>NC_137649.1:25074735-25199735 GCF_963383615.2 Lipophrys pholis | reverse complement strand
TTTAACCTCACCGCAACTCAGACAATTTTAAAAAACATAGTCAATATACTCAGCGACGTTCCGTATTTTATAATTTTAGCTTTTTTATAAATAAAAAATGTTTTACTCCCCTGCTTCCCTCCTCCTTCCCCCCAATTCCTTACCCCCTCACCCACTTTCCCACCCTAAACCTAACCATCCTCCCTCCTTCCTTTCCTAACCCTAACCCCTCCTTCCCCTTACCTAACCCTAACCTAACCCCCCCCCCCCCCCCGGCCTAAGAAGCCAACCCCTATTCCTACCCTAAACCTAACCATTCCCCCCCCCCTTTCCCTTCCTAAACTTAACCCCTCCTTCCCCTCACCTAACCCTAACCCCCCCCCGCCTACAAACCCAACCCCCTCTCCCATCCTAAACCTAACCACATCCCCTCTTTCTCTCCTAACCCCCCCCCCCCCCTCCTTTTTCACCCCTTCCCCAGTAATTTATCAGTTTTAAACAAGTTTTCGGACGTCGACTGTTTTAGGATCCAGAGTTCAATTTTAATTTGGGTGATATCTCTTTTATCCTATTTTTAATTTCTTATGGATTTACTTCTTACTTTTAATGGTAAAAACGTCCAAGTCTCTTATTTTCCCTTTTAAGTTAATCACTTGGGAGAATATGGACGAACCCACCTCTTTTAAAACATAGGGCGCTTTTTACAACACCCGAGGTGACACTACCCTCTTTTAAAAGGACTGAAGTAATTTTAATATCACAAGGAAACACTTTTTAAATATGGTGTACTGTTGCCCGTGCCTTTCTCTCCTTTGTCCCAAACCTAACCCTAACCCTAACCCTAACCCTAACCCTAACCCTAACCACCACCAGAGCAAGGCAGGAGGGGAACAACAGCGCCGACGGGGAACCCACCAACATCCCCCCACCCCACCATCCCGGACTGGCCCGAGCTCTGAAGTACCACTCCCTGAGGCAGTCCAGGTGGGGTTAGACGCAGAGGATCCTCCCCCCCGGCCTACCGAGACCTCCCAGGCTCCCAAACTAACCCAGAGGGACACCGGGAAAAGACGAACAGGCAGGGTGCCACCAACAACCCCGGTTGGCACGGACCTTCCAGACCGGCGAGGGATGAGGATCACACAACACACGGACTCCTTCCCCAGCACGCTGCAACCCAGGGGCACTAAATATCGCCACCTGAGCACACGGCTAACCCCACCAGCTCAATGTAGGGGGCTTTTAACCTCACCGCAACTCAGACAATTTTAAAAAACATAGTCAATATACTCAGCGACGTTCCGTATTTTATAATTTTAGCTTTTTTATAAATAAAAAATGTTTTACTCCCCTGCTTCCCTCCTCCTTCCCCCCAATTCCTTACCCCCTCACCCACTTTCCCACCCTAAACCTAACCATCCTCCCTCCTTCCTTTCCTAACCCTAACCCCTCCTTCCCCTTACCTAACCCTAACCTAACCCCCCCCCCCCCCGGCCTAAGAAGCCAACCCCTATTCCTACCCTAAACCTAACCATTCCCCCCCCCCCCTTCCCTTCCTAAACTTAACCCCTCCTTCCCCTCACCTAACCCTAACCCCCCCCCGCCTACAAACCCAACCCCCTCTCCCATCCTAAACCTAACCACATCCCCTCTTTCTCTCCTAACCCCCCCCCCCCCCTCCTTTTTCACCCCTTCCCCAGTAATTTATCAGTTTTAAACAAGTTTTCGGACGTCGACTGTTTTAGGATCCAGAGTTCAATTTTAATTTGGGTGATATCTCTTTTATCCTATTTTTAATTTCTTATGGATTTACTTCTTACTTTTAATGGTAAAAACGTCCAAGTCTCTTATTTTCCCTTTTAAGTTAATCACTTGGGAGAATATGGACGAACCCACCTCTTTTAAAACATAGGGCGCTTTTTACAACACCCGAGGTGACACTACCCTCTTTTAAAAGGACTGAAGTAATTTTAATATCACAAGGAAACACTTTTTAAATATGGTGTACTGTTGCCCGTGCCTTTCTCTCCTTTGTCCCAAACCTAACCCTAACCCTAACCCTAACCCTAACCCCTAACCCTAACCCCTAACCCTAACCCTAACCCTAACCCTACCCCTACCCCTAACCCTAACCCTAACCCCTAACCCTAACCCTAACCCTCCCCATACCTTACCCAACCCCCAACCCCCCCCCTTTTTTATTTTCCCATCCCCCCTCCCTTCCCCCTTCCTAACCCTAATCACTCCCACTCCCCATGCCTAACCCTAACCATTCCCACTCCCCATACCTTACCCAACCCCCCCCCCCCCTTTTTATTTTCCCATCCCCCCTCCCATTCCCCCTTCCTAACCCTAACCATCCCCACTCCCCATACCTAACCCTAACCACTCCCACTCCCCATGCCTAACCCTAACCATTCCCACTCCCCATACCTAACCCAAAACCCCCCAACCCCCCCCCCCCCATTTTTATTTTTTCGTCCCCCCTCCCATTCCCCCTTCCCAACCCTAACCATCCCCACTCCCCATACCTAACCTTAACCAAACCCTCCCAAACCCCCCCCCCCCCTCCGCTTCCTTCCAATCACTCCCCCCACTCTTCTTCCACGTACCTTTCACCTTAATCCCCAGCGCATCAGGATCCGGGCGGGTGTTAAATCTTCTCCTCCGCTATGCTCCTTTAAATCCTCAAGAGGGAGCCATTGCCTAACATAAAGAAAATTCTCAACGGCAGTGGCTCCTCAGAAACAAACTACAAAGCAACTTTGGGCTCCTACTTTCCTACTCTCCTACCCCTTCTACATCATCTTTCACACACACTATGAGGAATCCTCAATTCTAATTTATTCTACTTTATTTTATTTTAATTTATTTTATTTACTTTTTTTTAAAAACCTGGGGACACATTCATTTAAATTCATATCACTTACTTCATACACCTTTCTTTTAACAAAAACTTTTCTGGGGTCACTAGTTGCTCTTTTGTAAATTACAGTAGAAATATTTTTTTTAAAAAAAGAGTCTGTTGCCAATGCCTTTCTCCAAATCATGTTCCAAACCTAACCCTAACCCTACCCTACCCCAACCCCTACCCCAACCCCAACCCTACCCCTACCCCTACCCCTAACCCTAACCCTACCCCTACCCCTACCCCTAAACCCCTAACCCTACCCCTACCCCTACCCCTGGTGTACTGTTGCCCGTGCCTTCCTCTCCTTTGTCCCAACCCTAACCCTAACCCTAACCCTAACCCTATTCCTACCCTAAACCTAACCATACCCCCCCCCTTTTTTTCTTTCCTAACCTTAACCCCTCCTTCCCCTCACCTAACCCTAACCCCCTCCCCCTGCCTAAAACCCAACCCCCTTTCCCATCCTAAACCTAACCACATCCCCTTCTCTCCAAACCACCCCCCCCCCTTTCCCCCCCCCCCCCTTTCCTCCTTGTTTCACCCCTTCCCCAGTAACTTATCAATTTTAAACAAAACCAGGCAAACGTCGACTGTTTTAGGATCCGGAGTTCAATTTTAATTTGGGTGATATCTCTTTTATCTTAATTTAATTATTTATTTATTTCTTTCTTACCTTTTATTGTAAAAACGTCAGTCTTTTATTTCCCCTTTTAAAGTCATCCACTTGGGGTAATATAGATGAACCCACCTCCTTTTAAACATATGACGCTTTTTACGAACACCCGAGGTGAAACTACCCTCTTTTAAAAGGACTGAAGTAATTTTAATATCACAAGGAAACACTTTTTAAATATGGTGTACTGTTGCCCGTGCCTTCCTTTCCTTTGTCCCAAACCTAACCCCTTACCCTAACCCCAACCCCAACCCTTTTTTCTTTCCTAACCTTAACCCCTCCTTCCCCTCACCTAACCCTAACCCCCTCCCCCTGCCTAAAACCCAACCCCCTTTCCCATCCTAAACCTAACCACATCCCCTTCTCTCCAAACCCCCCCCCCCTTTTTCCCCCCCTTCCTCCTTGTTTCACCCCTTCCCCAGTAACTTATCAATTTTAAACAAAACCAGGCAAACGTCGACTGTTTTAGGATCCGGAGTTCAATTCAAATTTAATTTGGGTGATATCTCTTTTATCTTAATTTAATTTTTTTTAATTATTTATTTCTTTCTTTCTTACCTTTTATTGTAAAAACGTCAGTCTTTTATTTTCCCTTTTAAAGTCATCCACTTGGGGTAATATAGATGAACCCACCTCCTTTTAAACATATGACGATTTTTACGAACACCCGAGGTGAAACTACCCTCTTTTAAAAGGACTGAAGTAATTTTAATATCACAAGGAAACACTTTTTAAATATGGTGTACTGTTGCCCGTGCCTTCCTCTCCTTTGTCCCAAACCTAACCCCAACCCCAACCCTAACCCTAACCACAAGGGGCACCTCAGCATGGAGAAATGTAAAAGAGCCAGAACATCTGTATATTGGCCAGAAATAAATGCAGACATTGACAGGATGGGTTCCAGCTGTGAGATCTGTCTGAAACATCAAGCAAAAAACAAACAGAAGAGCCTCTGATCACAGATTTACCACAGGGACCACGTGACAAAGTTGGGACTGATCCGTTTCACCTTAATGGGATGAATTACCTGCTGGTGATCGACTGTCAAGTTATCCAGAGATGGCGCTGCTTCCCAGCATGTCTACAACCAGTGTTATTCGATGCATGGAATCCCTCAGATGGTTTACAGTGACAACGGACCATGTTACAGCTATAAAGACTTCCAAGATTTTTCTCGTGAGCATGACTTTCAGGATGTTACTTCAAGTCCTCTGTATGCACACTCAAATGGAAAAGCAGAAAAAGGAGTACACATTGTCAAACAGCTGTTGAACGCTCAAGACAGTAATTCAGAACCATATTTAGCACTTTTGCGTGACAGCACTTCACCATTGGAACATGGCATGTCTCCTGCGGAATTACTGATTGGACGGAGGCTTTGTACCATAATTTCATACACTGCACAAAAGAAACAAAACAAGGAGAGACAAAAAGACAAAAGGTGAATTATGAAAAGTCATTACGGAGTCTTACTCCACTACAAAGACAAGACACAGTGAGACTCCAGGCTTTCAACAACACATGGGCACATAAAGCTACTGTTTTGGAGGAAGTAGGCCCGAGGTCCTACACAGTGAAAACAGAAGATGGTCAAGGCCTGAGAAGGAATCGGAGAAGTTTGTTGAAAACACAAGAGACACTGACCAGCCGAGTGAAGAGGATCCTGTGTGCACCAGCACATCAGCTGGGCCTCCACCAGTGTCAGACAGACACTTCCATCACCCGTGCTGAGAAGGTCTACACACATCTCTAAACCACCTGACAGACTGTTAAGGATAAGTATTGATAGGCGTAATTACATCTTTGCCCCACCAGAGTGCAACAACTCATACGTGCAGGGCGCGGCAGAAGAACAACGTAACTGCATGTATGTACCAGAGGAGTGAACTGCTGAATAAACACCAAACTAAGAGAACCCAGTTTCTTTATTGAAGTAGAAACTTTTTTTTTTTTTTTTTTTTTTTTAAATCAAATGGTTTTAACCGTTTACCTTAAACAAACCTTTAATTCCTCCCTACATCAAATTATAATCTTCTAAACTCAGAATGCACCTTTTATAAAACCAAATACCAGTTTCTCACTCAGCGAATCACAAAAAGTACTCAAACTGTTTTGTGGGCCGACACTTGCACCATTTAAACAGCCCATCAAGGGTAACAGTCTAGCAGCTCTGTTGCAGGCTTGGTTCAGTCTATCAGATGCTTGGATACGGTTTGGCCAAAAACTACGTAGCCGCTTTGCTACGTGAGCACCCAAAACAAAATGTGCACTTCAATATTGTTGATACTCACGGGTCCCAATAAGCAATTGGTGTGATTGGCAAGGGGATAGTCATGGACAGAGGTACCTGAGCAGCTGGAAACCAGAAATCTCAAGAAGAACCAGCAGGTAACAGTCATCCTTCTTCTGCAGGTTTTACAGCGGATAGGACAGCACATTAGCCTGAGGGGCTAAGCTAAATAGCTGGTAGCCACTGAGCATCACACACTTCTCATAACATTTAGTTACCTTGACAGAAAGGCACAGGCGCATTTACCTTCTGCAGGTCACAGAGAAAGTTAGTCTCGACTCCACGGGTAGTCGACCTAACTTTAACATCAATGCGCTCTGCTTCCTCACCATGACTGACAGTGCAGGCTTTGCTTTCCACCCGGCACTGCGTCACTAGTCCCGCCCCTTAAGCATTGTGATACACTTCAATTGGCTGTGATTGTCCAGTCCAATCGTAACACAACAAACATTTTTGGCGACTTTAAACAAGTTGGGGTGAACAACTGTTTAGAAGTTGGTGTCAACTCAACCAAACTTAATCTCTGAATAATAAAGAAATAAGTTTTTAGGAACATAAACCATGTGAAAGACAAACCATTAAAACTTTACAAAATATGCTTTTACTTAATGGTAAACAGCTTTAAATGAATTTTAACCAGTATTTTAGTCAAGTTCTAAATAGAATTACTGGTTGTCTTTTATTTACTCATTTTAAACTTATTTGCTTTGATGAAATCAGTATGCATGTGTAGCCCTGAGTAAAAAATACAAAGTGTGACATGAGTGTGTGAAAAGAGTTGCAGAAGCAAGGGAGATATTTTAATATGTGCAGACTCCTGATGCTCACAGCTGTCAATACAAACATCACTGGACTGAGGTTCACTTTCAAGGAAATGCTGAAAAAGGTCAACAGGTCTCTCCAGCTTTCCTTCAAGAATTTTGGCACAAAATTGTTGCTCCTTCGTTTATTCAAGTAAGATTCAAAAATAATTCTTCAGACGTTGAGGCCATTTCTGAAGCAGATACAGATGATCCCAGAGGAGGAAATGCTTTTGACCCGTTTCCATTTTGAGCCATGGTAGGCACAAGAACTACAAGATTCCACAGAAAGGTTTGTGTGCCTACCTCCGGATACCACTTCATACTGGCACTACTACATGATAATGTACAAAACCATTTCACATTGTGTGACTCACATGTCCTCAGTCTTCACCTGTAAGTGAACCTTGGATAGAGACCGATAAGCATTATGGTCTATGTAGAACTCGTGATAAAAATGCTCCTGAACCTTACAAAATGTGCGCTAATGCTGATAATCTTTCAAGTCTAAATGCAGTATGGCGAGGACATATAGATTTACAAAGCCCATTAATTGTTGAAATACCTAAAAGAAAAGACAAATGTGAATTTTTGAACACAAAAGATCCTACTACTTATTGAAAATATTTTCTAAAGCAAAGACGAAGAAAAGGAAGTGTGTCATTCTCAATTGAACCACAGACAAACATTCGAACACAGGCGGCCCATCTTAGTTGAAAGCCCACTCACCACGACAAGGTGCAGGCCTCGAGTGGGGACACGAGACAAGACATACTTGGACCAGACAAACAGACGGGACAACACACATGAACAAAAATAAAACAATTTGTCATTTTGTAGTTTGTAGAAACATGGAACAGTCATCAAAACTTTGTAACATATGAAATGCCTCAATTAGGAGATTCAGCCACATGCAGGCTTTTCCAGTATATCCAGATTTTTCCATTTGATCCAGGGTTTGTTTTGTTGTTTACTAGATCAGAAGTGGTGCTGGATTTTACACTTTTACCCATTATTTGCTCACAACATTTGAAACATCATTTTTATCATGTGCTTCACCTTTTTTTGCAACCCAGTTTCCCCTCATAAATACATTTCTTCAACACCATTTTTGCTTTGACCTAAGTTTAAGGTTTTTCTGTTTTTTTACTTTGTTTTTTTTTATCAGGAGACGAAGCCCAACACTCTTCTACGCATTTGTCATCATTGTACACCCAAACCAGCTCTGTCAGATCATTTTGTACCATTGATTGGTTGTTTGACATGAAACCTTGGACGTGATCCCTTACGCTGGCTGCTAGGTCCAACTAAACCTTTTGACAGTTTGCAGGCCTTGAGTGGGGACGCAAGACAAGACATACTTGCCACAAAAGACAGTCAGATGGGACAACATACATGAACAAGACTGATTCTAAAACACAATTCAAACAACTTTTTTTGTGGCTTTTTATATTTGGCCATTTCACCGGTTCCTCTGGTGTCACCATGCCGTCAGTGGTGACTTGAATTTTGTCCCGTTTCAGAACCTCCAGAACAGGATAGAAATGATTGCTGCTCAAACCAGCTACCTTCAAATCAGTTCAGGAGCAGCCTAGAATGACTGCCTCCCACCCCATGGCGCCCAGCAGGAAGCCTGCCACTCCTCCAGTGATGATCACCTTTTGCATTATATAATGAGTAGAACGTAGATGAGCTTCCCGGGTCCGAGAAGGCTCAAGTTCCCATGATGTCATTTCCCCAAGCTGCTTTCACTCTCACAGGAAGAATGGATGGCATACACTGGTCCTGTCCAACTCCTGTATGTCCACATGCCTGGTGGTGAAAACTGTTGGCCTGCTTTCCTTTTTCTCCTGGTGGTCATGACTGGATGGTTGATTAGAAGCAGGTTTAATCCATTGCAATCTTTCCTTTGGTCTCACATCCTCCTGTTTGTTGTTTGATAGTTTTGAGTCCATGTCCACAGACTTTCAAGGCTGAGCTGCTGAGTTTAAGGTTCTGACAGATGCCATTTTACTTTTCCAAATCGGAGCTCATTGCATTTGAGGAGGCTTGTGAGGAACATCCAACACTTGAGGCATTCAACAGATTTTGCAGTGGTTGCAGCAATTTGGTGTCCAAGTCAAATTGCTTTCTTTTCCTCCTCAGTTCCTCCTGCTCCTTCAATGCAGCAATGGATGCCGCCTTTTCCACTTCTGTTCTTACAAGAACAAAAGAGGTGCTGGATTTTACACTTTAGCCCAATGATTATTTGCTCAACATTGGAAACACCATTGTTCACCATGTACTTCACCTACATTGTTTGAAACCTCCAGTTCACCCTCAGAAATACATTTGACCATTTTTGCTTTTAACCAAGTTTCAGGTTTTTCTTGTTTTCATCAGGTGACATGAAACCCAACAAACTTTCATGTACACATTTGGCATCATTCCACACCCAAACCAGCTCTGTCAGACCATTTTGTACCATTGATTGGTTGTTGTTTGACAAGAAACCTTGGATATGATCCCTTAAGCTGGCTGCTTGGTCCAGCTAAACCTCTGAGTGTGCAGCCCAATCACCAGGAAAAGGTGCAGGTCTCGAGTGGGGACATGAGACAAGACATTTACAGCAAAAGACACTCAGTTGGGACAACATACATGAACAAGACTACAAATCTAAAACACAATTCAAACAACTTTTTTTTCATATTGTGGCTTTTTTGGATTTTTGTGGTTTGTAAAAACATGGAACAATCATTTTAATCTTATAACAAACATATGAAATGCCTTTATTAGGAGAATCCACCATGTCCAGGCTTTTCTAATAGATTCAGCTTTTTAAATTTGATCCAGGTTTGTTTTTTTTTTTAAACCACAACAGAAGAGGTGCTGGATTTTACACTTTTACCCAGTATTTGCTCACAACATTGGAAACACCTTAAGTTCCGTCATGTGCTCCACCTTCATTTGTTGAAACCCAGTTTCCCTTCAGAAATACATTTCTTATTAAACACCATTTTTGCTTTGAACCCAGTTTCAGGCTGTTTTTTTATAAATCACGTGACCTGAAACCCAACAAACTTTGTTGTACACACTTGGTCTCATTGCACACCCAAATCACCTCTGTTAGACCATTTGATACCATTGATTGGTTGTTTGACATGAAACCTTGGATGTGATCCCTTGTGCTGGCTGCTGGGTCCAGCTTAAGCTTTGACAGTTTGCAGCCTTTCACATTTAGCCACAAGACCCTCAGCAGTCATTTGAATCACCCATCTTTTTATTGTTTGTTCCCGCACCATCACTGCCGTCAACAGCGGATGCACCAGAATCAATGGTGATTTCAGACATAGCGCTGTGTGCCTCTATGGTAACCACGAAGTAAAAGGTCAGTTTGTGAACCACGAAAGCAAATAATGCATTGGCTTTACAACTACAACTTCGTTTGAAACCCAGTTTCCCCTCAGAAATACATTTCTTGATGAAAACCGTTTTTGCATTAAACCAAATTTCAGGCTTTTTTTGTAATCAAGTGACATTTAAACCCAACAATCTTTCTTCTCCGCATTTGGCATCATTGCACACCAGAATTAGTTCTGTCAGACCATTTCATCCCATTGATTGGTGGATGTTTGACATGAAACCTTGGATGTGATCTGTTGTGCTGGCTGCTAGGTCCAGCTTAAGCTTGGTGACAGTTTGCAGCCTTTAACATTTAGCCACAAACCCCTCAGTAGTATCATCCTTTTTCCATTGTTTATTCTCACACCATCACTGCAGTCAGCGGCGGACACACCAGAGTCAATGGTGAAGTGACACAAAGCGCTGCGTGTCTCCTTGTTAACCAGGAAGTAAAAGCTGAGGTCAGTTTGTGACTCACTCCAGCAATCAATGCATTGGATTTACCACTATCCTTCAAAATATGTGTGCACATGATTTTTATTTGGCCAAGTGTGTTGAAACGCTACAAATAATCCTACCTCCTTGCGTTGGGCGCAGGGCATGCAGTGATTCAAGTCCAACACGGTTTCAAGAAAGCTCCAATACCACTTCAACACGGCTCCACAGCCCGACTCCAAGTCCTGCATAGGAGGAATAGTAAAAAAAAGAATTGAAAACAAACTACCACCATTTAAATACACACCCAGGAGAATCACTCACCTGGTCCAGTAGAAACACTTATCTGGCTCCTAATCACTGGCCATCAGGCTGATGACACCTGAAAAACAGAAAAAGATTCAAATCAACATATTGCCAACATTGAAATGCACATTAACTCGAAGCACTCACCTGGCTCCAGACTGATGACACCTGAAGAACAGGAAAACAATTTAATAAAATCATGTCAACATATTTTCACAATTGAAATGCACATCCTGTAGAAATGCTCACCTGTCTCCAAACGGTTTGGCTTCCATGTCCAGTCGAAACACTTATCAGGCTCCAAATCATTGGCCGTTAGGCTGATTACACCTGGAGAAAAGACAGGAACATTTTAAAATCAACATATTGTCACCATGAAAGTACACATCCAGGAGCTACTCACCACAACTGAAGACTTCCCAAGGTTCATGCATAGGAGAAACATTTTTATATCAACATACTGTCACCATTATGTACACATTCACTAGAAACACTCACCTAGCACCAGACTGATGGCACTTGGAAAAACAACATTTTTAAATCAACATAGTCACCATTAAAATACACATCCAGGAGAGGCACTCATCACAACCAATGACCTCCCAAGCTTTCAATTCCTGAGGTGTCTCTTTACCACTCAGCAGGTCAACACCTGCCTTGATGTGTGGGATGTGGATGTTGGATATATTTGGACGTTTTGCCAGCTTTTCTGGTGTCACCATGCTTTCAGTGATGACTTGCATTTTCTCTCATTTCAGAACCTCCAGAACAGGATAGAAATGATTGCTGCTCAAACCAGCTACCTTCAAATCAGTTCAGGAGCAGCCTGGAATGACTGCCTCCCACCCCATTGTGCCCAGCAGGAAGCCTGCCACTCGTCCAGTGATGATCACCTTTTGCATTAGATGACGAGAGCAGAACGTAGATGAGCTTCCCGGGTCCAAGAAGGCTCAAGTTCCCATGATGTCATTTCCCCAAGCTGCTTTCACTCTCACAGGAAGAATGGATGGCATACACTGGTCCTGTCCCACTCCTGTATGTCCATATGCCTGGTGGTGAAAACTGTTGGCCTGCTTTCCTTTTCCTCCTTGTGGTCATGACTGGATGGTTAATTAGAAGCAGGTTTAATCCATTGCAATCTTTCCTTTGGTCTCACATCCTCCTGTTGTTTGATAGTTCTGAGTCCTCCATGTGCACAGACTTTCAAGGCTGAGCTGCTGAGTTTAAGGTTCTGATAGATGCCATTTTACTTTTCCAAATCGGAGCTCATTGCATTTGAGGAGGCTTGTGAGGAACATCCAACATTTGAGGCATTGAACAGATTATTTAACAGTTGTTGCAGCAATTTGGTGTCCAAGTCAAATTGCTTTCTTTTCCTCCTCAGTTCCTCCTCCTCCTTCAATGCAGCAATGGATGCCGCCTTTTCCACTTCTGCTCTTACAAGAACAAAAGAGGTGCTGGATTTTACACTTTAGCCCAATGATTATTTGCTCAACATTGGAAACACCATTGTTCACCATGTACTTCACCTACATTGTTTGAAACCTCCAGTTCACCCTCAGAAATACATTTGACCATTTTTGCTTTTAACCAAGTTTCAGGTTTTTCTTGTTTTCATCAGGTGACATGAAACCCAACAAACTTTCATGTACACATTTGGCATCATTCCACACCCAAACCAGCTCTGTCAGACCATTTTGTACCATTGATTGGTTGTTGTTTGACAAGAAACCTTGGATATGATCCCTTAAGCTGGCTGCTTGGTCCAGCTAAACCTCTGAGTGTGCAGCCCAATCACCAGGAAAAGGTGCAGGTCTCGAGTGGGGACATGAGACAAGACATTTACAGCAAAAGACACTCAGTTGGGACAACATACATGAACAAGACTACAAATCTAAAACACAATTCAAACAACTTTTTTTTCATATTGTGGCTTTTTTGGATTTTTGTGGTTTGTAAAAACATGGAACAATCATTTTAATCTTATAACAAACATATGAAATGCCTTTATTAGGAGAATCCACCATGTCCAGGCTTTTCTAATAGATTCAGCTTTTTAAATTTGATCCAGGTTTTTTTTTTTTTTTAAACCACAACAGAAGAGGTGCTGGATTTTACACTTTTACCCAGTATTTGCTCACAACATTGGAAACACCTTAAGTTCCGTCATGTGCTCCACCTTCATTTGTTGAAACCCAGTTTCCCTTCAGAAATACATTTCTTATTAAACACCATTTTTGCTTTGAACCCAGTTTCAGGCTGTTTTTTTATAAATCACGTGACCTGAAACCCAACAAACTTTGTTGTACACACTTGGTCTCATTGCACACCCAAATCACCTCTGTTAGACCATTTGATACCATTGATTGGTTGTTTGACATGAAACCTTGGATGTGATCCCTTGTGCTGGCTGCTGGGTCCAGCTTAAGCTTTGACAGTTTGCAGCCTTTCACATTTAGCCACAAGACCCTCAGCAGTCATTTGAATCACCCATCTTTTTATTGTTTGTTCCCGCACCATCACTGCCGTCAACAGCGGATGCACCAGAATCAATGGTGATTTCAGACATAGCGCTGTGTGCCTCTATGGTAACCACGAAGTAAAAGGTCAGTTTGTGAACCACGAAAGCAAATAATGCATTGGCTTTACAACTACAACTTCGTTTGAAACCCAGTTTCCCCTCAGAAATACATTTCTTGATGAAAACCGTTTTTGCATTAAACCAAATTTCAGGCTTTTTTTGTAATCAAGTGACATTTAAACCCAACAATCTTTCTTCTCCGCATTTGGCATCATTGCACACCAGAATTAGTTCTGTCAGACCATTTCATCCCATTGATTGGTGGATGTTTGACATGAAACCTTGGATGTGATCTGTTGTGCTGGCTGCTAGGTCCAGCTTAAGCTTGGTGACAGTTTGCAGCCTTTAACATTTAGCCACAAACCCCTCAGTAGTATCATCCTTTTTCCATTGTTTATTCTCACACCATCACTGCAGTCAGCGGCGGACACACCAGAGTCAATGGTGAAGTGACACAAAGCGCTGCGTGTCTCCTTGTTAACCAGGAAGTAAAAGCTGAGGTCAGTTTGTGACTCACTCCAGCAATCAATGCATTGGATTTACCACTATCCTTCAAAATATGTGTGCACATGATTTTTATTTGGCCAAGTGTGTTGAAACGCTACAAATAATCCTACCTCCTTGCGTTGGGCGCAGGGCATGCAGTGATTCAAGTCCAACACGGTTTCAAGAAAGCTCCAATACCACTTCAACACGGCTCCACAGCCCGACTCCAAGTCCTGCATAGGAGGAATAGTAAAAAAAAGAATTGAAAACAAACTACCACCATTTAAATACACACCCAGGAGAATCACTCACCTGGTCCAGTAGAAACACTTATCTGGCTCCTAATCACTGGCCATCAGGCTGATGACACCTGAAAAACAGAAAAAGATTCAAATCAACATATTGCCAACATTGAAATGCACATTAACTCGAAGCACTCACCTGGCTCCAGACTGATGACACCTGAAGAACAGGAAAACAATTTAATAAAATCATGTCAACATATTTTCACAATTGAAATGCACATCCTGTAGAAATGCTCACCTGTCTCCAAACTGTTTGGCTTCCATGTCCAGTCGAAACACTTATCAGGCTCCAAATCATTGGCCGTTAGGCTGATTACACCTGGAGAAAAGACAGGAACATTTTAAAATCAACATATTGTCACCATGAAAGTACACATCCAGGAGCTACTCACCACAACTGAAGACTTCCCAAGGTTCATGCATAGGAGAAACATTTTTATATCAACATACTGTCACCATTATGTACACATTCACTAGAAACACTCACCTAGCACCAGACTGATGGCACTTGGAAAAACAACATTTTTAAATCAACATAGTCACCATTAAAATACACATCCAGGAGAGGCACTCATCACAACCAATGACCTCCCAAGCTTTCAATTCCTGAGGTGTCTCTTTACCACTCAGCAGGTCAACACCTGCCTTGATGTGTGGGATGTGGATGTTGGATATATTTGGACGTTTTGCCAGCTTTTCTGGTGTCACCATGCTTTCAGTGATGACTTGCATTTTCTCTCATTTCAGAACCTCCAGAACAGGATAGAAATGATTGCTGCTCAAACCAGCTACCTTCAAATCAGTTCAGGAGCAGCCTGGAATGACTGCCTCCCACCCCATTGTGCCCAGCAGGAAGCCTGCCACTCGTCCAGTGATGATCACCTTTTGCATTAGATGACGAGAGCAGAACGTAGATGAGCTTCCCGGGTCCAAGAAGGCTCAAGTTCCCATGATGTCATTTCCCCAAGCTGCTTTCACTCTCACAGGAAGAATGGATGGCATACACTGGTCCTGTCCCACTCCTGTATGTCCATATGTTGGGGGAAGGGGGGGGGGGGGGGGTTGGCCTGCTTTCCTTTTCCTCCTTGTGGTCATGACTGGATGGTTAATTAGAAGCAGGTTTAATCCATTGCAATCTTTCCTTTGGTCTCACATCCTCCTGTTGTTTGATAGTTCCAAGTCCTCCATGTCCACAGACTTTCAAGGCTGAGCTGCTGAGTTTAAGGTTCTGATAGATGCCATTTTACTTTTCCAAATCGGAGCTCATTGCATTTGAGGAGGCTTGTGAGGAACATCCAACATTTGAGGCATTGAACAGATTATTTAACAGTTGTTGCACCAATTTGGTGTCCAAGTCAAATTGCTTTCTTTTCCTCCTCAGTTCCTCCTCCTCCTCCTTCAATGCAGCAATGGATGCCGCCTTTTCCACTTCTGTTCTTACAAGAACAAAAGAGGTGCTGGATTTTACACTTTTGCCCAATGATTATTTGCTCAACATTGGAAACACCATTGTTCACCTTGTACTTCACCTTCATTGTTTGAAACCTCCATTTCACCCTCAGAAATACATTACTTGAACATTTTTGCTTTAAACCAAGTTTCAGGTTTTTCTTGTTTTCATCAGGTGACATGAAACCCCAAAACTTTCATGTACACATTTGGCATCATTCCACACCCAAACCAGCTCTGTCAGACCATTTTGTACCATTGATTGGTTGTTGTTTGACAAGAAACCTTGGATGTGATCTCTTAAGCTGGCTGCTCGGTGCAGCTAACCCTTTTTGACAGTTTGCAGCCCAATCACCAGGACAAGGTGCAGGTCTCGAGTGGGGACACGAGACATGGAACAATGATTATACGTTTGTAACAAACATATGAAATGCCTTTATTAGGAGAATCCGCCATGTCCAGGCTTTTCTAATAGATTCAGCTTTTTAAATTTGATCCAGGTTTGTTTTTTTAACCACAACAGAAGAGGTGCTGGATTTCACACTTTTACCCAGTATTTGCTCACAACATTGAAAACACCTTAAGTTGTCATGTGCTCCACCTTCATTTGTTGAAACCCAGTTTCCCCTTCAGAAATACATTTCTTATTAAACACCATATTTGCTTTGAACCCAGTTTCAGGCTTTTTTTTTTTTATAAATCACATGACATGAAACCCAACAAACTTTGTTGTACACACTTGGTATCATTGCACACCCAAATCACGTCAGACCATTTGATACCATTGATTGGTTGTTGTTTGACATGAAACCTTGGATGTGATCCCTTGTGCTCGCTGCTAGGTCCAGCTTAAGGTTTCTGACAGCTTGCAGCCTTTCACATTTAGCTACAAACCCCTCAGCAGTCATTTGAATCACCCATCTTTTTATTGTTTGTTCCCGCACCATCACTGCCGTCAACAGCGGATGCACCAGAGTCAATGGTGACGTCAGACATAGCGCTGTGTGCCTCTATGGTAACCAGGAAGTAAAAGGTCAGTTTGTAAACCACGAAAGCAAATAATGCATTGGCTTTACAACTATCCTTAAAAAGTGTGCACATGATATTTATTTGGTCATGTATGTTGTGACGCAACACATAATCGTACCTCCTTGCGTTGGGCGCCGTGCATGCAGTGACTCAAGTCCAACGCGGCTTCAAGAACAGTCCACCACCACTTCAACATAGCTCCACAGCCCAACTCAAAGTCCAGCATAGGAGGAAAAGTAAAACATACTGTCACCATATACATACACACCCAGGAGAAACACTCACCTGGCTCGACAATGTTTGACCTTGACATCACAGAGAAACACTCACTTGGCTGATGACATCTGAAGAACAGAAGAAAAAAAAAAAGGTAATATCACCATTGAAATGCACATCCACTAGAAACACTCACCTGGTTCCAGACTGATGGCCATTAGGCTGATGACACCTGAAAAACAAAAAGATTTAAGTCAACATATTGTGACCATTGAAATAAACACATCGTGTAGAAACACTCACCTGTCTACAAACTGGCCTCCGTGTCCAGACGAAACACTTATCTGGCTCCAAATCGATGGCCATTAGGCTGATGGCACCTGGAGTAAAGACAGGAACATTTTTTATATCAACAAACTGTCACCATTATATACACATCTACTAGAAACACTCACCTGGTTCCAGACTGATGGCCATTAGGCTGATGGCACTTGGAAAAACAACATTTTTCAAATCCACATATTGTCACCATTAAAATACACATCCAGGAGATGCACTCATCACAACTGATGACCTCCCAGGCTTCCAATTCCTGAGGTGTCTCTTTACCACTCAGCAGGTCAACACCTGCCTTGATGCGTGGGATGTGGATGTTGGATATATTTGGACATTTTGCCAGCTTTTCTGGTGTCACCATGCCTTCAGTGGTGACTTGCATTTTCTCTCATTTCAGAACCTCCAGAACCGGATAGAAATGATTGCTGCTCAAACCAGCTACCTTCAAATCAGTTCAGGAGCAGCCTAGAATGACTGCCTCCCACCCCATTGTGCCCAGCAGGAAGCCTGCCACTCCTCCAGTGATGATCACCTTTTGCATTATATAATGAGTAGAACGTAGATGAGCTTCCCGGGTCCAAGAAGGCTCAAGTTCCCATGATGTCATTTCCCCAAGCTGCTTTCACTCTCACAGGAAGAATGGATGGCATACACTGGTCCTGTCCCACTCCTGTATGTCCATATGCCTGGTGGTGAAAACTGTTGGCCTGCTTTCCTTTTCCTCCTTGTGGTCATGACTGGATGGTTAATTAGAAGCAGGTTTAATCCATTGCAATCTTTCCTTTGGTCTCACATCCTCCTGTTGTTTGATAGTTCCGAGTCCTCCATGTGCACAGACTTTCAAGGCTGAGCTGCTGAGTTTAAGGTTTTGATAGATGCCATGTTACTTTTCCAAATCGGAGCTCATTGCATTTGGGGAGGCTTGTGAGGAACATCCAACATTTGAGGCATTTAACAGATCATTTTGCAATTGTTGCAGCAATTTTGTTTCCAAGTCAAGTTGCTTTCTTTTCCTCCTCAGTTCCTCCTGCTCCTTCAATGCAGCAATGGATGCCGCCTTTTCCACTTCTGTTCTTACAAGAACAAAAGAGGTGCTGGATTTTACACTTTAGCCCAATGATTATTTGCTCAACATTGGAAACACCATTGTTCACCATGTACTTCACCTACATTGTTTGAAACCTCCAGTTCACCCTCAGAAATACATTTGACCATTTTTGCTTTTAACCAAGTTTCAGGTTTTTCTTGTTTTCATCAGGTGACATGAAACCCAACAAACTTTCATGTACACATTTGGCATCATTCCACACCCAAACCAGCTCTGTCAGACCATTTTGTACCATTGATTGGTTGTTGTTTGACAAGAAACCTTGGATATGATCCCTTAAGCTGGCTGCTTGGTCCAGCTAAACCTCTGAGTGTGCAGCCCAATCACCAGGAAAAGGTGCAGGTCTCGAGTGGGGACATGAGACAAGACATTTACAGCAAAAGACACTCAGTTGGGACAACATACATGAACAAGACTACAAATCTAAAACACAATTCAAACAACTTTTTTTTCATATTGTGGCTTTTTTGGATTTTTGTGGTTTGTAAAAACATGGAACAATCATTTTAATCTTATAACAAACATATGAAATGCCTTTATTAGGAGAATCCACCATGTCCAGGCTTTTCTAATAGATTCAGCTTTTTAAATTTGATCCAGGTTTGTTTTTTTTTTTAAACCACAACAGAAGAGGTGCTGGATTTTACACTTTTACCCAGTATTTGCTCACAACATTGGAAACACCTTAAGTTCCGTCATGTGCTCCACCTTCATTTGTTGAAACCCAGTTTCCCTTCAGAAATACATTTCTTATTAAACACCATTTTTGCTTTGAACCCAGTTTCAGGCTGTTTTTTTTATAAATCACGTGACCTGAAACCCAACAAACTTTGTTGTACACACTTGGTCTCATTGCACACCCAAATCACCTCTGTTAGACCATTTGATACCATTGATTGGTTGTTTGACATGAAACCTTGGATGTGATCCCTTGTGCTGGCTGCTGGGTCCAGCTTAAGCTTTGACAGTTTGCAGCCTTTCACATTTAGCCACAAGACCCTCAGCAGTCATTTGAATCACCCATCTTTTTATTGTTTGTTCCCGCACCATCACTGCCGTCAACAGCGGATGCACCAGAATCAATGGTGATTTCAGACATAGCGCTGTGTGCCTCTATGGTAACCACGAAGTAAAAGGTCAGTTTGTGAACCACGAAAGCAAATAATGCATTGGCTTTACAACTACAACTTCGTTTGAAACCCAGTTTCCCCTCAGAAATACATTTCTTGATGAAAACCGTTTTTGCATTAAACCAAATTTCAGGCTTTTTTTGTAATCAAGTGACATTTAAACCCAACAATCTTTCTTCTCCGCATTTGGCATCATTGCACACCAGAATTAGTTCTGTCAGACCATTTCATCCCATTGATTGGTGGATGTTTGACATGAAACCTTGGATGTGATCTGTTGTGCTGGCTGCTAGGTCCAGCTTAAGCTTGGTGACAGTTTGCAGCCTTTAACATTTAGCCACAAACCCCTCAGTAGTATCATCCTTTTTCCATTGTTTATTCTCACACCATCACTGCAGTCAGCGGCGGACACACCAGAGTCAATGGTGAAGTGACACAAAGCGCTGCGTGTCTCCTTGTTAACCAGGAAGTAAAAGCTGAGGTCAGTTTGTGACTCACTCCAGCAATCAATGCATTGGATTTACCACTATCCTTCAAAATATGTGTGCACATGATTTTTATTTGGCCAAGTGTGTTGAAACGCTACAAATAATCCTACCTCCTTGCGTTGGGCGCAGGGCATGCAGTGATTCAAGTCCAACACGGTTTCAAGAAAGCTCCAATACCACTTCAACACGGCTCCACAGCCCGACTCCAAGTCCTGCATAGGAGGAATAGTAAAAAAAAGAATTGAAAACAAACTACCACCATTTAAATACACACCCAGGAGAATCACTCACCTGGTCCAGTAGAAACACTTATCTGGCTCCTAATCACTGGCCATCAGGCTGATGACACCTGAAAAACAGAAAAAGATTCAAATCAACATATTGCCAACATTGAAATGCACATTAACTCGAAGCACTCACCTGGCTCCAGACTGATGACACCTGAAGAACAGGAAAACAATTTAATAAAATCATGTCAACATATTTTCACAATTGAAATGCACATCCTGTAGAAATGCTCACCTGTCTCCAAACTGTTTGGCTTCCATGTCCAGTCGAAACACTTATCAGGCTCCAAATCATTGGCCGTTAGGCTGATTACACCTGGAGAAAAGACAGGAACATTTTAAAATCAACATATTGTCACCATGAAAGTACACATCCAGGAGCTACTCACCACAACTGAAGACTTCCCAAGGTTCATGCATAGGAGAAACATTTTTATATCAACATACTGTCACCATTATGTACACATTCACTAGAAACACTCACCTAGCACCAGACTGATGGCACTTGGAAAAACAACATTTTTAAATCAACATAGTCACCATTAAAATACACATCCAGGAGAGGCACTCATCACAACCAATGACCTCCCAAGCTTTCAATTCCTGAGGTGTCTCTTTACCACTCAGCAGGTCAACACCTGCCTTGATGTGTGGGATGTGGATGTTGGATATATTTGGACGTTTTGCCAGCTTTTCTGGTGTCACCATGCTTTCAGTGATGACTTGCATTTTCTCTCATTTCAGAACCTCCAGAACAGGATAGAAATGATTGCTGCTCAAACCAGCTACCTTCAAATCAGTTCAGGAGCAGCCTAGAATGACTGCCTCCCACCCCATTGTGCCCAGCAGGAAGCCTGCCACTCCTCCAGTGATGATCACCTTTTGCATTATATAATGAGAGTAGAACGTAGATGAGCTTCCCGGGTCCAAGAAGGCTCAAGTTCCCATGATGTCATTTCCCCAAGCTGCTTTCACTCTCACAGGAAGAATGGATGGCATACACTGGTCCTGTCCCACTCCTGTATGTCCATATGTTGGGGGAAGGGGGGGGGGGGGGGGGGGGGGGGGTTGGCCTGCTTTCCTTTTCCTCCTTGTGGTCATGACTGGATGGTTAATTAGAAGCAGGTTTAATCCATTGCAATCTTTCCTTTGGTCTCACATCCTCCTGTTGTTTGATAGTTCCGAGTCCTCCATGTCCACAGACTTTCAAGGCTGAGCTGCTGAGTTTAAGGTTCTGATAGATGCCATTTTACTTTTCCAAATCGGAGCTCATTGCATTTGAGGAGGCTTGTGAGGAACATCCAACATTTGAGGCATTGAACAGATTATTTAACAGTTGTTGCAGCAATTTGGTGTCCAAGTCAAATTGCTTTCTTTTCCTCCTCAGTTCCTCCTCCTCCTCCTTCAATGCAGCAATGGATGCCGCCTTTTCCACTTCTGTTCTTACAAGAACAAAAGAGGTGCTGGATTTTACACTTTTGCCCAATGATTATTTGCTCAACATTGGAAACACCATTGTTCACCTTGTACTTCACCTTCATTGTTTGAAACCTCCATTTCACCCTCAGAAATACATTACTTGAACATTTTTGCTTTAAACCAAGTTTCAGGTTTTTCTTGTTTTCATCAGGTGACATGAAACCCCAAAACTTTCATGTACACATTTGGCATCATTCCACACCCAAACCAGCTCTGTCAGACCATTTTGTACCATTGATTGGTTGTTGTTTGACAAGAAACCTTGGATGTGATC
This sequence comes from Lipophrys pholis, assembly GCF_963383615.2. NCBI lineage: Eukaryota > Metazoa > Chordata > Actinopteri > Blenniiformes > Blenniidae > Lipophrys > Lipophrys pholis. The sequence goes on along the minus strand of NC_137649.1, from coordinate 25,177,792 downwards.
TCTTAAGCTGGCTGCTCGGTGCAGCTAACCCTTTTTGACAGTTTGCAGCCCAATCACCAGGACAAGGTGCAGGTCTCGAGTGGGGACACGAGACATGGAACAATGATTATACGTTTGTAACAAACATATGAAATGCCTTTATTAGGAGAATCCGCCATGTCCAGGCTTTTCTAATAGATTCAGCTTTTTAAATTTGATCCAGGTTTGTTTTTTTAACCACAACAGAAGAGGTGCTGGATTTCACACTTTTACCCAGTATTTGCTCACAACATTGAAAACACCTTAAGTTGTCATGTGCTCCACCTTCATTTGTTGAAACCCAGTTTCCCCTTCAGAAATACATTTCTTATTAAACACCATATTTGCTTTGAACCCAGTTTCAGGCTTTTTTTTTTTTATAAATCACATGACATGAAACCCAACAAACTTTGTTGTACACACTTGGTATCATTGCACACCCAAATCACGTCAGACCATTTGATACCATTGATTGGTTGTTGTTTGACATGAAACCTTGGATGTGATCCCTTGTGCTCGCTGCCAGGTCCAGCTTAAGGTTTCTGACAGCTTGCAGCCTTTCACATTTAGCTACAAACCCCTCAGCAGTCATTTGAATCACCCATCTTTTTATTGTTTGTTCCCGCACCATCACTGCCGTCAACAGCGGATGCACCAGAGTCAATGGTGACGTCAGACATAGCGCTGTGTGCCTCCATGGTACCCAGGAAGTAAAAGGTCAGTTTGTAAACCACGAAAGCAAATAATGTATTGGCTTTACAACAATCCTTAAAAAGTGTGCACATGATATTTATTTGGTCATGTATGTTGTGACGCAACACATAATCGTACCTCCTTGCGTTGGGCGCCGTGCATGCAGTGACTCAAGTCCAACGCGGCTTCAAGAACAGTCCACCACCACTTCAACATAGCTCCACAGCCCAACTCAAAGTCCAGCATAGGAGGAAAAGTAAAACATACTGTCACCATATACATACACACCCAGGAGAAACACTCACCTGGCTCGACAATGTTTGACCTTGACATCACAGAGAAACACTCACTTGGCTGATGACATCTGAAGAACAGAAGAAAAAAAAAAAGGTAATATTATCACCATTGAAATGCACATCCACTAGAAACACTCACCTGGTTCCAGACTGATGGCCATTAGGCTGATGACACCTGAAAAACAAAAAGATTTAAGTCAACATATTGTGACCATTGAAATAAACACATTGTGTAGAAACACTCACCTGTCTACAAACTGGCCTCCGTGTCCAGTCGAAACACTTATCTGGCTCCAAATCGATGGCCATTAGGCTGATGGCACCTGGAGTAAAGACAGGAACATTTTTTATATCAACATACTGTCACCATTATATACACATCCACTAGAAACACTCACCTGGTTCCAGACTGATGGGCATTAGGCTGATGGCACTTGAAGAAAAAACATAGGATAAACATTTTTAAATCAACATACACCATCAAAATAAACATCCAGGAGATGCACTCACAACTGATGACCTCCCAAGGTTCAGATTCCTGAGGTGTCTCTTTACCACTCAGCAGGTCAACACCTGTATTGATGCGTGGGATGTGGATGTTGGATATATTGCCAGCTTTTCTGGTGTCACCATGCTTTCAGTGGGGACTTGCATTTTCTCCTGTTTCAGAACCTCCAGAACAGGATAGAAATGATTGCTGCTCAAACCAGGTACCTTAAAATCAGTTAAGGAGCAGTCTGGAATGACTGCCTCCCACGCCATGGTGCCCAGCAGGAAGCCTGCCACTCGTCCAGTGATGTTTTGCATTAGACGTCGAGAGCAGAACATAGATGAGCTTCCCGGGTCCGAGAAGGCTCAAGTTCCCATGATGTCATTTCCCTAAGCTGCTTTCACTCTCACAGGAAGAATAGATGGCAAAAACCAGTCCTCTCTGGTCTCTGTATGTCCACATGCCTGGGGTGAATACGGGTGGCCTGCTTTCATTTTCCTCCTTTTGGTCATGACTGGATAGTTGATTAGAAGCAGGTCCACTCCATTGGATACTTTCCTTCCGTCTCTCATCTGTTGTGTGATAGTGTCGAGTCCTTCATGTCCAGGAATTTTCACAGCTGAGTTACTGGATTTAAGGTTCAGACAGATGCCTTTTTACTTTTCCCAAATACCAGTGCATTGATTTTGAAAAGGCTTTTGAAGAATGTCCAGCATCTGTGGAATTTGACGGATCATTTTGCGGTTGCAGTAATTTTTGCTTCCGAGTCAAACAGCTCTTCGTCACTTATTCTTCCTGCTCCTCTGAAGCATGCCTTTCGTTTAAAAATGCAACACAAGCAATGCATGTGGCCTTTCCTGCATCTGCTCTTTTACACTTTTACTCATTGATCATTTGCCAACAACATTGGAAACACCACCATAATTGTTATGAAGTGCAACACCTTCATTGTTTGAAACCCACAGTTTCACCTCAAATACATTTTTTGTTTAACACCATTTTTATCAGGCAACATGAAACCCAACAAAGTCATGTACACATTTGGCATCATTGCACACTCGAACCAGCTCTGTCACAACATTTTTTACCATTAATTTGTTGTTTGACATGAAACCTTGGATTTGCTCTCCTATGCTGGCTGTTGGGTTCAGCTTAGACTTTTGACAGTTTTCATCCTTTCACATGCAGTCGCAAACCATTCAGAAGTCAGTTGAATCATTGTTTTTTTTTCCCCACACCATCACCACCATCAGTAGCGGACACACCAGAGTCAATGGGGACATTAGACATAGTGCCTTCATGGTAACCAGGAAGTAAAGTTCAGTGTCAAAGTCAGTCCAGTCACTCAAAAAGGTCAGTTTGTGACTCGCTACAGCAACCAATGCATTGGATTGACAACTACCCTTCAAAATATGTGTGCATATGATCTTTATTTGGCCATGTATTGTGACGAGACAAAATTCTACCTCCTTGCGTTAGGTGCCATGCGTGCAGTTATTCTCAAGTCCAACGTGGCTCCAAGAACGCTCCAATACGACTCCACACTCCAACGCCGAAGTCCAGCATGGGAGGAGAAGCAAAAGATTTGAAATGCACATCCAGTAGAAACCCTCACCTGGCTCCAAAGCATTTGGCCTCCACGTCCAGTAGAATCACTCACTCATATGTTTTCAAACCATCGGCCATAAGGCTGATGACACCAGAAGAAAAATTATTTTAAGTCAACATGTCACCATTTAAATACACATCCAAAACAAACACTGACCTGGCTCCAAACCATTGGAAATAAAGGCTGTTTTATGTTTGATGCATCCGTGAGCTCTGCACGGCTTTGTGCAGCCAAATTTCGTCATTTTAGCCGCCACACCCCTCTGTGCGGCCCTGTTGACGAGGATGTCACTGCACCGTGCGCCTCAATTATTCCGACTTGATGGACGGAGAGGTGGAGCTGAAGAGGAGGAGGACTCAAGGTTTTAAAGACACAAAAGCAGAAAGCTGCACATCCACACTGGAAACACAAGATTTGACTCAGTTGTCAATTTGCTTCGGTGTCAGACTTCAATAGAGGGAAAATTTAATTTGAAACAATAGTTGCATGCTCCGCTCTGCTCTCCACTTGCAGGATCACCTGCTGGTGTTACAGAGAAGAAGTCTACTTCTTCTGCTCTAATTTAATACTGCAGTGGAAGTGTGTTTGTGATGCACTGCCCCCTGCAGTTAGGGGGTGGGAGCCACATGTATAAATGGCACATGTGTTCTCTCATGCCGATTACGCACGTTGAAGCTCCACACGTCACGCCAGTGCATCAAGCATAAAACAGCATTTAGGCTAATGACACCTGGAGAACAGAATAGGAGGAAAAAAAGTGAATCAACATATTGTCACCATTGAAATACATGTGACTTGGTAATACTAAACAAAACCCAGGAACCAGAGACTGCTGTAGAATACATTTTATTAAAAGAACGAAGAACTTGCCACCAATAAGCTGATTGCAAAGAGTTAAAAAAAAATCTGATTAAACAGATCAGGCAAGGAGTGCAATTAATCAATTGACTGGAACATAAATGAACAATTAAAGGGAACTACTAATGTGGGGCTAGACTACTCTATCTGGGGCAAGTAGAGAGATATACAATAAAAGTGGTGTCCAAAATCCTAGCCAATGAATAAAACACCACTTCACACTTACCTTGATGGCTGTCGGTAGGCAAACTTCAGTGTTTTATTTGGTTTTAATTGATGACTAAAAAACACATGAGCTCTACTCTACATCTTGCCCCCCACAATAAGTAAAACAGAGAAGTCCACAAAATAAAATGGCCCATCCAAGTCAATTATGAGCTTTGAACAAACCGTGGTTGGCTCTTCTAATGCAGTCTTTACTTGTTAACTAAAAGAAAGAGGGGCACACGACTATACAAAAGAAAAATTTACAAAAAGAACATTTTACAAACACCATGTAAAACAATGTACCAAAAATAACATAACTTGCCAGACTGGAACAGTCCCTCCCCCAGCTGGAGATTTGCAGGTGTTTGGGATCTGAATCAAAAGTTTAACATTTTATACATTTTAATTATTTATCAAATCAAAAACTGAGCTAAAATACTTAAGCTCTTACATTTTAAAATCATGCTTTGAACCAACGTAAAATGTTTTGCAAGTGATCTCACCAATTAAGACACCAAACAAATACTGGCCTCAGCTGCTCTCACTCAGGTGTGTCTCAGTGCCGGAAGAATGGCTCAGGTGAGCTGCCCACTCCTTTTTATAGACTCCGCCCCTCTTCCTGCAGACATCAACAGAGACCCAACGTTTTGGTCAGAAATCTGCACAAACACATTCAAAATGAGCAAAAACCCCAATATACAGCTCATACAATACAAGGTCCTTCACAGAGTTCATTACACAGGACAAAGGATGTTCAAGATGGGGCTCACTCCCACTAACATATGTTCAAACTGCACAGGTGATCTCCCTGATACCTATTTACACGCACTTTGGCTGTGTACGCCAGTCCAAACGTTCTGGCAAAAGATTTGTGAAGGTTTATCGTTATGCCTGGGCCACCCTATTCCAGTCTCACCTTCACTTTGCTTGTTAGGAGATCTCACAGAAATTAAAAGAGAAAAAAATGAGTCCTGCTGCTCCTGGTTTCCCTAAGCGTCGCAAAAAAGGCGATCCTCATGAACTGGAATTCCAAAAGTAATCTGAATATAAAGTTATTTAAAAACTTTCTTCTAGACCACATCACATTGGAGAGAATGTCTGCTTGTAGGGAAAATGGGGGTGCGGGGCCTCCCACTTTCCGGTGGGGGTGCCCGCTGCGGCGCTGGGGGTGGGTCCTCCCTCTGGCCCCCTCCCCCGGTGGGGCGGGTTGGCCCCTGCTGCCGCGCTCCGGGTCTGCCTCGCTCCCGGATTGGGGGGAGCGGGGAACGGGAGGGCTCCGGGTTCTGGATGGACGGTTGACTGAGAGTGACCTCCAGGGCCTGATATATGTATGTGTGTGTGTGTGTGTGTGTGTGTGTGTGTGTGTGTATGTGTGTGTGTGTGCATGTGCGAATGGGGGGGGGGGGGTGCCCTGGCCTCCTGCCGGGCTCGCACTGGGCCCTGCGGGTCTCGGACTCTGCTGTCTGGCCGTTGGGTGGGGTGGGGGCTCCCTGCCCGGGTGCCCTTACGGCGCCTTGTTGGGGGGGGTGGGGGGGGGGGGGGGGTGGCTCCCCGGGTCCTACGCCAGCCGCTCGGGGGTGGGGTGGGGCAGCGCGGGGGGTCCAGCTGGGCCAAGGTCCTAGCGACGGGGGGACCCCATCCCTCAGAACCCTCCCTGCCATACCTCACCTTATATTACTCCACAATAGGGAACAGTGGGGCGGTGCCTAGGTGGGGGGTCCGGGCTACTTAACTGCGGTCTGGGTCCTCCCCCGACTTTGCACCACCCACAATTTTAACCACACTTAGTCACGCAGGGTCTTGAGGGGGTAAGCCGCTTTCGGGGTTCTGCCGCTTGTCAGCGGTAGAACGCCCGGGCCCCGCTACCCCCCAATTTTAAACCGCACCATAGACACACACATTGCATCCACCTCTTCAAAACACAAAGACACACCCTTACATACGTCCAACACATATATAGGGCAGGGGGAGGGTGAGAGACGTGGCTCCCCCCAGCACCTCCCGCTGGGGTCCCGCCCCGGCCCGGGGTGAGTGCGGCTGGAATGCGGGGGGCGCGCTCCCTCGGGCGTGGCGCTCGTGGGGGGGCTGGGGTGCGGTGCTCCTTCTCTATTTGCTGTTGGATTGGTGGAGGTTGGGATATCGCGGTGGCCGGGTGGGGGCCCGGCCGGCGGCCTGGGGGGCGAGAGTCATCATCCCCCCCCCCCCGAGTGTGTGAGCGTCTGAGTATGTGAGCGTCTGTGTCTGTGTCTGCGTCTGCGTCTATGTCTATGTCTGTTTCTGTTTCGAGGGTGGGTGTCTGTGGGGGGGTGGGTCTATCAATCAAGATCGGGGGGAGGATCATGGGGCGGGTGGGATATGAGGCTCCTGGGGGTGTAGAGTTGACTGTCCTCCGACCGGGGCCGGCACGGGCCTTCGCTTTCCTGGGTCTGGGGGCGGGGCTGGTCCGGGGCACGGCGGCTGGGGCCCTCTCTGCCTTGCCGGGGTGGGTGGGCCGGCTCCCGGGGGTGCGGCGGGACTCGCCGCCGGGGTTGGGGGGGCTCGCGGCCTGCTCGGCCCGGGGGCCCTGCTCCGGGATTTTCTCGGCTTGGCGGCTTGGGTCGGGGCCTGGGGCCCTGTGCCCTTTATCCTTCTCTTGTGGGCTCCTCTTGCCTGGGGGGGATTCCTCTCTGCATTCTCCGTCGGGTGCTTACTGGGCGGGGGCGTGGCTCTCTGGGGTGGTTCGCTGGGGTCTCCCCGGGCCTGGGGGGCTGCCGTCTGCCGGGGTGGCGGTGTCCGGGCCCGATGGCCTCGGACCCCGGGGTGTCGCTACGGGTCCCCCCACAGCAGTTCCGGTCACACCCAGTGGACAAGCCACACACACACACACACACACACACACACACACACACACACACACACACACACACACACACACACACACACACAAACACACACACACACACACACACACACACACACACACACACACACACTAAAGGTGCTTCTGAAGTTGCTTGTTCTCTGTCATCATTTGCTCAAACTTTAAAAATCATGTTCCTCTTTCGTTGTCACCTCTTTGTTAATTCATGTTCCTGCTTCACGTTACTGTCTAGATAGAGCTGCTCAGGCTGGTTAATCTAGAAAATCATTTTACTGTCTGGATAGAGCCGCTCAGGCTGGTTAATCTAAGAAATCATTTTACTGACTAGATAGAGCAGCTCAGGCTGGTTAATCTAGAAAATCATTTTACTGTCTGGATAGAGCCGCTCAGGCTGGTTAATCTAAGAAATCATTTTACTGTCTAGATAGAGCTGCTCAGGCTGGTTTAATCCAAAAACAGTTGGAAAGTATTTGGATCAGTGTGATAACTGCAAATAATATATGTAGCACAACAAGGATATTGTATGTTATCCCCCCCCCCCCTCCCCCTCCCCCTCCCCCCCTCCCCCCTCAACTCCTCTTCTCTCTCTTCTCTTCTCTCTCTCTTTGAGCGTTCCCCCCCGGTCGTGTCCAGCAGCCATGCCATCTTCTGACGGAGGAGACAACAGGAGGAGACTCCAGGTCTCTCCCTGTTGCAAGACCAAAATCTGTTCTGACTCCGAAGGCTCTCAATCACATCATATTGTTGGCCCAAGCTGTCGAACAGGACAAGGGCAAAAAAAAAGAAAAAAAAAGAAAAAAAAAGAAAAAAAAAAGAAGTTTTCCAATACCCATACTCGTCCATACTTGTGTTCTCGTGTACCCAAGAAACGTCATCAGTGGGAGACCAAGTACTGTTCCAATTCTTAGGCTGTTTCTCACTGAGTACACATTTAATACCCGGATGTGTCCTCGCTCCGCCCACTTTTTCGAGGATACATCGAAACGGACCTGTGCAGTCTTGGGAAGCCAATTTACCCATAATGCATTTGGCAGGAGAAGCCGGAGGAGATCGAGGAGGAAGAAACACACAACGGTGCGTAAAAAATCTGCAATATTTGTGTCATTGTTTAACAGAGTGCAGTTTTAAGAGTGTTTTAGGCGAGAATATAGTTGTTTAAAATGTTATGAGGTTGATATTTCAAGATCACGCTGACCAGAACATTTGTTCTGAGGTTTTCGGAGATTGTGGATCCAGACTGAGACGAGGCTGGCTGTGGTTCTCTACTGTGGTTAAACATGAGATCTAAATGTTTTAGTGTAAATCTAACAGTGTTCATGTACATTTAAATTTGCTGCTGAGGGGAAAGATCCTGTTTAAAACTATTTAACTTGACTGAGAGGTGAAGATTCTACTGGCCATAGTGTTTTGTCTCAGTTGCACTAAAGTGTTCTACCCATTATACTGGAGGTTCTACTGGAGGTTCTACTGGTTCTACTGTAAGGTCTACTGGAGGATGCTGTGGATTCAAACTAACACCATGCACTATTTGAATCCAGGACCCCTGAGGAACCTGAAGCCTGGTCCAGTGGAGAAGAGGAACTCCTCCAGATAAGGAGTGGGGATTGTTTTTGATGCTTGAATTATTGCATGTATATATTTTATTCATACATGTGTTAATAACTTATTGAGTGTGTCATTCTTTTTGTTTTCATGTCCTCCTCATAGACCTCATAATTGTTGAAATTCACCCAAGTCAATTTCTTCTTTAAAGCAACATTACATTGTTTATCAAATAACACAGAACAATGTTCAGTTCTATATTTTACAGTCATATACAATCATTTACAGTCTGTTGATCTCTGTCTTTATCCATCTATCTACATATATTTACACATGACTAGAGAACATGACTAGAGAACATGACCAGAGAACATGAGTCCATGAGGAGAGCTTCCTGTCTAGATGTGGTTCTGCTCTCTGAGGCCTGCAGGTCGTTCTTCAAGAGCAGGTAGTGAGGCAGTGTGTGTTGCTTGTACATCACTTCCTGCCAGGTCCCTCTGGGCGCCCTCAGTGTCACCAGGTCGTCTCCATCATCATCCCTGGACCTCCTCCTCCTCCCTGGACCTTCTTCCTTCTCCCTGGACCTTCCTCCTCCTCCTCCATAATGTCTCCCGCTGCCACACAGACCGGCAGCAACCAGAGGACGTCTCTCCAGGCTCTCAGAAAGACGGAGCACTCGCTGGTTTGGCCTGGTGTCTGTTGGGTTTCATCCTGCCTGTCAGTTAAAATTCACATGGAAAACATTTACTCGGATGTAATCATGAATCAGAATTTATTATTTCCTTAGTGTGATTATTGAGATAAAGCAGGTTGCCAGTACAGTGATATAATAACAACTGTGTGCTGCAGGCATGGGTATAGTACTTCCTCCATCACCCAGCAGAAAATACCTGGTAGATACAGTACTTCCTCCATCACCCAGCAGAAATTATCCAGCTGGTACCAGTACTTGCTGGTACATGGAGGATCTGTGCAGGACAAGAGCATCCTGCACAGATCCCCAGTTGCCAATGTACACATCAATAAGCCTCATATATTATAGAGTATTTTTTAACGACAGGTAGATGCAGGAAAGATTCTACCTTGCTGACATGTTTCAGCTACATCCGTAGTCTTCCTCAGAGCTTCATCTGGTTGTGATGACATGTCGGTCTTTATCAGGTGACCGGCCAGATGATGCTCTGAGGAAAACTACGGATGCAGCTGAAACATGTCAGCAATCATTCCTGCATATACCTGTCGTTAAAAAATATTCTATAATATATGAGGTTTAGAATGACAAAATGAACACAATTAAACTTTCAATAAACCTCCTTTGGCATCACAAATAACTACACTATGATAGAGGGGAAAAGTTTTCTGTTTAGGTAACAGATGTGTTGTGGCTCTGCAGGAGGAAGAATTAGAAGGTGACACCATCAACCAGCAGTACAGCAGAATACCTGATGACCAGCAGGAGGAAGAATTAGAAGGTGACACCATCAACCAGCAGTACAGCAGAATACCTGATGACCAGCAGGAGGAAGAATTAGATGGTGACACCATCAACCAGCAGTACAGCAGAATACCTGATGACCAGCAGGAGGAAGAATTAGAAGGTGACACCATCAACCAGCAGTACAGCAGAATACCTGATGACCAGCAGGAGCATCAGTATCAACATAACGATGCTCCTGGAAACCCTGAAACTGGAGTCACGACACCTCCAGGAGAGAAAGGTTCCAGGATAGGAACATTATTGACCTGCGTATCACTGCAGGGGTTCCTGGGAAATAAAAGAAAGAACTTTAGAATTTTTAAAAACAATGTCATTTTCTATGTACATAATGTTTCTAACTTGTGTTTTTACTGTTGTAGGTTCTGCTGAAGTTAATTAAATAAACTTAAATAAGTTCATTAAAGTTTCCTTTATCTTCTGCTTGATATCTTTCTTTGCTCGACAGTGTAAGTGATGTGTGTATTTATGTATTTACTCTCACACAGTATAAGCCATTTTTGTATTTATTCTAAAGAGAAATTATTACAGCTAATGATTGGAGTGCTTAACTGTAGGATGTATATTAGACAAATGTAATACAGTACATATTAATGACATGGCCAGAAGGATGACAACAAGCATCAGGAATGTGAAAAGCTGGTTAATTATTTAATAAACATCAGGGATCTTCAGTAAAACAAACAGTAAAATAATTGTATTAGTAGGACATTTCTGATCAGCTGCTTTTATTGTTACTGAACTCAAAGGAGATGAAGAGTAAAATAAAGGCTGTATAGGAGGTAGAAGTAATAGTAACACTGTCCTATGCACAGAACTATACACTGTACTTTATACAGTACTGTACATTGTACTATACACAGTACAATACACTGTAATACAGGGTTAGGAACCTTTCCTGTGGGTAGTAAGCCCACTGGAAGGTGGGGCCCGGCGTGGGACACGAACCCACTACCTTGAGATTGTGAGTCTCATGCTCTACCAACTGAGCTGGCCGGGTCACCTAACGTGATCACCTTTCACTAATTCCTTCAGGAAACCTCCTCACACCTTTCCTTAACCCTGTGATGTCATCCACGGGGTTAAGGTAAAGTCGATAGATAAGGAGTTAGGAGGGACAATTCGGACGTACCTGTGGTCTCTGAGCAGAGTTGGATGATGGTGTTAAAACCAAAGCTGAAATCCAATCAGGTCTTCGGGTCTGGAGAGCAACATTTAGATACTTAATTGACCAGAGAGAAGAACACATAAAACACACACAAAATGAACGCAGTTGTAACACTCTCTCAGATGTTTTTGACAAAATTTAAGAAATTCTGTTTCATCTGATGTCTGGAGAACATTACATCCATGCTTTTATGTCTTCACAAGAAACTTATAGATTGGCAGGTTGATCAGTATCATCTGGTTTCATAGATAAATAGATTATATGTCACTTGCATAGCAATGAGAATTAATGGAATAAAAATACTTTATCTATCCCTGAGGCAAATTTTCTGTGATGTGGTTACTAATAACACTCCCCACAGGAAGTATAGATAGTGTGAAAAGTACTCAGAACCCTGTGGAACTCCGTCTTTTAGTGATTTGACTGAAAAAAAAACCTCAAATCATTTGTTCAGAAATGGTCACAAAGCTGAATTGGAAAAAATTTTGCCAGGTTAGATATTGACCTTGTTTTTTTTTTTTTTTTTCCCAAAGGTAAAATTACAGTAGAAATCACCATACAAACAAGAAACAAGTTTTCCAACTATTATAATTTTACAGCTGTATTTAAACTAGTTATCATCCCTCTAACCTCTCAAGAGCTCTTGTCTCAACAGGAAGTGTTTGTTAATGTACCTGTTTTTACAGCAGGGTGGAGAAGTTCCAGAAGTCTGTAAAAGTTGATCTGTAATAAAACGGCTGCTGGATAATCCTTCAAGCTGCATCATTTAGTTTATTAGTTCACTCTGTAGATATGAGTACAAAGGTCTATGAGACATTTGGAGTCCTAGTCAGTGTTTATCATATGAATTTCTCACTAAATGTCCTCAGCCCACTGAACAAAAAGTGGTCCAAAACACGTTTAAAAGACGTCATCTCTATACATCCAGAAGACGTCCTCAGAGGGGCCAGAATGAAATTTTTTTATACATCTTTCTTGGACATTGTATTAACATCTTGCCTGGACGTCATATGGACGTCAATGAAAGTACGTTGCAAAAAAACGAGGACAGGTCATCGGTCTGTCACAGGACACATATAGGAGTAATTTAGCATTAGCATTTACAATTACTTGTGTGTTTTAGGAATGTGGGAGGAAACCAGAGAACCCAGAGGAAACCCACGTTCACACCGGCAAACTCCACAAACATCTCTAGCTGGATTTAAACCCACCACCTTCTAACTATGAGATGTGAGCACTAACCATTGCTCCAATGAGACAATTGACAATGACAGTTGACAGTGCTTGAATTCACAAGATGAAAGGTTATCAAAGAGACAAATTTCTCTGTGGAGACATGAAAAGTTCAGTGTCTTGTGACCAAAACAGTAAATGGTCATAACTCAGACATTGTGCATTAAACTTCACATGCGGTCTCCTCTTTCCTGTCATGATCTACTTCCCTCATTATTTTAATGACAAATCAATATTCATACAGGCAGTTGGACTTAACAGACAGCTTGTGACCTTTCAACTGATTCTGTGTAATTTTTATAATGTCCGTAATGGCCTGGTTTGGCCTGGATAAAAAGTCTATTTTCGAAAGGCAGGCGGAGAAATCAGTTTTTTCATTTTACACATATAGGTACGCAAACCAAAATAAATCCAATCAGCTCTCAAAAAGCAGCTACTGCCAGAGTCTAATGAAAGAAAAATTACAGCAAGCTCAGACACCTAAAAACAAACACAACAAAGGGGATTACAGCACCGAATTCCCAAAGTTAACATGTAATCCCTAACAGAGGCGAGCTGTGTCACAAAGCACCACATGCACACACAAACACCAGCCGAGACTGACACGGTCTCTGGCATTTATTGTCTTCCAACCGGCTTCTCAGGACGCCAAGCCAATCCAAGGAAGGCACCCGCGCAGACCAATCTGCTTACCAAAGGACATCGTGGGAGGGGCGTTGACGTAGCCAGCTAATGCGAGGAAGGTACCTGCGCAGATTATTATTATTATAGGAATATAATATAATTGTAAAATCTACGAAAGCATTTATTAACAACAATAATGACAAACAATAATATCAACAACAATAGCAATAGCACCAGTGTCATCAACTACAATAATCCTGCAACATTAAAAGTTCTATAAAAAGCTGTTTGACAGTAACTAAATGCAGCCTGTCGTCTCAGCCGGACTGTGTTGAAGTGTGGAGCTCAGCTGTGACAACAGATTGGCTGAACGTGCAGCGTGGTTTCCGGTTCTGGTCAACCTGTCCCAACAAGTCGCCACACTGTGAAAAATGAAGTCTTTGGCCACTGTAAAAACAACAAACAAATAGAACAACCTGCACGCATCCTGAAGGAAGTACAAGGTGTCGTCTGATTCTGATTCCTGGAAGAGGATCAGCTGGAGTCACAACAATCCAGACACGATAACAGATGATATGTTTAGCACTTGACTGGACTTTGCTCAGAGTTAATCAGTGAAGTTATTTTCCTGCAAACACAGAACTTCACTCACACACACCACAGCTGAGGGTCTCTGACTCGACAGGCGTTTTTTTTTCTTGTTTCTTGTTGGGATAGTTTGACTTGCAGCCATGATCAGCCAAAACTTCAAGAACGTGCTGGTGGTTTCTGTGGCCTTCCTCTTCCTCTTCACAGCGTATGGAGGTCTGCAGAGTCTGCAGGTACGATCACTCACCTCACGTCATTCCAGGAGGTTTACTCTTCGTCACTGAGGAGGAGAATGATGATGGTCAGTTATTGACACTGAAGCGGTCATAAAGTTCCTCTCTCAGAATCCTCTGGGAAATGAAAACTGGACATCTAGTTGTAGTTGTTGACGTCCATCTCTCATACATCGTCAAAACCTTCCTGAAGGAAATTCCTCATCACACTCAGACCAACTTTTCTTCCTCAGGAAGTTAAAATCCTTCGAAGTCTGCAATGAAATGCTGAACCTTTTTTATCAATCTGCTGTGGCAAGTGCGCTACTTTTTGTTGATGTGTGCTGGGGCAACTGCGTGATGGCCAGAGAGAAGAACCGGCAGAAACGGCGCACCAGACAGTGACAAATACAAACACCCCTTTAAATTATTTACTTTTTTCACAACTTCAAAAAAATTGTACGCAGTGAAAAACGGTGAACATCTTTCTTTTCTCTTTGTCTTTCTTAAAAGTCCTCTTAACTACTTTTAGCGGTTTTCCACCGTAGGAGCTCTCTTAGGGCTTAAGATGCTTTGTGAATTAATTTTATCTGAGTAAGGAAATATTCTAAGAAAAATCTTAAATTTCGAGGAAATCTAAGATTTTAATAGTGACATCACTAAGAGCTACTTTTAGCCTCAGGATGCTTTGTAAATACGGGCACTGGACTTTGGCCTGATTGATTTGGGAAACTGCAGGTTGAAATGAGAGGAAATGAGTACAGATAGTCTGGTTTTGATTTATTCTCTGGGCAGAATCTCTCCTTTATGGGAAAGGGATTTTAAAGGTTTTTTTCTGGTACAGAGTAACTTTAAAGAGGCATCAGGTTCCATTAATAACATCAGAATCCCTCCTGTTTGAAAAGTTTTAATCAGAATTCAGTGTTTGGTATTGATAGTAGCCAGTTTATGACCAATTTCATTAAATCAGGTGAAACAAAGTCTGAAGAAAAGCAACTTCAAGGTGAATTTAAAAAGCTTACATTATAGGTCTGCAACTGTTTTAATGAGGTCAAAATTGTCTTTTCAATATGGGTGCAGAAATCACTATCAGGCTTAATCAACATTAAACTATAAAAGTATGAAACATCTCATATAGAGCTTTTCCACCAAAAAGAACCAGGTTCTAGTTCAGTTCTTAATGAGCAGCTCCAAACAGGCAGTTGTGTTTCCATTGTCAGGGAGCCAGTGAGAGCCACGTCATTGCGTCACTCCAAAACATGATACGTCACTGACAATTTAGTGGTGACAGCACTCACACAAGAACCAGGAGATGGACTGCAACAGGGGTTTGGCCTGAACCTCGAATGAAGAACAGAGCTAGAAAACATTGAGTCTCCTCGTCGCTCGTAATATTAACTTGAGGGAATTACTTCTTATCTCCCTCCCCCATATTATTAACTTGAAGGAACGGCTTGTTATAGCCTTCCCGCGGGTTATTTGCTCTATAACAACTCCGGGGCTCCAGGTTCAATGTAGATTTCAGAATGCCGGTTCAGTGTCTCTTCCGCCTTGTAGGTAGCGATAACTCTGCCTCCAGCTGATGACGTAGCGGGGTCAGATCCCGCACAGGCCCCGCCCTGGCCCAGCATCGATGTGGGGTCAGCTTCGCACCAGTTTAGCCCCTGATTGGCCGGGGCTTTGGTGGTGGAAAGACAAAGAACTGGTGCTTAGCCTGGCCTGGCCCAGAACTAGAACCTGGTTCTTTCTGGTGGAAAAGCACGGAAGAGTTTTAGGGCCACTGAAGAAAAAAAAAATAATTCGGAGGCAAAAAAAAAAAAACAACCTTCGTGGCCTCAGAAAAAGTCGAAAATCAAAGTCGAGATTTATTTTTTTCACGGAGAGACGTCTGTCCGTCACTCATTTGCCCGTAGATGTGAATTCACATTAAATCACTTAATTCTGACTATATCGGGTTGCTTACTGCTGATGGACGTGTGATTTTACACAGGATTTCCTTGATTAATAACATTTAAATAAGCAGCCCGGGATCCGTGTCTTTGTTCTTCGTACTCCACGAACTTCCGCGACGGAACAACGCTGCAGGCTGCTCTGTCTCTTCTGGTCCTGATACTGATGAGAACTGACTGTGTTTATGAGAGACATTCTGTCCTGAAGCATCTTTTCATCACTTCATTAAACCTCCTGATGCATTATGAGGAAGCAGTCACACGCTGGCATCTGGATGGACCGACTTTTTTTTCCACCGTGAAAAAAAAAAATCTCGACTTTGATTTTTGACTTTTTCTGAGGTTTTTTGTGTTTTTAGCCTCCAAATTCTTTTTTTTCTTCAGTGGCCCTAAAACTCTTCCGTAGGAAAAGCCCTCTCACACTCAAGCTTATTTTTGAAAGATTTTTTCCTCTGATTGATTGACAAATGGTTTTGCTCAGAGAGAAAGGACAGTGCAATATCTCAACTAACAAAGTGCAGACTGACACGGCAACAAATAGATAGTGTCACATCATTATTTCTTTTAGAGGAAAACATAAATGAATTGCATGTAAAAGCTCTACTTTCAGTCATTGCAATAGTAAGAGTCATAGGGTAAATATATAAAAAAGGGACCAAGATCTGCAAAAAGAAACATTTATCATTCATGAAACATCCACATTAACATTTTAATGAGTAAAAAAGGTTGACGTTATTTGACCTTGAAAATCAGCTTTTTTCTACTTTTACCTACTTGACTGAACGTTGACAAAAATCTTCTTGATGCTGAAAAAGATCAACGTCTGATGTTTAATGGTTGGTTTTTAAGAACTTTTTTTTTATTACAATTGGTCGAAATAAACTGAAAAATGTAAAAAAAGTTTCATTTTTTGTTCATTCCCCTGAAAAAATTACGAGTATAAAGACTAAGGAACAGAAAAAAAGGAACAAGAATAACAAGAAAAAAAGGATCAGAAAAAATAGACATTTTTGCCCTTTCTTTTTTTCCTTTTCTTTTCTGTGTGTTTGTTTTGGTCGTTTTTTTCCATTTCATTTATATTTTCATTGTATTTTATTATTTTCCAAGCTGAATTCCTTGCGATTGCCCTTTGACTCTGACTGGCGGCTTGCGTCTCCTTCCTGTGTGCAGAGCAGCTTGAATGCCGAGGAGGGAATGGGCGTGGTCTCGCTAAGCGTCATCTACGCCTCCATCATTGTGTCGTCCATGTTCCTGCCGCCCGTCATGATCAAGAACCTGGGCTGCAAGTGGACGCTGGTGGTGGGCATGGCCTGCTACGTGTCCTACTCCTTCGGAAACCTTTACCCTGGATGGTAAACAAACCAGAATCTCTTTATACTGCTTCTCTTTCTAGTGAATAACTTCAAAGATCTGGAAAAAAAAAAAGGAACATTTAACCCTGTATTTCCTTTACTTTCTTACATTTACAGGTTTTAAAATGAGTCCCGCTTGATTAAACTTATTTGCATTAAAAGTACAGTATTAAAATATCAGGGGTTCCACTGGTTTGCGGCAGTGGAGAACGAGAGTTTAGAGGTTCAAATCCTACAGACATACCACCGTGTGTCCTTGAGCAAGACCCTTGACTCCCATCAGCTCCTAGAAATGATTGGTCAATGTGGAAAGAAAGGGTTTATTTTCTTTTTCTCTTTCCCTCCCCCTTTTTTCCTTTTTAAAAATAAAATCTGATTAGCTATTTATTAAAAGGGGCCTTGCATATCTTCAGAAAGTACTGTGCGTTTAAGTGTATTTTGTTTGTTCTCATGCTGCAGGTACACCCTGATCCCGACCTCCGTGGTCCTGGGACTCGGCGGCTCACCACTCTGGTCGGCTAAATGCACCTACCTCACCATCTGTGGCAACATGCAGGCGGCCCAGGACGGGAGGAAGGGCTCGGATGTCATCAACCAATACTTCGGCATCTTCTTCTTCATCTTCCAGTCGTCTGCCGTCTGGGGAAACCTCATGTCGTCGCTCATCTTTGGACAGGACACGAATATTGGTGTGTGGGACTCGCATCACACTGCAGATAAATAATCTATAAATACTGATAATACAACAAGTTAGTTAATTCATTGAAAATGAAGTCATGTTCAAAATTTGAGTTAAATAAGTTTTTGCACATAATTCAATAATAGTAATAATGACTATTAATAATAACAATTACCCAAAAAAGTTATAATAAAGCAAGTGTAAGAATCATAATTTAAATCGAATTAAATATTATAAATTATTGCAATAGGTAGTGATTGCAAGCTTTTAGTTTAAATTGATTCAAATTCATTTTAAATATGAGCAATAAAACTAATGTAACCATAATAAATTAAATAAAAATATATATAAATAAGTCCTTCAATATTTTCAACAGTACAAATGTGAAAAACATTCAATAAAAGTGTATTATTCTCATTATTATTGATAAATGGAACATTTAAAAAAGTATTAACAAAAAAATTGCTATGTAAAATAATAAATATTAGAATCATAAATTAAAATAAATCCAATAAAATTACATATTAACATAATACATGTGTGAAATAAAATGTAGGTGAGTGAGTGAAATATTATTGTTTGCTATAAATAGAAACAAACAAAAGCCCTCTTTTTCTTCTTCTGGCACTCAGCGTAGGCGGTCTCTTCTCTCTCCTCTCCTCCCTCGTCTTCCCTTCTTGCTGCTCCTGTCTTGTCTGTCCCGTGTCAGAATCTAACAAAAGCCTCTCGTTACATCACCATCCAAACCAAAAAGGAACCATGGAAATGATCAGCTGGTCTCTCAATGCAATCGACCAAATGTTTATGACTAGACGATCAGGCAAGGGAGAGCCCACATGTCCCGATGGGACATTTGCTGCCGGATACAGGTTGGACTCCTGGGACAGCTGGAGGTCCATGTGTCTGTCCATTCTTTCCATGGAGGACGTGGAAGACCTCCACATAATTGGATTCATGATAACAGGTCTGCTGCTGATTGGAGTTGGTGGTTTCCTGATCTATCACAAAGTGGAGGAGACGCTAACAGCTGCATTGGGACGGCTGCCAATCCTAACTGAGGGACTGTGCAGGGTTAGACCCATGTGATAAACCAAGTCAAGAGTACGCAAGACGCGATTCTTGAACGTTTACGCGGAATGGAAACCAACTTGGAGAAATTCAGAGCTCTAATTTGGAGCAGCATGAAGACCAGAGACTGAAGGACGAGAGAAAGCTGAAGTCGTCCTGACTGAAAACAAATCTGATCTCCATTCAGATTCCCTCAGACGTCCAGACGCCGAAGGCTGGATTGTTTTTCTATTTCTCCTGGAGGTGGATGTTATAACGGAGTTATAACACAACCCCTTTCTCCCCTCCCATGCCCACATGTGCTTGTACCGAAGATAGGTTGTAATCTGTGTTGATGCTTTAAATGTGCTTGAGGTGGTTTTTTTCCTAATTACAAACTGTCCTCCCTCAGAGCACTGTCTGAAATCTTTTTTTCTCCTCTTCTCACCTCTTGTTCTCTCTTTTCCCAAAGCTTCACATGAAATTCCGTTGTTCTTGTACAATGACAATAAAGTTTGATTGATTGATTGATTGATTGATTGATTGATCTGTCTATAGCCAGCGTCTCTGTCAATCTCAACGTGTTTTGTTGACCTTGTGTCTAGCGAACATACCGGCGGAGCAGCTAAAGTCATGCGGCGTGGCGGACTGTGGCCTGAACGTTAATACAGGAAACAGCACCACCGTCAGGCCAGAGCAGGGGCTGGTGTGGACGCTCGTTGGATGCTACATCGGTACGTCTGCCGCTCGCCGCCGTCACTTCTGACACATGACGTGGTCAACGGCGTCCGGCCTCATGTATGGTGGCGTTGCAGGCGTGGGTGTGGTGGCCATGATCATCGTGGCTGTCTTTCTGGACAACATCGACCGCGAGCAGGCGAGTCGCTTCCGCCACGACAAGCAGCCGTTCTGCCAGACGTTCCTCGCCACTTTCAGGCTGCTGCGTGACTGGAGGCTGCTCATGCTCATCCCACTCACCATGTACAGCGGCTTCGAGCAGAGCTTCCTGTCGGGAGAGTACACCAAGGTGAGAACAGCTTCCTGTCGGGACAGTCCACCAAGGTGAGAACAGCTTCCTGTCGGGACAGTCCACCAAGGTGAGAACAGCTTCCTGTTGGGAGAGTACACCAAGGTGAGAACAGCTTCCTGTCGGGACAGTCCACCAAGGTGAGAACAGCTTCCTGTCGGGAGAGTACACCAAGGTGAGAACAGCTTCCTGTCGGGACAGTCCACCAAGGTGAGAACAGCTTCCTGTCGGGACAGTCCACCAAGGTGAGAACAGCTTCCTGTCGGGACAGTCCACCAAGGTGAGAACAGCTTCCTGTCGGGACAGTCCACCAAGGTGAGAACAGCTTCCTGTCGGGAGAGTACACCAAGGTGAGAACAGCTTCCTGTCGGGACAGTCCACCAAGGTGAGAACAGCTTCCTGTCGGGAGAGTACACCAAGGTGAGAACAGCTTCCTGTCGGGACAGTCCACCAAGGTGAGAACAGCTTCCTGTCGGGAGAGTACACCAAGGTGAGAACGGAACAACTTCTTGCCTGGAAGCTGAATGTGAGCAGTTTCTCTGTCTGACTCTTGTTCGGTGCAGAACTACGTGACGTGTGCGTTGGGAATTCATTACGTGGGATTCGTGATGATGTGTTTCGGAGCGACTAACTCTATCTGCTCCTTCCTGTTCGGGAGACTTGCTCAGTTCACCGGCAGAGCCACGCTCTTCTTCTTCGGTAATAACGGCTTTGACATCTCCACCCATGGTCAGAGAGCGAGGAATAACCATGACAGATCGACTGTTTCTGTGTTTTCAGCTGCTTTGGCCAACTTCGCCTGCATCATTGGGCTCTTGTTCTGGAGGCCAGATCCCGACCAGCTCTGGGTCTTCTTTATCTTTCCGGCTCTTTGGGGAATGGCCGACGCCATCTGGCAAACTCAGACAAATGGTAAGAAAATCCCGTCAGACTGAGGTTGGAGTCAACGGTTCTTCTGCACATGCTTAATATTAACTGTTCTGAAAGGAGTTGAATCGTTGTGGTCTGATTGAGGCTTCGCCATCTGTCCGTCCTGCAGCTCTTTATGGCGTCCTGTTCCAGCGGGACAAAGAGGCGGCGTTCGCCAACTACCGGATGTGGGAGTCCCTGGGCTTCGTCATTGCCTTCGCCTACAGCACGTTCCTGTGCCTGGAGTACAAACTCTACATCGTGCTGGCGTTCCTGGTACTGACGCTCGTCACATACCCCGTCGTGGAGTTCTATGAGTACAAACACCCCACACTGCCCATCCAAGAGGCGAGCTACCTGGGATACAAAGACCCTGCGGAGACCAGAGACAATGTTGTTCACCAGACTCACCTGTAGGGAAACCATTTCTTTCTTCTGTTTGTGATGTTAATCAGGCGTCGCCGAGGTTTTCTGGTGTAAATGTAAGATACATTTTTGGAAAAGACGGCCTAAAATTAGTGGACGTGTTGCTCAAAGCCTCTAAAATATGTGTATAATGTCCATCACTACTTAACACCGTCTAATATTGTCCAATTTCATCTTTTCCCGCAAAAATATAGCTAATTACCGGCTCGAGCACACAACTCACAACTGACTTCCTGTTTACTATCACACCCAGTAACGAGCAACGTGATTGGTCAATTTGGTACCATGTGGGTTTATACCATTTGAAAGGCGGCCTCTGATTGGTTCGTAATTCTCTGACTCATTCTGATGCATTCAAACGCTGAAGTAGAGAGGCGGAAAATGTTGAGGAATCAAATCTGCAGAATCCACACAGGTGGGACTAAATCTGTGAACCTACAATCAATCGATTGATGGTATTAATACAAAAATTGAGGAAGTTACTATAAAGTTTCTTCTTCAAAAGTACTTAAGCTCTCTTATGCATAAAAAGTCATTCATTTGTTTAAAAGCTGGCTTTAAAAGTGTTTTGTGAATTTTGTTGGCATGACATCTTTTAATCTAATTCAGGTTGGCTCAGGTGGTGCTGCTTTAGATTTAGACTACTGGTGATCTGATTAACAAACAAAGCTCTTAATGGACAGTGAATGAAGCAAACACAATCAGATCAGATATAAAAGTTTCCCAAATGACAAAGTTTTTATTTAAGGTGGGCCCAGATCACTTTTGAAGCATTTTCGTAGTTTGGCTGCGGTAGATTTATTTTGGCAAACATCTTACCAACACACAAACTTAAAAATAGCGACACTAAAACCGGTTTTAATGAGCTGTTCACACTATTAGGCTTTCAGAATCCGACTTCAATCTTGTGGTTTGGGCTTTCCGTTTCATCTTCTAAACTAGTAATTTGAGCAGATTAAAATCCCCCTGGACTGCGGGGAAATTGGGCATAATTAACACCATCGGGTGCAGAAACAAGACAATTGGTGGACGATGTGTTTGCATTTCAAATGGTGCTTTTATTGCAATGTGTTGCATTCCCACATTCATAGATGTTATAGATTTGTTAGTCAAAGCATCATTTCCTCAAGGTTGGCATCCTCACCTTGGAAAAACATGATAAAAATAAACAAAAATAAAACCCAAAAGCAGAGGGATCCAATGCACGAGGTGTTTGTGTTTTGAGTGTAGTAGAGAAGTGTGTGTGTGTGTGTAAACTTGAGCAGCAACGAACATGAATGAACAAAACCTCCCAAAACTGGTTTTTTTTTTGACTTCCAGTAGATGCAAAATAACGTTTCGGTTTAAAACTGTCCAACAAAAACAATAATAATAATCATTTAAAAAAAAAAATGAGAAGAAAAAAGAAAAAGAAAGAAGGAACAGAGTTTTGTTTGTCTGTGAGCCTGCAGGGGGCGATCTCGCTCACTCCTGCAGGGACTGGACCCGGCCTGAGACTGATTGTCTACAACATTCTCAAAGAAAAGGTAGATTTCTTAATATAAACGGTTACACACCTGAACAAGAGAGAGAGAGAGAGAGAGAGAGAGAGAGAGAGAGAGAGAGAGAGAGAGAGAGAGAGAATATAACATGCATAAAGTTCTCCCAGATGAACATTGTCACTCATATTGTCTTGTAATAGCTGCGCCGATGCCTCTTTAAAAACAAACTTTACATGAGTGTAATATACAAAACTGGACAAAAATGAATAAAATGGATCATATATATTTCTATTTATATATCTATTTATATTAATTTGCACAAGGGAGGAAGTGGAACCTTGGTCTTTTCTTTCTTATTTTCATCCAGAGAAACATTACTACCGCCGTTAAAAGCAAAGTGGGAGTGACAACAAGCCTTCTTTTTTCACGTTAACGTGTCTGAGCGATCCAAAAACCTGCTAAAGTCCCAATAAGGCAGTGCTAACACGGGATGCTAGGCTAGCAGTTCTACATACACATAAACCTGAATGAAGCACCTGTTTTCTCTGCAAACGTGGAATTACATTGTGAACATCGTCAAATCTTAGCGGGATTCAGTTAGCATCGCGCCATGACACGACTACAATTGTAACGAGGTGCGGAAAGGATGCAACATGAGCTAAAAACATAAAACCCAATGTGTTGTAATCTAAAGCTAGCATGTATGGCTATGCTAACATGGATTAAAGTGAACATCTACTTGTGTCATTTAAAACTAGCGTGTAGCATTACGCTAACACTGCCAGAATCCACGATGGATGGAAAAGCTAAGAAGCGTAAACTAACATGAGCTTGGATGACTCTGCTAACAAAGCTAATTCCCATGTTGGATCAAAACAATAAGAAGCACAGTGACACGTCGTTATCTAATGCTAGCATGTACAATTACGCTAACACAAAGTTAATCTTCATGTTTGATAACAACGGTAAGAATTGTGGCTACATCGGTCATAATTCAATGCATCATCATTGATGCGCATCGCTATGCTAATGAAGCTCGTATCTAAATCGAATTAAAAATATGAGAAAGGACTGCCGCTACGTCTTGTGATTCACGATATCCTCCACAGCTAATGTAAAATGAAGCAGGCGCCCAAAAACAACAATTGTGGCTTAAGTTTGTTAAAATTGAATGCTAGAGTGCATAGCTATGCTAACATTAGCCAGCATCTGTGACTAAATGTCAACAAAAAGATAAACAACCGCAACAAATGTTATCATTTACTGAACATAACGTAAACAGCTGCTCCGCCAATACAAAGCAAGCGTCCATCTTGGATCAAAAAGCATCACGGCTACCCGTCTGGGTAGGGTTAGGGGTAGGGGTAGGGGTAGGGGTAGGGTTAGGGGTAGGGGTAGGGGTAGGGGTAGGGTTTCATGCTCGCTTGAACAGCTATGCTAGTATGGCACATGTTGAACTGAAAAGTGAAAGAAGTCAATAATCCGGCAACGCGTGTTTGCATTTAAATGCTAAAGAAAAGCAAGTGATCTTTTTGGATGGAAAGACGAATATCGTGGCTACGCGTCTTCGTTTGATGCTAATGTGACCATGTTGGATTAAAGACGAGAATCTTGTTGTGGCGAGTTAACGCGACATGTAGAGCTACACTAACAGAAGCTAGATTACTGACAGAAGTGATGATGAGGAGGAGGGGGAGGAATGTTCTGAGAGTTCGAGCTGGACAAGGTTTTTGTGTAACAGTACATCTACAGAGGAGGAACAGAAGGAGGAAGAGGAAGAAGAGGAGGAACAACAGAAGGAGGAAGAGGAAGAAGAGGAGGAACAACAGAAGGAGGAAGAGGAATAGGTCACCTGAAGAAGATTAGCATAGTTGTCGTACTGAGGATCGTTGTCGTAACGACCCAGGTAAAAGACACGTAGAGAGAATTTCACATTACAAACAACAAAATTGCGAGAACAATTATGTTGTTCGCTCGTGGAGTTTCAAATTAAAAAACTTTTTTGTTCATTTTTTTTACATTCATGGGCTCGTTTCTTAATCTGATCTCCGAATGTCTGATTCTCCGATGGCCCTTTCCACTCCGAGTAAATCCGATGTTTTTATATATAAAGTGCGAAATTAGATTGTATTTGCAAATTCCTGGAATAATCTGATTAAACTTCTACCTGTAAAAAAGTTTTTATACAGTAAACTTTTTTTTCTCAGTTTTTACAAATATGAAAAAAGGATTTGTTTTGTTAAAAAAAAGAAAAACGCACCCTGCTTCGCATGGTTAGAATATCATTAAGCAGCGAAGAAGCTGCACAAAGTATATTTATATTTATTTACACGAGGCACCGAAAAGTTTGGTAGAAAGTATCCAGGCGATGGAGGAAAAGAAGTTCTTTGAGTGTAAAAACAGAGAGGAGATGACTCCGGACACACTAACTACACACATCTTGAAATGAACAACTTGTATGTGTCGCTCCAGTGTTACATCGTCGTTACGTTACGTGAGGAAATGCTTGTTTTCAATAAGGTGCATAGCAAACGGTTGCAATATTTTTTTTTGTTTTTGATTTTTATTTACTTCCTGTAAACGAGTGATAGCACTTTGGGCTTTAAAGACCTCATTGGCGCAAAAAAAAAGAAAAAAAAAAGAAGACAATTTTAATTGGTTTAAGTCGGGTTAGACAAACGCGTAGAAAGTAAAAAAAACAAAACAACTTGAGACGGGGAAGAAGGTTAGCGTGAAGCAAGACATTTACACAAAAACAACTTGAGACTGAAGTTTCTCTGACGGACGGACAAACATAGAAAGACAAGTTAACCAGAAAGACATGGGGACGGCTTGAAACGGTGAAAAACACAAAAATACCACGGAGGAAAGGCAGCGCCACCATGTGGTCGGAAAGGTTGAACAAAATACAAGTGGTGACTTCTCACGAGAGACGGAACTTTGGGACAAATCTCTGTACGTTCGTGCGATTTAAAAGACACGTGAATGCAAAAAGTGAAGAACATGTTGGCGTGTACGCTACAAAGTCAACAAGAAAATCTTCTGAAATAAGGATCTTTTCTAACTGACGTTTTGGGACAAAGTTTTGCAGATTCTGCAAATTTAAAGGGAAAACAAGTCTGTAGAAAACGATGGACAGGGCGAAGACAATATTTGACAGAGCGCGAGCGTGCATGGTAGCACAGCATCATTTTAGCGAGCTAACTTTGGGACAAATCGCTGTCCGTTAGAACGACTTTCAGGAAAAGTGCGTAGAGATAGAAAAGAAAAGCGAGCACAGAAACACGAAAAAGACAAGGATTTTTTTTAAAGTGAGACTTCTTTGAATTAGTCGATGGCTTGTGAAACATTTCAGAAACAAAACGAGAATGAAGAAAGTGCTGACGTCCAACAATTTTGAGAACTTTGGGAGAAATCGCTGTTGAGTTGGGAAATGACTTCTCTTGGAAGGCAGAAATAAATTTGTTTGGGAAAGTGCTTGCATGCAAATGGGAAACTTAACCATTAGGTAGGTGGGAACTTCTCAAAACTAACTCCACTTTGGGATGACTGCAGCAGATTTGGCAAATTTAAAAGAAACGGGTTCGTAGAGAGGCCGGAAAGAAATGCTAGCATCCAAACAGAAAACTGGTCCTTCACAAGGAAAGAGCTTCAGAACGTTCACAGGAGATGAGGATGTGCTAAAATGAACAGAGAACCTTTGTGGAAACTTCCCGAGGCTAACTGGGACAGATTGGAGCAATTTAAAGGTCCAATCAGTTTGTCTGAAGACGAAACAAAAAATCTGATGAAATGGCGTGAAAGCGCTAGCATCCACTCCACGAGATGCAACAAAAAGTAGTTCAAAATGGCGGCTACATTTGCGTCCCCTCCAGCGCCTCTGAGGTTTCGTATACAAGATCTATCAAACATTTTCAAATGTTGGTCGTTTCCTGCAGCGGACGAGCGCTCAGAGACAAACGAGATGCTACATCAGCTCGCTAACCGCTCAAAAGAAAGAACAAACTACTAAAAGCTAAAAAACCAAGGCTCCACTTCAACCTTTTCAACAGAGAAAATTAAATATTATGGCCTTTTGTTTTTAAATCAGTATTTTTTGTGGTTTTCTTTAAATTAACCCGTAAAACAGCCAGTCCGCACTGCGTCTCCTCTCTCTCAATCACATCACATTCAGCAGTCGCTTAGAAAAACAAACTAACAAAAACCATTCTCTGGCATAGTTTGACATGTGAGCACAGCCACGGGGGGGGGGGGGGGGGGGGGGGGGTCTGTGCAGGTGAGGGGGCGGGGCTACAGAGAATCACACACTGACATCTTCTGCTTTTCCCATGTTGGAGAACACCAGATATACAGTATGAATCACTTACACACAGACACTCACCAATACTCATTTACATCAGAAGGGTAAACCCTAACCCTATACATCAGAAAAAAACTTTGAAAATTCAAAATACAAAACAAACAAACAAACAAACATGGCGGAGGCAAGTAGTTATTCACCACAAAGTCGGAGCACTACTTTTCTTTTGATTTCGAACAAATACATATTCACATTTCTCTGTTATATACATTATGTTAACACCGTGAAACACATATTTATATATATATAGAGATATTTATAAAAAAACAAAAACCAACCCAACCTGGTACCTGTTAGCTGTCGTGAGCGAAGGAGGGATTTTTCCATCTGTTGCATAAAAAGCAAATGTTACACTGGATGTATTTGGCATGTGGTGGTCGTCTTCTCGCTGCTCCTGCACACAACAAACAGGTTTTCCTGTTGGAATGAGACTAACGACGCAGAGGAGGCCGGGCGGAGGACGCAAAGAAACATCCGGAAAACAAAGATCACAAAAATACTACATTCATCCACTTTGTGCCGCGCCTGCGTCTCAGGATCCAACAGAAGAATAAAAGCTTTCAGGAAGTGAGGCGCTAGCTAGCTCCGGAGGCGCTCGCTAGCTCCGGAGGCGCTCGCTAGCTCCGGAGGCGCTCGCTAGCTCCGGAGGCGCTCGCTAGCTCCGGAGGCGCTAACGCTAGCTTGTTTTGTGCAACGTTTCTCGACATTAAAGGTGCAGAATGAAACATTCAGGGAAAGACGGTTTTGTCCTTCAGGTGGCAGCAGAGAGTCGCTGCGGTTTGAATAGAACACACTAACTTCACATAAACACAAGTGGACGACTGTTTTATTAGATCAGCATATTCAGAGTATTAATGTTTGTCCAACAATTTAAGTTCATAAAGAAAACTTAAAAGTTACTTTAAAAAATGTTATTCCCCCTTTTTTGTTCTAATTGTTCACATGTTCATTATTTGGGTTATTTCCATGCCTGTTGTCAAAATTTGATCAAATCTTTGAAATTTTAAATGAGAAATGTTTGATTTAATCAAAACATCTTTCAACATTTTGCATGAGAACAAAATTAAAAATAAATCTTTAAGTTTAGTCTGTATTCAACAAAAATGTCTAATTCTAGTTTTCTACATTGTTTTGTTTTCAAATGAACCCAGAATATTTAGAACATTTATTTTGATGTGTTGTCAGAAAACATTCTCACTTTGGCAAAATGTACCTTTATTCTCAATTTCTTTAAAACATGTTTAAATTTAGAACATTTAACTTACACTTCAAAAACTTTACTTTCTCACAATCGTTTCATTCAATGCTTAAAATATTACCTTTAATCAGGATATTACATTTTTTTCTGATATTTTTCACATTTTCTTTGGTATTCTTTGTAAGTTCTGACTTTTATTCAGACAAAATAAACTTGCAGCTGTTTAAAATCTGCTGAACTGTCACAAATAATTGTTGAATGAATTCCAAAGAAGCAAATTATCAACACGTTTCTCAGAGAACTGAATCGAAGATGACTTTGACCCTGTTGGAGGATTTAAGGACGGTTCTGTGCGACTTGACGTCACAGTGGGATGTTGAAGCAGTAGAATGGTTCTGCTTGGTTCTGGTGAAGCCACGTTAGCCCAATGGGAGCAGACGAGCACAAAGTGGTTCGGGACTTGAACATCTGGAGGAGTTGGAATGTGGACGTCACGCACTCCTAATTGTTCGGCAGAGACTCGGTACTGAAGGACGCCGGCCGGGCGGCGGGTAGCTAGTTGAGACTCCACGGGACCTGATGAAGAGGGGTGCGATCGAATGGGACACGAAAGGACCGTTTCCCTGATCGAATCTGTCCCGTGTGAAAAAACGTGAGAAATCAAGGAGTTTCAGTTGCTCCCGTGGAGCCAAGGAACAATCCAGAACATATACGTCAATGTTTTGGGATAATTTAGTAAAGATTATGGAGGACTATGGTTCCAGAGGGGGCGCCGGAGGAGTCGTGTAAAGAGAATCAGAGTTTGGAGAAAAGCACTGCTTAAGGTTACACCGTGCGATTTTCAGCAGTCACAGGCGAAAGATGACAATCACGAGAGAATCGTGGCGATATCTTTGGTCTCACTTCTAAATCAGTGGTGAGACCGGCTCAAGGACAGCCGTTGTCATAGCGACCAAAGACAAGCTGTGAGAACCTTTTGACAGTGTCAGGAATTCGGGATGGTCGTGACTGCTGCCGTGGCCTGTGTCGACTAGCTCAGGCCCTGTCCACACGGGGGCACTGTTTCATGTAACCACATTGTTTTTGTCCGATCAGCCACACCCCGCCGTTTCATGTAACCATCTTTTTTGCCCAATCATCGACACGACGCAGCGTTTTTGGATCCTGAAAACGTTTTTTTCTTTCTTTCTTTAAACGGGTTGCAGAGTGGAGGAATATGAACACGCTGCCTCTGCTTTGGCGTGTGGATGGACAAGACACACATTCGCTGAAACCTCTCGACCTTTAACCCTGCGACCCTCGCTGTGATGTCACTGAACAACAACATGGCGAACTACCTGCTCCAGGTGGAGCAGCAGGAGCTGCTGATGCTCGTTGCTTAAATAAGGTGACATGTTGGATTTGTTGATTGATCCGTTTTTTCATGCTCGTGTTTCCTCTCTGGGTTTGATGTATTTCTGTGGCAGAGTTAAAGCGCCACCTATAGGCCTGGCATACATACTCCATTTTTCAGTAACATTTCTCAGATTACTGCATCCCCACCATCAAGAAGTAGAACCTTTACGAGTATTGGCCATAATATTCACAACATTGTGTTTTTAACTCCTCGAAGAAATGACGCTTACCAGTAAAGGAAATCTTTGTTTGTCGGGTTATTTCTTTGACTCAACAGAACTTCCCACATATAAACGTGACACAAGCTGGGTTTACATGGATCCCAATGAAATCCTGATTTGTCCAATCCGATTGAAGCTACAAGCTTTGTGTTTACGATTGGACTTGACTTGCTTTACGCCATGTTTCACTGTCACGCGAAGATTGATCCACTGACCCAATCGGATAAAAATTCTTTCGGCCCATCAATCTGATTTAATCTAATAAGTCTCCAAGTAAGGAGGAGGCTCGATCTCTTCCTGTAACCATGGTAATCCTGCAACCATAAAGTGTTTTTTATCTCAAGACGTGGAACCTTTTAAAGAAGACTTCCCAACAAATAAATCGAATTTCCGCCATTTGTGTGTCGTTAATGAGGAAGCTCCTCCCACCTGAGGTTATTTCATATCTTTGTGTCGTCGCCGTCGGTGTGTCGCAGCTTTCTTTAACGGCATGTTTCTCCTCTTTCTTTTACAAATATATTGGTTACAAACACATTACTGTTTGCAGTTTTCTGAAATTATTGTACATATATAAGATAAAAAAAGAGGAGAAAGCAAGGAAAGATGGCTCCCGAGCTCCCGGGTTAGCACAGGAGATAATAAAGCAAACAAACCCCCAAGTTCAATCATCAAAACAGAAAGTTTGTGGACACAAGAAAGACAAGTAAAATCAAGCTTTTCCTCATTTGTTCCTTTTTCGTTAAATCGTTGGCTTAAAAAGTATGGTATATAAGATTTCAATAGCGTTGGTTGGATCGTATCTTCAGTGACTCACTGCACCATCTGGTGGGGAGGACTGGCATTACAGGACTAAACTCTTTAAGACTGAAAATGTTACATATTGTACCTTTATATTGTCTTTTTGTTCACATTTTGGAGAGCTGGAATCGTTTTCCTCCTTTTACCGTCTGCCGAAAACCTGTTTGTTTTTTGTTTTTTTTAAAAAAGAGGTAAATCTACAAGAATAATAATCAATAAACCAAACCTGACTTGAATCACATATCTATATCACATCTTTTTTTTTTTAAACCTCAGAGGAAAAGCATTTTACAAGAGAAGAGTGAGTGTTTTGTCCTTCTGTACTGTACAATACTACTGCCTGCATGTAGGTAAACAATACTGATAGGCTGAGAAAGAGAGAGAGACAGACAGAGACAGAGAGAGAGCGAGCGAGAGAGAGAACAAGAGAGACAGAGAGAAAAAAGAAAGAGAGAACCCGAGGGGGGGGTTCTGTATTCACAGCTGCTGAGGTGGTGGTTGTGGGGTGGGGGGTTAAAATGTGATGGACAGTTAAATAAGAACAGTCTCTTTTTAGACTTTGAGGGAATAAAATCAAACCTTGACACGTTAGTCCCCCCAAAAGATAGAAAGAAACTGAGCAGC
The DNA here is from genome assembly GCF_963383615.2 of Lipophrys pholis. Classification (NCBI taxonomy): domain Eukaryota; kingdom Metazoa; phylum Chordata; class Actinopteri; order Blenniiformes; family Blenniidae; genus Lipophrys; species Lipophrys pholis. The sequence continues at coordinate 25,146,433 of NC_137649.1, read as the reverse complement.
ATCCCGTCTGTCTCCCATCCATCCATCAATCGGTCCGTTCTGGCTGTCTATGAAGATGATGATGATGAAGATGATGAAGGTGAGAGCAGAAGAATTTAAACAAAATAGAATAAGATGTCGAAGAAGAAGCAGGCACTGCAGCCGATAGAGAGACCAGATGAGATCAGATCCAGCTGACCCTGAGCTTCTGTCCCACAATGCAACATTCCCACATCGCTGAGAGACTGGACAACTAAAAATAATTACAAAAATAAGAATAAAAAAATGAAACATCCAGAGATGCTGCAGCTGCTGCGACGCCCCCGATGAACTGAAACGTCCCATGGCGAGAACACTGAACAAAACAACTAAAGAAAAAGGAGGCCGGCCCTGATTCGACAGTGAAGACAACTTGGCAAATCTATAATGTCGCTATTTTCTTTCTTTCTTCTGTTTTCTTTCTTGGGTCAGGAAGCAGGAAGTAGGACACCGAGGAATGAGCAGCAAGACAACACTGCCTTCAATAGGCTGAGGCAGACAGACAGGTTGTCAGACAGATTAGACAGGCAGGTCTGAACACACTCCGCACTTCTTAGAGTACCACCGGACCCGGACCCCCTCCAACCCGCCAGAGGAGGAGGAGGAGGAGGAGAGCATGAGTGTGGAAGAGGATTGGGGGGGGAGTCACTCGGTGAGCAGCTGCTGGAGGAGGCTCTTCTGCTGGGCCTGGTTGCTCGGGGGGCCCTGGGGGCCAGGGCCCTTCTGGGAGGTGGCGGCCTCGAGGGACGCCTGGTTCAGGTACGAATCACTGCCCACTAGGTTCACCGTGCACTGGACGTCCGCAAACACCTGGACCTGCTGCACCTGCGGGACAGAGTGGGAGGTGGTTCAAAGTAGGGAGGCGGGCTCAGAGCGGGAGGTGGGCTCAGATTAGGGAGGCGGGCTCAGATTAGGGAGGTGGGCTCAGAGCGGGGAGGTGGGCTCAGATTAGGGAGGCGTGCTCAGAGCTGGGAGGCGTGCTCAGATTAGGGAGGTGGGCTCAGAGCGGGAGGCGGGCTCAGAGCGGGAGGCGTGCTCAGATTAGGGAGGTGGGCTCAGAGTGGGAGGCGGGCTCAGATTAGGGAGGCGTGCTCAGAGCTGGGAGGCATGCTCAGATTAGGGAGGTGGGCTCAGATTAGGGAGGTGGGCTCAGAGCGGGAGGCGTGCTTAGATTAGGGAGGTGGGCTCAGAGCGGGGAGGTGGGCTCAGATTAGGGAGGCGTGCTCAGATTAGGGAGGCGGGCTCAGATTAGGGAGGCGTGCTCAGATTAGGGAGGCGGGCTCAGATTAGGGAGGTGGGCTCAGAGCGGGGAGGTGGGCTCAGATTAGGGAGGCGTGCTCAGATTAGGGAGGTGGGCTCAGAGCGGGAGGCGGGCTCAGATTAGGGAGGTGGGCTCAGAGCGGGAGGCGGGCTCAGATTAGGGAGGCGTGCTCAGAGCTGGGAGGCGTGCTCAGATTAGGCAGGTGGGCTCAGAGCGGGAGGCGTGCTCAGATTAGGGAGGTGGGCTCAGAGCGGGAGGCGTGCTCAGATTAGGGAGGCGGGCTCAGAGCGGGAGGCGTGCTCAGATTAGGGAGGTGGACTCAGATTAGGGAGGTGGACTCAGAGCGGGAGGCGTGCTCAGATTAGGGAGGCGGGCTCAGAGCGGGAGGCGTGCTCAGATTAGGGAGGTGGGCTCAAAGCGGGAGGCGTGCTCAGATTAGGGAGGCGGGCTCAGAGCGGGAGGCGTGCTCAGATTAGGGAGGTGGGATCAGAGCTGGGAGGCGTGCTCAGATTAGGGAGGTGGGCTCAGAGTGGGAGGCGGGCTCAGATTAGGGAGGTGGGATCAGAGCTGGGAGGCGTGCTCAGATTAGGGAGGTGGGCTCAGATTAGGGAGGTGGGCTCAGAGCGGGAGGCGTGCTCAGATTAGGGAGGCGGGCTCAGAGCGGGAGGCGTACTCAGATTAGGGAGGTGGGCTCAGAGCGGGAGGCGTGCTCAGATTAGGGAGGTGGGATCAGAGCTGGGAGGCGTGCTCAGATTAGGGAGGTGGGCTCAGAGCTGGGAGGCGGGCTCAGAGCTGGGAGGTGGGCTCAGAGCGGGAGGCGTGCTCAGATTAGGGAGGTGGGCTCAGAGCTGGGAGGTGGGCTCAGAGCGGGAGGCGTGCTCAGATTAGGGAGGTGGGCTCAGATTAGGGAGGTGGGCTCAGAGCTGGGAGGCGGGCTCAGATTAGGGAGGCGGGCTCAGAGCGGGAGGCGTGCTCAGATTAGGGAGGCGGGCTCAGAGCTGGGAGGCGGGCTCAGAGTGGGAGTGCTCCGGTTCGAGTCCCCCACGCATGCCAACGTTTTAAGGGAAAATACATAATTTGGGTTTTTTTTCTTTCAGGAAAGTTTGTCATTTACCGAGTAACATTCTGAAAATGATGTCTGTTTACACGGAAATGGCATAAATGCTGAAAACGATGCAGTTTCTATGTTGGGTCACTTGTTGGTGCTGTTGTTAGTTTTAGTACTGAAAACACACAAAGCAGAGAACACGGACATTCTAGAGGACAGACCATAAAGAAAAATAAAACTACCAAGTTGGATTGTTATTATTGTGACTGTCAAAATAAAAGTACCAAGTCCAGGAGAACATGGATTGGGAGTCATGACACCACCGAGGAAACATTGTTCTGATTGGCTCTACTGAGCATGTGCAGAAAAGCCATTTAGTACCAACGTGGCGACCAGGAGCAGCCTTTCCGCTCGTCTCCACGGAGATTGAGCGTTTCAGAAAGTTACGTTTTCAGTGAACAGCCACACAAAATGCAACCAAAGTTTTGAGTTTTTAATGTAAACGGGGCCTGAGCTTTCTCGCTGCACAACCACAGGACCCGGGTTCGACTCCAGGACTCTGTGTGGAGTGTGTAGGTTCTACTATATATGCATGAATACTCCTGTTTCCGTGTAAATGCACCATATTTTCCAGACTATAAGTTGTGCTTCTTGTTTTTTTAGTTTTCTGGCAGGTTCTGTGACTTCCATAGCAATAAGCAGCTGTAATACCATCTGAGACCACTAATGTCACTGTATGACAACAGAATCCTGCTGCAGTACTGCAGAAAGACCTCCATAGTTACTGTGTTTTCTGGACTAGTGTCACTTTTTGAGTTGGTCACGTAATTTAAATTTTAAAATGTGACCACTAGATGTCACTATATGACAACAGAATGTTGCAACAATAAAACAGAAAACCTTGCATTAGTACCATTTTCCGAGACAATAAGTGACTTTTTTCCTCAGTTTGGCTGGTCATGTGACTTATAATAAGAAGCAAGTTATATATCAATAAATCAGTACATATCATCTGTGACCACTAGATGTCACTGCATGATATCAGAAAGCTGGTAAAGTACCACTGAAAAACCTCCACGATGGCCGTATTTCAGAGTATAAGTCACGTTTTTTTGTAGTTGTTTGGCGAGTAATGCAACTTGCATTTAAAAATATAACAGTGACACTAAATAGGAGCACTAGACGTCACTGCATGCCAATGAGACAGTTGGTGGCAGTTACCCTGCTGATAGCTTCAGGACTCACTCACCTGCTGGTCGCCGCTGAGGTTACTGCTGCTCATGCCCACCGCCTGCCCCATCGGAGGTATCGAAGCCATGCCGGCCGAGGCCCCGGCCATGGACACGGTGATGCTCATGTTGTTGTAGACTCCCTGCTGGGTGAAGGCCGGCGACCCCGCGCTCTGGCCCGACTGACCGAAAAGGCTGAAAGCAGCAGAAAGACGTTACAGCACACCCGACAGAAACAGACCAGCCAACACCGCCATCCTCACCTGCCCATCCCTGCCTGTTGCCAGCTCTTCATGTCTGGTGACTGGTAGCCAGGGGGTGGGGCCTGCTGAAGCAGAGAACTCTGAGAGGTGGAGTTCTCAGGCGACAACAGAGGGCTGGTGGGGCTCATCTCTGGGGGGAACGGGGGGTCTTGTTGGACCACGGCTGAGGAAGAACCAGAAGAGCAGAGCACTTTAGAAGAAGCATTCGTGGTCGCTATTTAAAAAAAATTAAATTGATCGAGATAGACCATGAATACTGCATTGTGATGCATTCTGGACTACTAAATACTGCATTGTGATGCATTCTGGACTACTAAATACTGCATTGTGATGCATTCTGGACTACATTCTGGACTACTAAATACTACATTGTGATGCATTCTGGACTACTAAATACTACATTGTGATGCATTCTGGACTACTAAATACTACATTGTGATGCATTCTGGATGCATTCTGGACTACTAAATACTGCATTGTGATGCATTCTGGACTACTAAATACTACATTGTGATGCATTCTGGATGCATTCTGGACTACTAAATACTACATTGTGATGCATTCTGGACTACATTCTGGACTACTAAATACTGCATTGTGATGCATTCTGGACTACTAAATACTGCATTGTGATGCATTCTGGACTACTAAATACTGCATTGTGATGCATTCTGGACTACATTCTGGACTACTAAATACTACATTGTGATGCATTCTGGACTACTAAATACTACATTGTGATGCATTCTGGACTACATTCTGGACTACTAAATACTACATTGTGATGCATTCTGGACTACTAAATACTACATTGTGATGCATTCTGGACTACTAAATACTACATTGTGATGCATTCTGGATGCATTCTGGACTACTAAATACTGCATTGTGATGCATTCTGGACTACTAAATACTGCATTGTGATGCATTCTGGACTACTAAATACTACATTGTGATGCATTCTGGACTACATTCTGGACTACTAAATACTGCATTGTGATGCATTCTGGACTACTAAATACTACATTGTGATGCATTCTGGACTACTAAATACTACATTGTGATGCATTCTGGATGCATTCTGGACTACTAAATACTACATTGTGATGCATTCTGGACTACATTCTGGACTACTAAATACTACATTGTGATGCATTCTGGATGCATTCTGGACTACTAAATACTGCATTGTGATGCATTCTGGACTACATTCTGGACTACTAAATACTACATTGTGATGCATTCTGGACTACTAAATACTGCATTGTGATGCATTCTGGACTACTAAATACTACATTGTGATGCATTCTGGACTACATTCTGGACTACTAAATACTGCATTGTGATGCATTCTGGACTACTAAATACTACATTGTGATGCATTCTGGACTACTAAATACTACATTGTGATGCATTCTGGACTACTAAATACTACATTGTGATGCATTCTGGACTACTAAATACTACATTGTGATGCATTCTGGATGCATTCTGGACTACTAAATACTGCATTGTGATGCATTCTGGACTACTAAATACTGCATTGTGATGCATTCTGGACTACATTCTGGACTACTAAATACTACATTGTGATGCATTCTGGACTACTAAATACTGCATTGTGATGCATTCTGGATGCATTCTGGACTACTAAATACTGCATTGTGATGCATTCTGGACTACTAAATACTACATTGTGATGCATTCTGGACTACTAAATACTACATTGTGATGCATTCTGGACTACATTCTGGACTACTAAATACTACATTGTGATGCATTCTGGATGCATTCTGGACTACTAAATACTGCATTGTGATGCATTCTGGACTACATTCTGGACTACTAAATACTACATTGTGATGCATTCTGGACTACTAAATACTGCATTGTGATGCATTCTGGATGCATTCTGGACTACTAAATACTGCATTGTGATGCATTCTGGACTACTAAATACTACATTGTGATGCATTCTGGACTACATTCTGGACTACTAAATACTGCATTGTGATGCATTCTGGACTACTAAATACTACATTGTGATGCATTCTGGACTACTAAATACTACATTGTGATGCATTCTGGACTACATTCTGGACTACTAAATACTACATTGTGATGCATTCTGGACTACTAAATACTACATTGTGATGCATTCTGGATGCATTCTGGACTACTAAATACTGCATTGTGATGCATTCTGGACTACTAAATACTGCATTGTGATGCATTCTGGACTACATTCTGGACTACTAAATACTACATTGTGATGCATTCTGGACTACTAAATACTGCATTGTGATGCATTCTGGATGCATTCTGGACTACTAAATACTGCATTGTGATGCATTCTGGACTACTAAATACTACATTGTGATGCATTCTGGACTACTAAATACTACATTGTGATGCATTCTGGACTACATTCTGGACTACTAAATACTACATTGTGATGCATTCTGGATGCATTCTGGACTACTAAATACTACATTGTGATGCATTCTGGACTACTAAATACTGCATTGTGATGCATTCTGGATGCATTCTGGACTACTAAATACTGCATTGTGATGCATTCTGGACTACTAAATACTACATTGTGATGCATTCTGGACTACATTCTGGACTACTAAATACTGCATTGTGATGCATTCTGGACTACTAAATACTACATTGTGATGCATTCTGGACTACTAAATACTACATTGTGATGCATTCTGGACTACTAAATACTACATTGTGATACATTCTGGACTACATTCTGGACTACTAAATACTACATTGTGATGCATTCTGGACTACTAAATACTACATTGTGATGCATTCTGGACTACATTCTGGACTACTAAATACTACATTGTGATGCATTCTGGACTACTAAATACTGCATTGTGATGCATTCTGGACTACATTCTGGACTACTAAATACTACATTGTGATGCATTCTGGACTACTAAATACTGCATTGTGATGCATTCTGGATGCATTCTGGACTACTAAATACTGCATTGTGATGCATTCTGGACTACTAAATACTACATTGTGATGCATTCTGGACTACATTCTGGACTACTAAATACTGCATTGTGATGCATTCTGGACTACTAAATACTACATTGTGATGCATTCTGGACTACTAAATACTACATTGTGATGCATTCTGGACTACATTCTGGACTACTAAATACTACATTGTGATGCATTCTGGACTACTAAATACTACATTGTGATGCATTCTGGATGCATTCTGGACTACTAAATACTGCATTGTGATGCATTCTGGACTACTAAATACTGCATTGTGATGCATTCTGGACTACATTCTGGACTACTAAATACTACATTGTGATGCATTCTGGACTACTAAATACTGCATTGTGATGCATTCTGGATGCATTCTGGACTACTAAATACTGCATTGTGATGCATTCTGGACTACTAAATACTACATTGTGATGCATTCTGGACTACTAAATACTACATTGTGATGCATTCTGGACTACATTCTGGACTACTAAATACTACATTGTGATGCATTCTGGATGCATTCTGGACTACTAAATACTGCATTGTGATGCATTCTGGACTACATTCTGGACTACTAAATACTACATTGTGATGCATTCTGGACTACTAAATACTGCATTGTGATGCATTCTGGATGCATTCTGGACTACTAAATACTGCATTGTGATGCATTCTGGACTACTAAATACTACATTGTGATGCATTCTGGACTACATTCTGGACTACTAAATACTGCATTGTGATGCATTCTGGACTACTAAATACTACATTGTGATGCATTCTGGACTACTAAATACTACATTGTGATGCATTCTGGACTACTAAATACTACATTGTGATACATTCTGGACTACATTCTGGACTACTAAATACTACATTGTGATGCATTCTGGACTACTAAATACTACATTGTGATGCATTCTGGACTACTAAATACTACATTGTGATGCATTCTGGACTACTAAATACTACATTGTGATGCATTCTGGACTACTAAATACTGCATTGTGATGCATTCTGGACTACTAAATACTGCATTGTGATGCATTCTGGACTACTAAATACTACATTGTGATGCATTCTGGACTACTAAATACTGCATTGTGATGCATTCTGGACTACATTCTGGACTACTAAATACTACATTGTGATGCATTCTGGACCACTAAATACTACATTGTGATGCATTCTGGACTACATTCTGGACTACTAAATACTACATTGTGATGCATTCTGGACTACTAAATACTACATTGTGATGCATTCTGGACCACTAAATACTACATTGTGATGCATTCTGGACTACTAAATACTACATTGTGATGCATTCTGAACTACTAAATACTACATTGTGATGCATTCTGGACTACTAAATACTGCATTGTGATGCATTCTGGACTACATTCTGGACTACTAAATACTACATTGTGATGCATTCTGGACTACTAAATACTGCATTGTGATGCATTCTGGACTACATTCTGGACTACTAAATACTACATTGTGATGCATTCTGGACCACTAAATACTACATTGTGATGCATTCTGGACTACTAAATACTACATTGTGATGCATTCTGGACCACTAAATACTACATTGTGATGCATTCTGGACTACTAAATACTACATTGTGATGCATTCTGGACTACTAAATACTACATTGTGATGCATTCTGGACTACTAAATACTGCATTGTGATGCATTCTGGACTACATTCTGGACTACTAAATACTACATTGTGATGCATTCTGGACCACTAAATACTACATTGTGATGCATTCTGGACTACTAAATACTACATTGTGATGCATTCTGGACTACTAAATACTACATCGTGATGTGTCAATTTTGATTTTTAGCAGTAATATATTTCCTTTTCTCCTTGACATTTTTGCTGATGCAAGTTCTGTTTTTACGTTTCAGGTAAAAGCCTCTTTTCATTGGTGATGGTTTTCACTTGTCCCTGTCCCCGACTCCCCTCACGCCAAACTCCTCTACATGTCCTTGTTTCTTCCCCCTGTAGTTTCACGTTGCTTCTATCTGCAGCCTAACCTGAGCAGCTGGAGACTCTGAACTGTGAAAGAGTTTCTATTCTCCTCTTATTAGTTTTAATAGAATGTGGGATCTCATGTGTTCTCTGCAGGCCTCCTATAGCTCAGTCCAAAGACTTTAGAACGTCACAGTCACATAAACTGGTGAAGGAACACGCAGGATTGTCAATACTTCGATCAAAATCAACATTTTCACAGCAAAGAATCTGATTTTTCAATGAAAAGCATGAATGATGTGCAGTTATCCAAACGTGTCTACATTTTGGAAATGAAAAGTTAGATCGATCATAGATCTATAGAATTAGTCCACCTGTGTGGATTCTGCAGAAAGAATTTGTGAGCACTTGGAAAGGAAACTCCTCCTCTGCTTCAGCATTTGAACCCATCAGAATGAGTCAGAGAATTACGAACCAATCAGAGGCCGCCTTTCAAAAGGTATAGCCCACATGGAATCAATTGACCAATCACGTTGCTCGTTACTGGGCGTAATACAAACCGGAAGTCAGTTGTGAGTTGTTTACTCGAGCAAAAATTGACTATATTTTGGAAAAAATAAAAAAATGTAAAAAAATGAAACCACGCAAAAGTAGAGGGTGACAAGTAGTGACGGCGATTATATAGAAGCTTTGAGCAAAACCTCTGCTATGTTATCGGCTCTAACCCTTCTGAAGATTGACCCTCCAAATGACGGCTGGATGGTTTGCTGCCTAAAACCATGCCATCCAACCATCTAACATCCAACCACCCACATCCGATCATCTTACATCCAACCACCCACATCCAATCATCTTACATCCAACCATCCCCTTCCAATCATCTTAAATCCGACCACCCACATCCGATCATCTTACATCCAACCACCCACATCCGATCATCTAACATCCAACCACCCACATCCGATCATCTTACATCCAACCACCCACATCCGATCATCTTACATCCAACCACCCACATCCAATCATCTAACATCCAACCACCCACATCCAATCATCTAACATCCAACCACCCACATCCGATCATCTTACATCCAACCACCCACATCCAATCATCTTACATCCAACCACCCACATCCAATCATCTAACATCCAACCACCCACATCCGATCATCTTACATCCAACCACCCACATCCAATCATCTAACATCCAACCACCCACATCCAATCATCTAACATCCAACCACCCACATCCGATCATCTTACATCCAACCACCCACATCCAATCATCTTACATCCAACCAACCCACATCCAATCATCTAACATCCAACCACCCACATCCAATCATCTAACATCCAACCATCCCCTTCCAATGAACTTAAATCCAACCACCCACATCCGATCATCTAACATCCAACCATCCCCTTCCAATCATCTTACATCCAACCATCCCCATCCAATCATCTGAAATCCAACTACTCCCTTCCAATTATCTTACATCCAACCACCCACATCCGATCATCTTACATCCAACCACCCACATCCGATCATCTTACATCCAACCACCCACATCCAATCATCTTACATCCAACCACCCACATCCAATCATCTTACATCCAACCATCCCCTTCCAATCATCTTAAATCCGACCACCCCATCCAATTATCTTACATCCAACCACCCCTTCCAATCATCTTAAATCCGACCACCCCATCCAATCATCTTACATCCAACCATCCCCTTCCAATCATGTTACATCCAACCATCCCCTTCCAATCATCTTAAATCCGACCACCCCATCCAATCATCTAACATCCAACCATCCCCTTCCAATCATGTTACATCCAACCACCCACATCCAATCATCTTACATCCAACCATCCCCTTCCAATCATCTTAAATCCGACCACCCCATCCAATCATCTTACATCCAACTACTCCCTTCCAATTATCTTACATCCAACCACCCACATCCGATCACCTTACATCCAACCACCCCTTCCAATCATCTTACATCCAACCACCCCCTTCCAATCACCTTACATCCAACCATCCCCATCCAATCATCTGAAATCCAACTACTCCCTTCCAATTATCTTACATCCAACCACCCACATCCGATCATCTTACATCCAACCACCCACATCCAATCATCTTACATCCAACCATCCCCTTCCAATCATCTTAAATCCAACCACCCACATCCAATCATCTTACATCCAACTACTCCCTTCCAATTATCTTACATCCAACCACCCACATCCGATCACCTTACATCCAACCACCCCTTCCAATCATCTTACATCCAACCACCCCCTTCCAATCACCTTACATCCAACCACCCCCTTCCAATCATCTTACATCCAACCACCCCCATCCAATCATCTTAAATCCAACCACCCCCTTCCAATCATCTTACATCCAACCACCCACATCCAATCATCTTACATCCAACCATCCCCTTCCAATCATCTTACATCCAACCACCCCCTTCCAATCATCTTAAATCCAACCACCCCATCCAATCATCTTAAATCCAACCATCCCCATCCAATCATCTTACATCCAACCACCCCCTTCCAATCATCTTACATCCAACCACCCCCTTCCAATCATCTTACATCCAACCATCCCCTTCCAATGATCTTACATCCAACCACCCCCTTCCAATCATCTTACATCCAACTACTCCCTTCCAATTATCTTACATCCAACCACCCACATCCAATCATCTTACATCCAACCATCCCCTTCCAATCATCTTAAATCCGACCACCCCATCCAATCATCTTACATCCAACCACCCACATCCAATCATCTTACATCCAACCATCCCCTTCCAATCATCTTAAATCCGACCACCCCATCCAATTATCTTACATCCAACCACCCCTTCCAATCATCTTAAATCCAACCACCCCCATCCAATCATCTTACATCCAACCACCCCCATCCCATTATCTTACATTCAACTACTCCCTTCCAATTATCTAACATCCAACCACCCACATCGAATCATCTTACATCCAACCACCCACATCCGATCATCTTACATCCAACCACCCACATCCGATCATCTAACATCCAACCATCCCCTTCCAATCATGTTACATCCAACCATCCCCTTCCAATCATCTTAAATCCGACCACCCCATCCAATCATCTTACATCCAACCATCCCCTTCCAATGATCTTAAATCCAACCACCCACATCCGATCATCTTACATCCAACCACCCACCGCCGATCATCTAACATCCAACCATCCCCTTCCAAACATGTTACATCCAACCATCCCCTTCCAATCATCTTAAATCCAACCACCCCCATCCAATCATCTTACATCCAACCACCCCGATCCCATTATCTTACATTCAACTACTCCCTTCCAATTATCTAACATCCAACCACCCACATCCGATCATCTTAAATCCAACCACCCCCATCCAATCATCTTACATACAACCACTCCCTTCCAATTATCTTACATCCAACCACCCACATCCGATCATCTTACATCCAACCATCCCTTTCCAATCATCTTATATCCGACCACCCCCATCCAATCATCTTACAGCAACCACCCCCTTCCAATCACCTTACATCCAACCACCCACCGCCGATCATCTAACATCCAACCATCCCCTTCCAATCATGTTACATCCAACCACTCCCTTCCAATTATCTTACATCCAACCACCCACATCCGATCATCTTACATCCAACCATCCCCTTCCAATCATCTTAAATCCAACCACCCCCATCCAATCATCTTACATACAACCACTCCCTTCCAATTATCTTACATCCAACCACCCACATCCGATCATCTTACATCCAACCATCCCCTTCCAATCATGTTACATCCAACCACCCCCATCCAATCACCTTACATCCAACCACCCCCATCCAATCACCTTACATCCAACCACCCCCTTCCAATTACATTACATCCAACCACCCCATCCAATCACCTTACATCCAACCAACCCCATCCAATCATTTTACATCCAACCAACCCCATCCAGCCAGCCTATCCACCTATTTAAATCCAACCACCCACATCCAATCATCTCCATCCCCTCAGAATGACAGATGTTCAACAGCCTCTAACAGGAGAGTATGAAGTCGCTGCCAATCAAACATTTATGTCGTAGATAGAAATCCTCACATGGTGAGTATGAGACTTTTCAAAACGTTCTCATAAAATCTTCCAACTTTACTCACCAGAGCCCCCAAACTGCTGAAAGAGCCCGGTGGTGTTAAACTGCCCCCCCAGCGTGGGGCTGTTGAGGGGGACTCTGGGGGCGAGCTTGGCGTCGGGGGGGCTGAAGGGGCCAGTTGAGGTAGGGGGGTTTCCCGTCATGGTGTTGTACCCCGCCGGGAAGCTGAACTGCTTCTGCGGCTGCTGAGGTGTGGTGGGGGCTCCTTTGGTGGGAGCGGCGCCGGCCATGTTTTGTCTCATGAACAGGACCTTCTGCTGAAACAGCTGACGCTGGCGGTGCTGGATGCTGTAGAGCTCCCTCTGACGCTGAGCCAGCATCTGGGCGTTCAGCGGGGGCTGGGGGGGCAACGAGAGGAGCGAGGGGGGTTAACATGTAACACGTCATCAGTGTCTATCGGTTCAAAGTAAACCTGGACCAGGCTTCATTCTAACATCTCACACTAAACTCTACATTTTAATAGAAACATTCAATATCAATGAGAATCACGACACTAAGACAGACTTTAAATTCTGTTTGTACAAAATGTCAAGAGGAGGAGAAAGATTCCTTCAACACCAGCAACTGCATCCCCAGCAGAGTGAGGCCGACGCTGCGCAGTCGTTTAACTTGGGAGTCTGAAATCTTTACAGACGTTTTTGTCACTTTCCAAATTTAACTGGAGCTGCACAACATGCTTCATCTTTAAAATGAAGCTTAAAAAGCTTCATGTATAGTCTGGATATACGTCCAAGAACCTGCATTCATGAGCTTTTAGAATGGGAAACATTTCTGAATACATTCAGCTGTTTTTGGATCCATTTTAGGAATTGCACTCATATTCATTATCATTTGTTTTTATTAGCATTTTATAACCCATTTTGAGATGTGAACCTTTTTAACTAACATTTTGGCTTTTTTGAAGCAGGTGTGTTTTTTTTCTTCAAATTTATAAGCTTTTCTTTTCTATTAATGATTTTTAGTCATTTTCAGTTGTTTTTTTTAAAGGTGTTTTAAATTCACCATTTATGGTGATTTTAACAATTTTTTCCATTTCAGTTATTTTTTAAAGCCCTACATCTACTTTCTGATCATTTGTAAACAACTTTTTGAACTTTTTTATGCACTTTATTATGCTTATCCTTGATGCAGTTTATTATCCTGACATGAAACAAATAATTTATATATGTTGTAATCTTAATTCTCAAACGTTTCATCTGGTCAAACATTGTTTCTCTCATAGTTTGGGATTTTTCTTGAGTTTTTGTTGAAAATCTGTGAGATTATTCTAAATGAAGTGACTGAAACTGTAAGGATCTAGTGGGTCTCACCTGTGAGGGCATCGGAGGCTGCGGGGCCCCCGGCCGGACCCCTGGCGCCGCGCCGCTAAACGGACTCATGGCTGCTAGGCGGCTCTGCAGCTGAGGAGGAAACGGGGGAGGGGGGGGGGGGGGTTAATAATTCAATACTGAGGAGATGAAACCAGGAGACTGTTGGAGTGAAATCACAGAGGAAAAGCGTTTCTAAAAACACTCATTGTGCTGCAGTCTGCAGTGTGATAATAGTTTTACCTTCGATATTGACAGGAAAACAACAATATATATATATAAAGGCTTCCCCCGACCCGGACGCTATTCCTGAAGCTCTCTGGTGCCCCCTGCAGGAGCTCCTCCCACACTCTGCTGCTGCTTGTTCAATTCAAGCAGAAAGGCTGAGGTGGCGTGGAGGAAGTGAAGACCCCGAGGCCTCGTTTACACAACCAGGTTTCAAATACAAACAAAGCCTTTTTGCATTTTCCTTTCAGACATTCAAGTTTTGCATTTACACAACAAAGTTTTGACAATGCTATGCTTTTGCATGGAAACGGCAGAAGCGCCGAAAACAATGTAGTTTTCATGTTATTGGTAATTATTATTGTTCTTTTTACTACTGAAAGCACACGAATGCACGCAGCAGAGAACAATGAGCTCTAAACATTAACAGTGGGAGAACACAGACATTCTTGTGGACAGACCACCAAGTTGGATTAATACGGTGACTGTCAAAATAAAACCACCAAGTTGGATTATTACGGTGACTGTCAAAATAAAACCACCAAGTTGGATTATTACGGTGACTGTCAAAATAAAACCACCAAGTTGGACTATTACGGTGACTGTCAAAATAAAACCACCAAGTTGGATTATTACGGTGACTGTCAAAATAAAACCACCAAGTTGGATAGTTATTATGGTGACTATCAAAATAAAACTAGCAAGTTGGATTGTTATTACAGTGACTGTCAAAATAAAACCACCAAGTTGGATTGTTATTACAGTGACTGTCAAAATAAAACTAGCAAGTTGGATTGTTATTACAGTGACTGTCAAAATAAAACTAGCAAGTTGGATTGTTATTACGGTGACTGTCAAAATAAAACCACCAAGTTGGACTATTACGGTGACTGTCAAAATAAAACCACCAAGTTGGATTGTTATTACAGTGACTGTCAAAATAAAACTAGCAAGTTGGATTGTTATTACAGTGACTGTCAAAATAAAACTAGCAAGTTGGATTGTTATTACAGTGACTGTCAAAATAAAACCACCAAGTTGGATTGTTATTACAGTGACTGTCAAAATAAAACTAGCAAGTTGGATTGTTATTACGGTGACTGTCAAAATAAAACCACCAAGTTGGATTGTTATTACAGTGACTGTCAAAATAAAATTAGCAAGTTGGATTGTTATTACGGTGACTGTCAAAATAAAACCACCAAGTTGGATTGTTATTACAGTGACTGTCAAAATAAAACTAGCAAGTTGGATTGTTATTACGGTGACTGTCAAAATAAAACTACTGAGTTGAATAGTTATTATGGTGACTATCAAAATAAAAACACCAAGTTGGATTGTTATTATGGTGACTGTCAAAAAAATAAAAGTACCAAGTCCAGGAGAATATGGACTGGGAGTCATGATACCACGGAGGAAACTTTGTTCTGATTGGCTCTACTGAGCATGTGCAGAAGAAGTAGTTAGTACCAACGTGGCGACTAAGAGCAGGACCAGGACCTGGACCTGAAGCAGCGTGTCAGAAAAATTGCATTTTCCTCTGTTACCATGAAGACAGAGTTGGAGCGTCTTAAGTTCCACTTTGGGATCCGTTTTCAAAAAGTTGTGTTTTAACTAGTTTCCATGGAGACGGACTCTGAACATTTCTCTGAACAACAGTTGCGTAATGGGCACCGAGCACTGTGGTCGTGTAAACTGACTCCCAAAACGTTCCAAAATGTTGTCGAGTAACCAGGGCCTCAAAGACCCTGAGAGATCCTGAGAGAGACACTCAGACCCTGAGAGACTCTCGCAGACCCTGAAAGACCCTCGCAGACCCAGAGAGACTGTCCTACCTGCTGGGGGCCCTGCAGTCTCTGCTGCAGCTGCAGGCGCAGCTGGTTGGGGGGCAGCCTGAGCTGAGTCCCAGCCCCCTGCGGTCGGGTGATGCCCGGCCTCAGCCCGATGGCCGCCGTTCCGCCAGGGAAGGCCCCCCGAGGGGCCTCGAACCCCAGACCCTGCGGCCCCACTGTGGCCAGCTCCGGGGGGAACTGAGGCTGAGGGGGGACGGGTGTGAACTGGGGGGAGTAGGAGGGCAGTTTGGGGTCCAGTGGGGTGGCAGTGAGTTTCTGAGGGGGGAAGGTCTGAGGCAGAGGGTCAAAGCACCCGCCCTGGAAGAAACCATCAAAACGGTTCATTAGTTCCTTCAGGTGGGACACCTGTGAATTTAGGTCTAACCCAAAACTACTTTAAATACCATCCACTGGTTTGAATGTAGGACTTAACTAGTAAAAACACTTTATACTTTCACATGAAAAAAGTAGTTCAAATGTTTGTTTTGTAAACAAAGTTAGCAGAGGTTTTTTGTTTTCAACCCCTTCTCTCAGATTTAGACATTAATTGCTGATTTGCCCGGTGGCGGTCTGGAGCGTGTCGGGACAGACCTGCACCAGCTTGTCGATACCCAGGGCTTTATCCAGCTCCGCCAGCTCGCTCTCGTCGGTGCCGCTCAGGAAGGAGATCAGCTGCTCCAGCAGGGCCTTCTCATCGTTCCGGCCCTCGGCTGTGGTCGGGGGTCCGAGCACTTCGTCCAACGTGCAGGGGACACACTGCCTGCTAACACCACAAAGACCTCTGTCACACTGCCAAACTGGAAGTTCACAATCAAATGATGCACTACTTGGTGTCGTTTTGACAAAAACCTAAACCTAGAAGTCACATTTATTTTCCATGTCCAGACGTAACTTCACTGTTGATAATCCTCCTCCAGCAGCTGCTGTTTCAGAATACTACATCCAACCAACCAACTCTACCAACCAACACACCAACCTACCCAACCAACCATCTCACCAATCAACCAACTCTACCAACCATCTCACCAACCAACCAACTCCACCAACACACCAACCAACTCTACCAACCATCTCACCAACCATCTCACCAACACACCAACCAACTCTACCAACCATCTCACCAATCAACCAACTCCACCAACACACCAACCAACACTACCAACCATCTCACCAACACACCAACCAACTCTACCAACCATCTCACCAATCAACCAACTCCACCAACACACCAACCAACACTACCAACCATCTCACCAACACACCAACCAACTCTACCAACCATCTCACCAATCAACCAACTCCACCAACACACCAACCAACACTACCAACCATCTCACCAACACACCAACCAACTCTACCAACCATCTCACCAATCAACCAACTCCACCAACACACCAACCAACACTACCAACCATCTCACCAACACACCAACCAACTCTACCAACCATCTCACCAATCAACCAACTCCACCAACACACCAACCAACACTACCAACCATCTCACCAACACACCAACCAACTCTACCAACCATCTCACCAATCAACCAACCAACTCTACCAACCATCTCACCAACACACCAACCAACTCTACCAACCATCTCACCAATCAACCAACCATCTCACCAATCAACCAACTCCACCAACACACCAACCATCTCACCAACACACCAACCAACTCTACCAACCATCTCACCAATCAACCAACCAACTCTACCAACCATCTCACCAACACACCAACCAACTCTACCAACCATCTCACCAATCAACCAACTCCACCAACACACCAACCAACACTACCAACCATCTCACCAACACACCAACCAACTCTACCAACCATCTCACCAATCAACCAACTCCACCAACACACCAACCAACACTACCAACCATCTCACCAACACACCAACCAACTCTACCAACCATCTCACCAATCAACCAACTCCACCAACACACCAACCAACACTACCAACCATCTCACCAACACACCAACCAACTCTACCAACCATCTCACCAATCAACCAACCAACTCTACCAACCATCTCACCAACACACCAACCAACTCTACCAACCATCTCACCAATCAACCAACCATCTCACCAATCAACCAACCAACTCTACCAACCATCTCACCAACACACCAACCAACTCTACCGACCTACCAACTAATTGAACACTCTGTCAAACTCACCTTTCCAACCACCAAATCAAACATCCCTATAATAAACTTCTCACAGAGCGTATTCAATAAAAAGTTCAAAGCAGTTTGTTGCATCTTTGTGTTTCTTCATCACTTCTCACTCTGACAGGCCTTGAGGAGAAACTGAGGGTCATGAGCGACACTCACTCTTGTGGCGATGCCAGCGGCGCTTGCAGAGGCGTTCCTAAGCCCTCAAAAGACAAGGTGTCGGACAGAGCCAGAGGCTGGAACTGAGAGTCTCCAACATCCATCTTTGTTAGGCCTGAAAAACAAGGAGAACAGCTGTTAGTGTTGAAGAAACACACTGAGACTGGTTGAAGGTGGAGGTCTCCACCCTGATCCTCAGCTGGTAAAGTGTTTTAGCATTAGCATAGCATTGTGAGTGCTCTCTTCCCCAGTGTGCGGCAGTGTGTGTGACTTGTGAGGCAGAGTGTGTAACAGAAGACACTTGAACCACGCCCAGTGGACGGGGCCGATGTGGTAAAGCTTATGGAGGTCAAATCATAAAGCAGTGTCGCGCTTCAAACCCGTGCCATCAGATTTGATCCACATATAGTTTAGTGTGTGTGTGTGCGCACACACACACACACACACACACACACACACACACACACACACACACACACACACACACACACACACACACACACACACACACACACACACACACACACACACGGGTCGATCTTAATGCCAGTCCGCCAGCCCGAGACTACCACATATTTCTACGGACTCCTACACATTTCTAATGGCCAGTCCGTGGGACTTGTGCAAAGTTAGAAATTTCTGATG
Organism: Lipophrys pholis; assembly: GCF_963383615.2. Lineage (NCBI taxonomy): Eukaryota > Metazoa > Chordata > Actinopteri > Blenniiformes > Blenniidae > Lipophrys > Lipophrys pholis. The sequence goes on along the minus strand of NC_137649.1, from coordinate 25,127,027 downwards.
ATCCAGGTCTGATCCATGATCCTGGTCTGATCCATGATCCTGGTCTGATCCATGATCCTGGTCTGCTTCATGGTGCTGAAATGATCCCCAGTGTTTCCCTGCTGCTGCTCTGCTCGCTGGCTGCAAACTGTGGACTGGATTTCCTGAAGGGAGGCGGGTCTCAATGAGACCAGGAGGAATGAGGCAGGAAATCCATTCCACAGTTTGCAGCCAGCGAGCAGGCTAGGGAAGTAGCACTGTGCTATCCAACTTTTCATGGCAACATGTTGCTGATTGGACGGATTTTAGTCTCACAACACCACAAAGCAACACAGCAACATGGATGTTAGCAAAGCAACGCAGCAACGTGGATGTTAGCAGCCGTAGTCCAGCAGGGCGGCGCTCTGCAGCCAGACCTCAGTGTTTTCAGCCTCCAGCTCTGACATCAGAACAATGAGCAGCAGCTCCTCCAGGCTGTCAGCAGGAGATTCACACCTCCCTGAAGCTGCGTCCTACTCCACCCTAAACTCCCTGGAAATAGTCCCAATGGTTGGAGCTGCGTTAGAGCTGGAAACATTGTGTTGCTGCTGCCTTGCTCAAGAGTTTCCCCAGGGATTAATAAAGTGATAGAAGTAGTTTATTATGAGATGATGACGTCACGCAGACCCCCACATTGTCCACATGGAACTAAAATACTTTGTACTGCTTCCTTTACTGTCCTGATACTAACCTCAAGTTGTCTTTAGAGAGAATACATGTATACATTAGTACATTTCATACTTTACTGTAGAGGAGTTTATTACAGCCTCATATAATATCAACAATAATGATAATAAGAATATTAATAATAATAATAATAATATTAAAGCAAACAGAGCTCTGCTATCAGAATAGTATCAGCAGATATACAAATTTAAGTATCGGGATCAGATCAGAAGTGAAAAAACGTGGATTGGTGCTTCCCTACTGCAGTATAGATGAGCAAGTTCCTGAAGCTGTCCCTCGATCAGACACCTGAAATAAGAACATTTGAATGTTCATGAATTGTGCTTCAATATTTGTTTTCAAAATATTTTAGTGACAAACTGGATCTACATTTTGTCAGTTTGTGTTCTACAGTACTGCACCCCGTCATGCATCAGTTTGTGTCTTTTTATTGGTGTACTCTAGTCACTGAATCAGTTACTGTATGATACTACAATTTATTTTTTGTCTAAAACTAGTCAATAATTCTCTATTATGCACAAGAATTTAATTCTTCCTTTTAAAGCATTAATGCAGTACTTGTATATAATACAGTGTTTTCAACTATTCTAAGGTAATTGAAATGACTGTGTTAATGTGTAAATAAACTCAGATAGGCGAAATGTCTAAATGTTTCAGTACTATGTCAGAATCTGCATGGATACTCTCATGGAAAGAAGTTAAACTGGAACAGTAATTTCTGAAATCCTATTATGTTTATCTAGTCATTTTTAATTGGAGTCAAATATACATCAAGTTTATTCAAAAAACAATTACAGAAACATATTACAATGTATTTATTGGTCGAATTCATATATTACCCCAGCTTATAAATTTCCATTAAACTTCGGGCAGGTGAAAAGTTGTGAATCCTTAATGACAAGCCCCGGAAACATTGACTAATGAATATATTGTAGTGAGCAGGCATCAGTGGCAGGGCGTGGCCACATTCAGAGCGTTTTTCTACTTGGTTGCCGTGTACCATAAAGGAAGTAAACTCTAAGATGATGTACCTGCAACACAATGTAGCATTTAAAAAAAAATCTATTGTCATTTCTAAGATCATGATTATAATATAACATGAAACTGTTTTTGTTGAACAAAATATATTTCACTGGGTGCAGGACTAGTGCAACCCATAGCTCACTAGTCCGCTCGACTGCTGGGAAAAAAATTTAAGATCCATCTCTGATATATACAGACCCTTTCCAAAAAAAATAGAATATCATGGAAAAGTTTATTTAAATAAATTAACTTTTCCATGATATTCAAATGTTTTGGAAACTCAAAAATAATGGGTTAGTTTAATTAATTGATTTGAAACGTTTAATCCGTTTAAAAAAATTAGTGTAATTAACGCAGTTTTGTTTACTTCCGTGTTTTTTTTTTGGTTTTGTTTTTAATGCCTTAATGGAGCAGCATCTCTGGGCGCAGCATCGTGACTACAGAGCAGCATAATAAGAGTGGAATAATATTAAGGCAGAAAGTTTCAGTTTAAAAAGTTCCCTGACTACTGATTGAGAAAGTAAAAAGTCATTAGCTTTTCTTTGTAAAGCTGAATTTAACAACAACAGAAGTAATTCTGCAGCAAAACAGCAGGTTGCCATGTTGGCTGACTAGTAGCCACAAAATTCTAAAGCTGGAGGAAATACTGATAAAATATTTATTTCTCCTCTGTCCCTGGCTCTCCTGTGTGTGTGTGTGTGTGTGTGTGTGTGTGTGTGTGTGTGTGTGTGTGTGTGTGTCTCTCTCTCGCTCTGTCTTTCGTGTGTATATTACAGTATATTATTGCCATCTAGTTCATGTAGTACGTTTACAACTTTGTAGAAATATTACAATTCTCAAAGTGGTGGACCTGCACTCTAACAAAACCCCGACTTATGTTAGATGTTTACTAAGTCATTTATTTATGTTTTTATTATTTTGATAATCTTTGAGGGAAACCGTTTCATGCAAAGCTAAAAGGACGTGTTAAAAATAGTCTTTGAATTTAAATATAGTCTCTGTGTGTATATACATATATTTGTTTTTTTTCCCCTCGTACCAGTGCTTGAACTGAAGGAGTTGAGAACCTCGGCCTCTGGGAATGGGCTGCTGTCTTTGGGGGTCTGGAAGGGCTCTCCCTGGCCCTGCTGCGGGCTCGGCGTGGCGGGGCTGCAGCCTGATGGCGGGCCGCCATTGCCAAGTCCTGCAGCAGAAACACGACAGAGCAAGGTGAGGACGAAGAAATGAAGGAGCAGCTGAAGACCCAGCGCAGGAGGAAACTTGTTCTCTCAGTTTTATCAAGTTCCGTGAAAATTGCACCTTTGTCTGTCAGCTGAACTTTGTTTTTTTCTCATTTTCTTTTCTGTCGGTGCATCTATACTGTGTATTTGTACATGAGTACTTGTTCAGTGTCGTGCTGTTTTTATTGTTCCATAGTATGCATGTTCCTTATTAGGGAACAAGCCCGAAAGGCAAGGACCCTATTATTCATTTTTCAATGTTCCAGCTATTCTGGCTGTTTTGCCTTATTTATCTGCTTTTATCCTGGAGATTAGTCTGTATTTTAAAATCAGTGACAGATACAACTAAATTAAAAATGAAAGCAGAACAGAATCTTTCTAAATAATATTGAGAAAGGTTCACGGAGCTGCAGCAGAGGAGCTGCAGCAGAGGAGCTGCAGCAGAGGAGCTGCAGCAGAGGAGCTGCAGCACAGGAGCTGCAGCACAGGAGCTGTAGCAGAGGGGGTGCAGAGCTCTGGTGTAGTACTTCAAGGTGACCACTAGAAGGCATGTCGGGAAACCATGTGGACTCAATATGAATGAACGAATGAACGAGTGGGGAGTTTTATGGATTTACTGAAGAAAAAAGCGGATTAAAATGTCTACGTTTGACAGGAAGATCCTGACGAAGGTGTCCAGATGTGTGTGTGTGTGGCTGCACCTCTGTTGGGTGTGCCGGGCGGCTCTCGCTTCACATTAATGCGGGGAGTGCTGGCATCTCCGGGCTGCTGCAGCTGGGGGGACGGGGAGTGCAGCTGGGACAGGGGGGACTGGAGTTGGGCCGGGTCCTGGGGGGCCGCTCCGGGGGGCTCTGGGTCCTGCAGCAGCTGGGAGAGGGGGTCCAAGTCAGCAGGGGTGCCGGATATCTATACAGAGGAACAAACATCAGATCACCAAAAGAACACATGACGTTAAAAAGGTAACGGACTGACACACTGGTGACCATCAGTCACAGCAGGTCAAAGGTCAGCGAGCTTCAAAGGCTGCAGCTGGTGGACGAATCAAAGTCCAACAAAACAAAGACAGAGGCTTCTATCATGAAGGAAAGTGATCAAACTGTGGAATCATTCTCCATTTAATCTGATTATTCTCATTGTTTTTTCGTTTTGTATCAACAACCAATTTGAAGACAACAAACATTCCTGATGATCATTTTGGAGGATTCAAGGGCAGCACAACAGATTTACTATTTAGAGGATAAAACTGATTAATATTTTTATCATTGTAGGTAAATCTAGTCATGTAAAATATCAATATAAAAAGAAATTAAGAATATAAATAAAACAAACTGACACAAAATGTTGCTCATAAAATAAATTAACTCAAGTGAAAATGAAATAAATAAATACAATCAAAAAATATGAAGCAAAATCAAATTCATCCAACAAATAAATATTAAAACCTAGTTGTAAAAATGACAAATGCCTTTATATGAACAAACACATGAAGATATAATTATAAACGTGATAAAAATGAATAAAGCAAAAATTTAAATTTTTCAAAAGATAAAAACAAAACAAACAAAGCTGCATGTGTGTGTGGTTTCATTACAAAATCAAACAACAGCACCAACTAGTGGCACAACATGGAAACTACATCATTTTCAGTGTATCTGTTGTTTCTTTGTCAAGGATGTTGTTTTCAAAACATTGCTGTGTAAACACGAAACTTTCCTGAAACAAACATGCCAAAGCGCTGCGTTTCGACCCGACGTCGTGTAACCGGGGTGTGGGTGAGTGTGCCGTGTTCAGTCCTGCAGACTCACTGAGGAGTCTCTGCTGTCCTTGCGGCTGTCTCTGCGGCTCTCTCCCACGGGGCTGGACATGGGGCTGACGCTTGGCGGGTCTCCTGCCGACGGTCTGGCCGCAGTGCCGCAGGCCGGCCCCGTGCCCGGGGGTCCGTCCACGCTTGATCGCTTCTCCACCTTCACTCGGACCGTCTGCAGGCTGAGAGCGGACGGCGGCGGCAGGTCACCCAGGTCCTTCAGACAAGAAGACCAGGGTTAGGACCAAGATTTCATACTGCAGGAACCAAAGCTGCTTCTCTGTCTGTCTGTATCTATCTCTGTATATCTCCATGTCTGTGTCTCTGTCTCTCTGCATCTCCCTGTCTGTATCTCTCTTTATGTCTTCATCTCCTTGTCTTTATCTCTCTTTATGTCTTCATCTCCTTGTCTTTATCTCTCTTTATGTCTTCATCTCCTTGTCTTTATCTCTCTGCATATCCCTCTTTCTGTCTGTCTCTTTCTCTCTGTCTGTCTCTGTTTCTTAGACATGTCACTGAATTTTGCAGGACAAGCTTTCGTTAAAATTGGTTTTATGTTGAGACAGTAGTCATTTTTAATAACAATACTTTGTTTTTTGTAAAAAATTTGACATTTTCATCATGTATACTCTGTGTCACAACAAAGAACTTAAATTTAAAGGTTATTATGACAGTATTTTAACGGTCCGGCTCACTCAAGATGATAGAAAACTGTATGTGGAACTTAAAGTAAAGTGTGTTCGATGCCCTGATTTAACCAGTCCATGAGCTCAAAACAACCAACCGCATCACAAACCTTTGGTCCTGGTTATTTGTCTTGCCTCTGTCACAAAAGCCTTTCTTTTGTTTGAACCTAGTTTGACCTTGTAAAATTAATTCTATTCCCTTTTTGATATTTAAGCTACTTCTTATTTTGAATCACACAAGTAGCCAAACACCTAGGAAAAGTGTGTCTAAGATTGCTGTCACAGGAGACCTGTTTGGTCCGGACCAGAGCTGGTTTCAGGGAAAATCAGCTTCATTTGAGCAGGTGTGAAAGTTCACCTGGACTCTGGTCCAGGCCAAAGAGCTGAACCCTGGTCCTTCTGAATACCAGGGTCTGGGTTCACCTGCAGCACTGATGCATCACGGTAACTTGTGGCTAACCATTAACCATTAGTCAGCTAAAGTGGCGAGACTTCTATTTTAGTTTTCAACCAATCAATGAACCGGTTTCTACATCCTGTTGTAATTGCGTGACGATGTCCAGGCGGGTTGGTCCACCCTGGACCGTGCAGTGTGAAAGTAAACCAAACCAATGTAACCAAGTCCCAGACTATATAAATATAATCTTTAAAAGTCGGTCCTAATTTTCTGTGTAGTTCACCTTCTCGTCCGTGTCCAGGAGGAAGCGGAGCAACTGGTGGTCCTGAGGCTCTCGAGAGCCGGACTTGGGAGCCGCTGTGCTCAGTGCCGGACTGGCAGGCGGCTCCTTCTTGATCTCCACTTCGCTTTGGTTTTCTGCGTCCTCAGTGGAGGCGGCGAGAGAGGAGTCGTTGTCCTGGAGCAGCCGGTGTAGGATCTTGTGTCTCTCCGTCAGACTGCTGTGAGAGGCGGGGCACTGCGGGGCGGGGGCGGGGTTTGGGGGATGAGGTGACGAGGTGCAGAGGACACTGCTGTTGTTGTTGGGCTCGGCTCCGGACCCACTGCTATTCAGGAGCTGGTTGAGTCTGGGTTTTCCCAGCTGTGAGGCAGACAAAGGGGGGGGCTTCACTGAGTTCTCCCGCCCTTCCTCCCCTCCGCCGGGGGGTTTCGCCAAAGGGGGCCGAGCGGAGGAGCCAGGACTACTGGCTTGTCTCTGTAGGACGGGAGAGGACAGGGTGAAAGCCCCTGTCGATCCACCGCTGGCTCCCTCATTGCCGAACTGCTGCCTACTGGGAGCCCCCACTGGGGAGTGGAGGCCCGGCGTGGAGGGAGAGAAGGGGTTCCCCTGTACCCGGGGGCTCCCCGCCGACCCAGGACTGGCCCGAGGCATCCTGGGCGACATAAACGAGGTAGGGGCGGCTGCGAGTGGGCTGCTCAGAGGGGACGGGCTGCTGACCTGCTGGGGATAGTTTGTCCGGGCGGGCGTCAGGTAGCCCGCCGGCGTAGCCTGGTTGTGTCCGTGGGAGGAGGCGTTGCTGTTGTTGGGGTGGGGGCCCGAGGCGGCCAGGCTGGGGCCCTGGCTGGAGTTGTTGCTGGGGTGGAGCGACGGGGAGTGGGAGGGAGTCGGGGTCATACTGCCGAGGGAGGGTGGAAGGCTGGGGTTAGTGTTTTCCTGAGAGCTAGCAGTGTTGTGTTCCCTGCGAACAGAAGATGAAGACAAGATCAATCAATCAATCAATCAATCAATCAATCAATCAATCGCCAACCAGCAAATGAACTAACTGACCAACCATCCAGCCAGCAAACCAATCAACCCACCAAACAAAGCAACCAACATTAGATTGTTTTGATTTCAGTCATTTGATGAAAACCCTCTATCAGTGCGGTTGCCTGTGGTCTGTTCAATCTTTCCTCACTAATGTTTCCTCTGATGTCGGCTGTGACACCATCAGAGACTTTACGAGCTCTATGATTAACATGTCCCGAGGTTCGCGAAGTGTGCAGGTGACAGTACCTGTCAATAGTGTGGATGCCCATGATGAAGGGCTGTACGTCAGGGTCGGGATGGCAGCAGAACTTGCAGCGGGTCTGGGCGCTGAGCGGCATGCCGTCACTTAACGTAAAACGGTAGAGCGGGCTGATGGCGGTGCCGTGGGTCATCACTGTGGAAAGAGCCCCAAACACCAGTTTCAGACGTTTGTCTTGTCTAATAATACTGTTAGAATTCTATATGCTGCATGTTTATCTCCTATAATCCCTCAGCAGTTCAGTCTGGCGTGAGGACGGCGGCTCACCCTCGTGCAGCAGCTTCTTGGCGTGTGACGGCTCTTTGCCCTGCGGCTGAAAGAAGGCGTAGATACACTTCCTCACCACGTCCTCCCAGCCAGGACGGCCAGTGGCTCGCAGAGCGCTCGTCTCTATGGAGATGATCTTCCCTGGATTACAGGTCCCCCCCCACACACACACACACGGTCAGAGTGTGAACTTTTAAATGTTCTTTGAAATTTTCTGACTAAGATCAATCAAACTGAAGTTACATTTTATATTTTCCATCCTGAACAGTGTGACAGGAAAACAATAACAAAGGTACAGAAATTAAAAAAACACCAGGTTTTAAAATGCAGAACTGTGTGTACCTCTGTTTGTGTGTGTGTGTGTGTGTGTGTGTGTGTGTGTGTGTACCTGTGGGGTCCTGCTTGGTGATGAAGGACTCTGTGCTGACGGCTGGTGTTCGTGGTGTCCTGCAGGCGATGCAGATCAGGCAGCTCTGCAGGTCTGGAGAAAGGGGAAGAAGAAGCAGATTCACACTCTGATAAAACTCCAGAAACACTCTTCACTGTTTCAAAACACCTGCATATCCGGTGTTCGTTGCCTTCCCCCTGCCATCAAACTAGGGCTGCTGGCGTAACCAGGCCACTGCAGCAACGGCTCCAGAGAGCAGGAGCCTCCCTCCACCAGGTGCCTCCCTCCACCAGGTGCCTCCCTCCACAAGGTGCCTCCCTCCACCAGGTGCCTCCCTCCCTCCACCAGGAATCTCCCTCCCTCCACCAGGTGCCTCCCTCCACCGGGTGCCTCCCTCCCTCCACAAGGAATCTCCCTCCCTCCACAAGGTGCCTCCCTCCACCAGGTGCCTCCCTCCACCAGGAATCTCCCTCCCTCCACAAGGAGCCTCCCTCCACCAGGTGCCTCCCTCCACCAGGTGCCTCCCTCCACCAGGAATCTCCCTCCCTCCACCAGGTGCCTCCCTCCACCAGGTGCCTCCCTCCCTCCACCAGGAATCTCCCTCCCTCCACCAGGTGCCTCCCTCCCTCCACCAGGAATCTGCCTCCCTCCCTCCACCAGGTGCCTCCCTCCACCAGGAATCTGCCTCCCTCCCTCCACCAGGAATCTGCCTCCCTCCCTCCACAAGGTGCCTCCCTCCACCAGGAGCCTCCCTCCACCAGGAATCTCCCTCCCTCCACCAGGTGCCTCCCTCCACCAGGAGCCTCCCTCCACCAGGAATCTCCCTCCCTCCACCAGGTGCCTCCCTCCCTCCACCAGGTGCCTCCCTCCCTCCACCAGGAATCTCCCTCCCTCCACCAGGAATCTCCCTCCCTCCACCAGGTGCCTCCCTCCCTCCACCAGGAATCTGCCTCCCTCCCTCCACCAGGTGCCTCCCTCCACCAGGAATCTCCCTCCCTCCACAAGGAGCCTCCCTCCACCAGGAGCCTCCCTCCACCAGGAGCCTCCCTCCCTCCACCAGGTGCTTCCCTCCACCAGGTGCCTCCCTCCCTCCACCAGGAATCTCCCTCCCTCCACCAGGTGCCTCCCTTCACCAGGAGCCTCCCTCCACCAGGAATCTCACTCCCTCCACCAGGTGCCCCCCTCCACCAGGTGCCCCCCTCCACCAGGTGCCTCCCTTCACAAGGAATCTCCCTCCCTCCACCAGGAACATATATATACAGATATTATAATAATAATTATATAATGACTCTCTAAACCTGCGCAAAACAACACTAGTGTATCGTCTCTGCGATGTTTAGGAAAGACATGCACTGTGCATTCATGCTCTGCATGTCATTAAATGTAACCAATCAGATGGAGCCGAGGTAATCTAAACACCCCCCACTAGGCTGCATGATCACTCTGTATTTTACTCCAATGTACTGCTTGTTCATCTTTATCACGGTATTAAAGACGGGCGTCTCCCGGCAACCCGCCACTACAGGGTAATTCGGAGACGGGCTGCTGGAGGAAACGGCAGGGTGTTTCCATTTTACATTCTGCACTTGTCATGCGCTTCACGACATCAAAAGTGTACGGACGAAGCCTCCAGACATTTTAGCAATCGAATCACTCCAATGACTGGAGGAATCGCTTCAGCCCGACCAAGGTGAACTTCAAGTCAGCGGGAATCCGCAGCCAGTGGCCATCGCTGTTAAAAAAAGCTTTGAAATGACAGTAGTGTTTCATCCTACCGTCTCCCTCCTCCTGCAGGCTTCGCGGCTGCGACACGGTGAAGCACTGCATGATCTCGTACTGCTGCCTCGCCTCGTGGTTCTCCGAGTCCATCTCGTCCGGCGGCCTCTTCAGCAGGCGGCAGCTGAAGGTGTGGCTGTTCCTGCGGGCCGACTCCTGAGGCCAAGGGACCCCGTTCACTGAGGAAAAAGAAGAAACAAGCACAAGTCACCCAAACTGCAGCACTCTGATGCTGGAGCAGGACGAACACAGAATCACTCATTAAACTTCCGTTGTCAATAGTCGTATGACCACTCAGTAGAATTTCAGAAAAAGACTTTGAAAGAAGGACGAACATAAAGGAGAGAAGAAGTAAGAAAACAACATTGTCGCGGGGTCCACCCAACAACCTTCCCAAAATGGGAAAAACGATGACGTAGTCGTCAGCTGTGTTGTTTTTCTAATTTATTTTTCAGGCCTCTCCAAAACAGTGCATCATAATATTTACAAAGTGCAAAACAAATGGAAAAAAATACCCAAATAGGAAAATACACAAAGCAAAGAAAACTCTATATACAAATCTGTACAGGTTTATATACATCAGAGTTAATCCTCAACTTCAGGATATAAGAATAACGCTCCACAGGTCAGTACTTGTCACCACCTCTCTAACCAGAGTCCAACTCTGTCATCAGGCCCAGCGCGGCCCGTTTTATCCGATCAGCCCCTCCCACTGGGCGGAACCTTTTGCGGACAAAAGTTCTTATTTTTTCTGAAACCCAAATCCTACTACATAAGTAAATATATTTTCTATAATTTATCTTAGCAATAATTAACTATAAATTACCCCTTACTGACAGGATTTATGCATTCTTACAATAACCCCTCAGTAACCCAGGCAATAAAGTTTTAAAGAAAATAAATAATAATAGTGTTCACGTGACTGCGAAACCTTCCGGGCCCACACCATTTAACCCGCCTGGTGGTATGACCCGGGTTCACCAGTCACCCTGCAGGTGGTACGACCCGAGTTCACCAGTCACCCTGCAGGTGGTACGACCCGGGTTCACCAGTCACCCTGCAGGCGCGTCACTGCCGGCTGCCCTCCGCTACACTGGGAGGTGAGTGAAGGTGTGTGTGTGTGTGTGTGTGTGTGTGTGTGTGTGTGTGTGTGTGTGTGTGTGTGTGTGTGTGTGTGTGTGTGTGTGTGTGTGTGTGAGTGTGAATGTATGCGAGAGAAATCGTACCGCTACAAGTGTGACCCTTGGTCACGATACTGACAAAAGAGGGAAACTGGCTTGTATGTGAGTGCAGGTTATTGCAGAGTAGGTAAGTGTGTGTGTGTCCGGGTGTGGGTGTGGGTGCGTGTGCGCGCATTACGCGGCGGGTGCGCCGCGATGATATGCGCCACGTCAGCGCGCGTGATGGAGTCGCTCCATCACAAACATCAACCTAGTGAAAGAAAAAGATCAAAGGGAACCAAGACTCTGATGAAAACTGACAACACAAAATAGAACCAGAATTAAAAGAAATCCAAGAAATACACCGAGCTCTGCGAGCAGCAAGGAAAAGACGTTCTGAAGGAGACAAACAGGAAAATAAGACAAAGGAAACAGTTGACCGAGAAGAAACTGACGAAAGAACACAAACTGGAAGAAACTAGAAAACGTAGAAGATGAAAGAGAAAAACATGACAAAGAAGTTTTAGGCGTGAAGAAATGGAACGAACACGTGGAGGACAAAAAAACGATGACAAGAAAGTGGAAGTGTTTTCAAAACGTGGTGTGCCCCCACCCCCCGGAGTGTTTTCCCATTTCCACAGAGATGGTATGTTTTCAAAAGGTTTCGTTTTCTCCCCGTTTCCATGGAGACAGAGCATTTTCACAGCCGGGCGGCAGCTCCACTCACCCAGGCTTTTGGGCAGCAGGTTGCGGACAAACTCGCTGTGGTCTCCCACGTGCAGGATGCTGTAGACGCTGGAGGTCATCAGCTCCTCCTGAGCGTACCCCAGGTAACTGGTCACGTTCTCCGACACGAACACGATGCGGCCCTCACCGTTAACCACGAAGAAGAAGCCATCCAGGGCCTGAGGGGGTGAGACAGAAACCACACCGGAACTTCATCAATAACTCCAAAGAAGGACGGCTTCTTCCGACAAAATCACAGCTACACAAACACCGGAAGCAAAGAATACGTAGACACATTTACTATTCAAAAATACATGACGGGTTAAAAACATGATGGTGAAAATACTTGTCATAGGCCGCATGGTGCAGTGATTAGCACTCTTGCCTTACAGCCAGAGGGTCATAGGGGTGGGTTTCCTCCGGGTTCTCCGGTTTCCTCCCACAGTGCGAAAACATGCATGTGAAGTGAATTGGTGACGCTGAATTGCATCGAGTGTGTCTGATTGTTTGTCTATATGTGTTTGTCCTGTGACAGAGTGGCGACCTGTCCACGTGTGTCCTGCCCTCGCCCACAGCGAGAGCCTGTTGTCGGCTGCGACACACAGTGAGGAGGACAGGTTTGCTGTGGCGTCTTGAAAGACGGTGTTAAGAATAAAATGTCCGGGAGGAGGGCCTGGCGTGTGCTGACTCCACGTCCTCTGCCAGCCCGCTTTCCACTGAACAGTGGACACCGCCCAGCCAGAGGCCCAGCTAGAGGCCCAGTGAGCGGCCCAGCCAGAGGCCCAGCTAGAGGCCCAGTGAGCGGCCCAGCCAGAGGCCCAGCTAGAGGCCCAGTGAGCGGCCCAGCCAGAGGCCCAGCTAGAGGCCCAGTGAGCGGCCCAGCTAGAGGCCCAGCCAGAGGCCCAGCCAGAGGCCCAGCCAGAGACCCAGCCAGAGACCCAGCCAGAGGCCCAGCCAGAGGCCCAGCTAGAGGCCCAGCTAGAGGCCCAGCTACAGGCCCAGCCAGAGGCCCAGCTAGAGGCCCAGCCAGAGGCCCAGCTAGAGACCCAGCCAGAGGCCCAGCTAGAGACCCAGCCAGAGGCCCAGCTAGAGACCCAGCTAGAGGCCCAGCCAGAGGCCCAGCCAGAGGCCCAGCTAGAGACCCAGCCAGAGGCCCAGCTAGAGACCCAGCCAGAGGCCCAGCTAGAGACCCAGCTAGAGGCCCAGCCAGAGACCCAGCCAGAGGCCCAGCCAGAGGCCCAGCTAGAGGCCCAGCCAGAGGCCCAGCTACAGGCCCAGCTACAGGCCCAGCTAGAGGCCCAGCCAGAGGCCCAGCCAGAGGCCCAGCTACAGGCCCAGCTAGAGGCCCAGCTACAGGCCCAGCTAGAGGCCCAGCTACAGGCCCAGCCAGAGGCCCAGCTAGAGGCCCAGCCAGAGGCCCAGCTAGAGACCCAGCCAGAGGCCCAGCTAGAGACCCAGCCAGAGGCCCAGCTAGAGACCCAGCTAGAGGCCCAGCTACAGGCCCAGCCAGAGGCCCAATGACCCTCCCCCTCCCCCACGCACGGACAAAGTGGGTCGAGGACCCTGCAAAGCGGGCCGCATGCCGAGCTTCCAGCGGTGGGGAGAGGTCGAGCCCAGCCCCGGGCGTAGCCATGCTAAGAACAAAAACACTAAAAAGACATTACATTGACGCATCTGCATTGTAGCACCGACTGCGAAATATCCTATTTTAGCAAGTAGTGAGGTTTGTTCTTCGCACTCCACATCTTTGGAAAAGAGGGGCACTCTTCTATTGGGAACTATACGGTAAGCTAAAACATTTAAAAACAAAAAAACCTTCAAGAGCACAACATGATGACGAGAGATTATTCTGAAACGTTAACACCAAAAAAAAAACTACAACAAACTGAAAGACAAAAAGATTAATGTTATAAACCATCAACAAATATATAAATTGCATTAAAAATATATAATAATTCAATAAAATTCAATAAAAAATGTTTTACAATTATAATTCAAATTGGGGAAATGTGTTGAAAACCCAATCCACCTCAAAACTGAAATAAAAGATATATCCAAAAATTATTAAAACATGTCTAGATTAAGGTTACAATAAAATTGCTGATAATATAAATAAAACATTTGAAATAAATGTGTGTGTTACCTCCAGCAGCATGGGCCCCAGGGCCTCTTTCTCCACCAGCCCCTGGCTGCTGGATGAGATGTCGCTCTTCTGCACCTCGTCGCCTGGAGAGCCAAGAGCTGCTTTTTCTGTGACACACACACACACACACACACACACACACACACACACACACACACACACACACACACACACACACACACACACACACACACACACACACACACACACACACACACACACACACACACACACACACACACACACACACACACACAGTCAACCTGGCATGATTGACAGCAGCAGCAGGGGGCGGGGCTGGGACAATCAGACATTTCTGTTGGCTGTGGCATCTCCTCACCCTGCTCTCGCCGTTTGATCTGCTGGATTTGGTCCACGGTGGTCCTCAGGATGTGGCACTTATCGGGCTTGGAGCTGAGGCTGGCGATGTCTCCCATGTTGGACGACAGCAGCTCGGCCAGGTCCTCGATGTAGCGACACTCCAACTCCCGTCTGCGCTTCTCCAGGCTGAGGAGAGAGGAGTGTGTGAGGACAAGCTGTATGCACACACATTCCATCGGGAAACAGGCTCCACACAACATCCCACAACTGTTTTCTCTTTCAAGGTTTGGAGAGGAATTCGTGAAAAAATTTTAAGATAAACCTTCAGTATTATGACAAGAATATATAAAAGAACAGACACTCAGTGGAGCGCATACCTTCGCCAACGCCACATTTGTCACCATGGAAACCAATGATTTCAAGGTTATTGATCCACCATGGTCATGGTCATTTGAATTGCTTCATGTTGTTCCAATGTTAAGGTGAAATGATGTTCTTTTTCTTCCCATTATTTTGTGTTACTTGAACGCATCGTTAGAGTGAGTTGGCCTGTGATTGGCTGAGAGTGGAGAAGGGGTCAGGGGGCGGAGTTAGCAGTGTGAGGCTCACAGCAGAGCTCCAGAGCGTGAACAATGGAAGAAATACAGTATCTTCCCTCCCCAGGAGCTGTTTGCTCCAAAATCGTAATGGATTGGTCCTTGATGATGACAAGTCATCCCTGAAACCTTTGTGCAATTCAGGTTCTTAGTTTTTGCAAAAAGTTGGTAAAATACATACATACAAACAAACCAATAAATACACGCGGACAAAAACATAACCGTCGCAAACTTTTGTTGGCAAAGGTAATAAATGAATAAAGAATAAAATAAACAAATAAATACATGGGTTAAGGTTAAAATTACAGATACATAAGACATATTAGATTTCTTTTAAATGAAAGAAAGTACCAAAATGAGCAAAAATGTAACGGTTAAAAATAATGTAAATAAAGAATATAAAAATATGATAAATATTTAAAAATTAAGATAAAAGAAAGGTGTATAAAAACTATTGAAATATAATATTAAATGAATTAATGTTAAAACAAAGGTGTAATAAAAATGAACAATATCACAATAAAAAAAATATCTATATTTATATACAAGATAGAATAGACTTAAAAGGACAATTAAAACATAAAAAAGTATTTAAATGTAATCCAAATAAAATGAAAATATCAAATAAATGTATGAATGAAAAACTACATAAACTAAAGAATTAAGGGAAAAAACATTTTTTTGCAGTTGGTCTGTTGAATATCAAACAATTCAACTTCTGGATCAGAAAAGAATGAGAGTGAATCACAATCATCAAGAAGTCATCACATGAAGAAAATGTGAGAAGACTGAACTTATTGAGTGGCACATTGTTAAAAAGATGGCGGTGATGAAACTTGTTTACCCTCCGTCACATCAGGTGGTTTGAATGAGTTTATTCTCCCACAGACTTTCTAACGCAGCAGCTGGTGAGAAGAAAGAACGTGAGCTGAACTCGGAGGTAAACATGAGGAAGGACATGTGTGGATCTGAGTGTGTGTGAAACCACAACAGAAGAAAGTAGGTCAGTGCAGTGGCCTCTCACACACACTGTAACACACACATAGAAACACACACAGAGGCGTTGTGGGAGGGGGGATCTGTTGTTACAGCAGCTTTCACCAGCTCTCTCCCTCCACATGATTCTTTCTGAGCGCGCTCAGTAAACCTGACAAATACCGTCTCTGAAAAAGCTTCACAAGTCCACTGGGCCCTGTTTCCATGACAACGTTTTCAAGTTCGGTTGCTGACACCATCCAGCAGAACAATTCCTGTTTGTCAGGATATTTCATACCCAGTGAAGAAGCTGGGCGAACTCCCAGGCCACGCCCTGTCAGACTAGGCCACGCCCCCTCACAGCAGCCACACATCGGTGAAGCAGCATTTTAATGGTTAATTGCACAGCTTATTTCCTGCTTCGAATGTTTTCAGAGATACATTTTGCTGAACTGTTTTACTAATAAAAGAGCAAGTTTGTGACCGAGCCGCCATGTCCAGTTTTAATGGTTTTAACTTCAGGAGCTGACAACTGTGAATGATGCATTCAGGGGCATCAGGAAAACGCCGATCCATGCAACATGCTAACGAGCGCCGGGGCTCCCGCAGTAGCAAGGCTACATACTACATGCTAGGGTTGTTCGGTATACCGGTACTGTATCGGTATTGCGGTACCGACGTCTTTAAAACGATACTATTTTGGGCCCAGCAGGTACCGGTGACTTTTTTTTTTTTACTACGTCGCTGCGTAGCGTCACTGTGTTGAGTCACTTTCTGACTTTCATTCACTATGGATTCTGTAGACGTGGGAGCGTGGCGAATGACCGGGGGGAGTGCCATCGTTGATGGAGGGTGCGCGCGAGATATTGACAGCTCTTTACCGCGGTCGGGGGAGGGGGGGGTTACAGGATGTTTTGGACAATCTAAAGTGCGGAAAACAGCGCTCCGGTGTCTTTTTATGTATATATTTTTTTCTATACTCTGGTTTCCGAGAGGTGTGAAAAACACTGTAGAGAAGGGGTGCGCGTGCGCTCCCGTGCTCCGACCCGAGATCCACAAGTAAATAAGCGCTTCATACTTGACCTTATTTACCAACAACATTCCTGGGCACAACTTTAAAATAAATGTCAAAACAACATATCTTAAAAACAATCTTCTCCCAACCGAACTTGTACTTTGAAAAGAATACCGGATGCGCATGCGTAAATGACATGGCGTTTACGTCCATGTGAGAGTGCGCATGCGTAACTGAGTCAAACGACCCGTGGAAACTCCTTAAAAAGAAATCGACTGCATCACTAATGGCGCAGCAAAGATCAAGAGTCTGGCGAAAGAGAGGATTTAAAGAGAGCGAGAGAGAGAGAGGGAGAGAGAGAGAGAGAAACAATGGCTGCTGATACATCCACAAGGCAGCAACTTGTAAAAGAAACAGGTACTAGAAGTACTATATGAAGTACTATATGAAGAACTTTGGCTTCAAAACAAAAGCTCACGGTGTCTCCATCACCACTGAAGCTCCACTGTGTAAACAGTGTTAGAGAACACGTCTGGTCCAGAGTGGAAACACTACTAACCTGCTAACCTACTAACCTGTTACACTACTAACCTGCTAACCTACTAAACTCCTGAAGGACAAACACCCAGACCTGCAGAAGGAGTTCAAAGAACCACAGCTAGTAACTTATATACCCATGAAAATATAACTCTGGAAAAAAATGTAAGATATTATAAATATTAGTATTATAAATATAATAAATAATGTAAAATAGTATCACATGAAAATGTTTTATTTTAGCCATTTAATGTTATAAAGATTACTGCATAGTAACAAACCATTTAAAGACACTGGTCCTACTGAAGACAGGATCTAATGACGTGTTATCGGTACCGATACCAAAATGTTGGTATCGTGACAAGACTACTACATGCTAATGGACTTCGGGGCTCACACAGTAGCGAGGCTACATGCTACATGCTAATGGGCTTCAGGGCTCACATAGTAGCAAGGCTACATGCTAATGGGCTTCAGGGCTCACACAGTAGCAAGGCTACATGCTAACGAGCTTCGGGGCTCACATAGTAGCGAGGCTACATGCTAAACATGATTCAGACATGACTGATTAAGATGATTCATAGGTTTTACGGGAGTTAAAACAGGTGTCGCCATATAAGCAATCTTAACTTTTCTGACTGTTATTGATTTAAGCCTTTATAGCGGTTTCTCCTGTATTTTTATTTTTTTATTTTTAGCTATTAAATGTAATTAGCTGCAAATAGCTCATTAAAATTAGATTAACTGATTAAAAAAAATATATAATCAAGTGACGCTATCGATGTCTCCACATTATGGCACGATAACTGGGATTGAACCGTGCACTTTGTGATTTTGAGGACGAGCGTCTTTCCCGGCGGGGGTTGCTAGCTGGCCGGTGCGTGTTTACCTTTGCCCCGACGTGTCGCATGGCGAGCCCCTCCTCTTGCGTGACTCGGGCGCGGCGGGGTCCAGGGGGCTTTCCCCGACTGCACTCATTTTCAGCTTGACCTGAGGAGCAAGAGAACACACGGCGGTTACTCTGTGACAGGGTTTAACCACAAAGACACCCCCCAGTCAGAAAAAGGGCTGAAAGGCAGACTAAGGCCCTGGTTACACGACAACGTTTCACGTGACAACACCTAATCCTTAAAAAAGAAATTGAGTGTTTCTCAGCAGCAGTGGACACAGAGACAACGATGTAGTTAGTCTGCCGGGCCACTGGAGGGCGCTGTTGCTTGATTTTGTAATGAAACTTCACAGACCACAGTGTGCAGAGAACAAAACACTATAAAGGTGAAGAAAATGGAGAGAACCTGACATCCTAGTGGACTAATGAGGAACCGGATTCTATCAGGGAGAGTCTCAACTATTAAACTACTGAACTGGACCATAAAACTAGAATCTGGACCGCGGGTCGTACCACTACGGGTCGTACCACTACGGGTCGTACCACTACGGGTCGTACCACTACGCGGCCGCCATGTTTGTTTACAACTGGATGAACAGGAGGGAGGGGGAGAGATGCGGATGCGCAGTAACAGGCTCTGGAGCCTCCGTCAGTCTCTGCAGGAGGGATTTACACCATGAAAGAATCTTTCCACTTTGGGAGCCAGATTAAAAACTTAGGATACAGTGCATCCGCAAACTGGTGTCGTGTAAATGGACCCCCCCCCCCCAATAGTGAAGAAGGTTTTGTGGATACACTCGAATTCGTTGTTGGGTAAACGGGGCCTTATGCAGACATCCACAACAGCAGTTAATTCCGTATTCCCCGAGACTGTAAGTCATATTCATGTTTCTGTTGTCAAACAGTGACATCTATATCACACTTTTTCCAACACACTTTTTAAACGGATGAAACTCACGGTTAGAGCAGAAAATAATCCACGTTCATGTTGTGATCAATTTTTTGAACAATGGCCTGAGGCGAGGAATCCCCCAGAGGAATAACTTTATTATTGATAGATGGATCAGAAAGTCATGTCGCTTCACTTTTCCTCCGTGTTCACATCAACACTCAGTCTGAGCAAACGTCAGTCTGTTTCACTACTTTGGACCCCGAGAAAGCCTGAAGCATTGTTGGAATAAACATGTTCAACATCTCATTCTGCACATCGATTGTCCACGTCCATGTAGGAAAAAACCCTTGAGATTTAAATAAAACACGAGCTGAAGGCAGTGCTTCGGAGGCTCTCTAGGAAACTTTCTAATGAATAGTGGAGGAAGTACTAAGAAGCTACAAGGTTAGTTAGGAGACGTTGTTGTTCCCAGCTGTTCTACTGATATCAAGACGGAAACTTTCTAGACTGTCAGAGACCCTGAGGTCTCACCACCGCATGTATCAAGTGAAAATGCTAAAATTGTATTGCGTTTTGGGAATCTGTTTCCATGACAACGGTGCTCAGAACCACTAAAAACGCAACTTTTGGAAAACGTTCCTTCTCCATGGAAACAGGGAGAAAAGCAACTATTTTAAGCACTTGTTCCGCAGCCAAACAAAAGCAACAGTTTTTATGGGACGGAAGAACAGAAATTAAAATCTGGAACACACTTAATGAAAATAGCACACTATGCAAAATTATTAATATTTAATTTAAAAAATAAAGCGTGGTTTGATGACAAACAACCCACGGCGCCACCTGACGCACGCACACACCTCATAACCCCACCTCCCATATTTCTGGTGGCCACCCTCTGTCAGCTGTCTGTCCAGCACCAGGAGTCCCACCGTCCTCCATCCCTCCAGAATCAAAGAGTTATTGGAGAGAAGTTGTTCTAAGTTTCTTATTCCTTTATTTTGCCATCTTGGGAGGTTTATTGGTTTCTTTCTTTCATCCATTCAATTGAAGAACTTCCCAGCAAGCTGTCAGAGACGTGGTTCTATTGATGCTTTTAAAGCAGCTGTGTTCTTTAAAGAAGGACTGAAGAAGGGAAGATCTCTGGTCTGGAGATCTTCACACAAGGTTTTGTCAATGTCTAGCCAGCCTTCATCTAAGGGTTTCTGATTCATCCATTTTACAACATAAAGTAGTTTATTGGCCAGATAATAAGTATAAAAGTTTGGAAGTTCTAAGCCACCTTGGTCCTTGGTGTTCTGGAGTGTTTTTAAACTTCTACGTGATGGTTTGTTTTTCCATAAGAACTTTGAGACATGAGAATCAAGAGTGTTTTTGGTGGTTTTGTTGGGATCATTGAGAAGATGGAGTTAATTGTAGGCAGGACCATCGTTTTGATTGTTGCTCCTCTCCCCAGAAGTGAAATAGGGAGTGTCCTCCATCGGGTGAGGTCCTCCTCCAATGTTTTAATAAGGGGGGGTAGTTTAAGTTCACCAAGTCTGACAGCTTGGCTGAGATGTTAATGCTGAGGTGTTTGTTGTTCCCTGGTTGTAGTGGGGTGTTAGGTGTGTGCTGGAATATAGAGTTAATAGGAAAGACGACTGATTTATTCCAATTTATGGAATATTCAGAGATTGAGGAGAATCTAGGGCTGGGCGATATGGCCTGAAAATAAAATATCAGATTTTCCCACAAAAAATTTGATTTCCGATTTTATTCCCCTACTTTTAAAAGAAAACAGAAAGTACAAATGAGACAAATCTTCCCTCTGAGTCTGTGATTGTGTCTTTACAAGAGAAGTGTATTTTATTATATAGCTCCGCCTCTCTGCTTGGAGTTCTAACAAGCTGAGTACGTGCGAGGGAATTGTGGTGAAAGCAATGTGTGATGTCCTGTGGTAGATGTGTGTAATAAGACAATGTCTGCCTGTAGTTTGTTTAAGTGTTTTAGGCAGCGAGCCGTCCAGACATAATATGGACAGTTCATTTTTGAAAAAAGATGAACGAAAAAAAGTGGACGGTTTGCCCAAAGCTAGTCTAAAATATGTGTACAGTCGAACCTCGGACGAGCGGACCTGTGACAGCGGACACATCGTCAAGCATGGAGAGGTTTTAACTGTGAACAGATTAATGAGCAGACAGCCTCCCCGCAGGCGGTGCTCCTCTGTGACTCCTCTTAAGCTCAAGTTTCACTTTACACCAGGGGTCGAGGAGGGTGACAAACGTCAGCTTTTTGTGGTCTTGAAAATAATATAATGGCAAATAATATAATCCTGAATCCTGCCATTGAGTTTGTAGTGAGAGCAGATATAAATTGCACCGGACCTCTGCGCTCGAGTGCTGCGGTGCGTTCAATGACCTCTTAGAAAAGTCCATCTTGAAAATTGTTTTGACAATAAATCTGCAACCAAATGTCTTTATCTTCTCCTTGAGTCATTGTAGGTTGATAAAACCTCTATTAAATCAACACAACTATATTTTGTTCATGCAGCTGCTATAGATGCAGTCAGCTAGCTGGAGAGTGAACTCTCTGACCATCCAATCAGAGGGCTTGAATACACTGACGTCACCCTAGGCCTTCAAGAAGGTCCTGAGTCGTCAATATCAAAATCTGATTGGTTGAAGCAGCAGCGACTGACTCTGGTTTTATGGTGCAGATGCCTGCAGAATTTAACCTGAAGGCCTCAGGCAGATTTCTTTACCTGGCAACAGGTGATGGCTGAAATGTGATTGGTTAAAAGATTTAATATGGAAGTTCAGTCTGGAAGCAGTGCAGCCGGCCGGGGCAGAAGCTATGAGAGGAAGCGAAAGAGACCATTTGGAATTATCCATCCATCCATTTTCATCCGCTTGTCGCGGACTGTCGCGGGGGCAGCAGTCTAAGCAAGGAAGCCCAGACTTCCCTCGCCCCAGACACGTCCTCCAGCTCCTCCGGTGGGACCCCAAGACGTTCCCAGGCCAGCCGAAAGACATAGTCTCTCCAGCGTGTCCTAGGTCTGCCCCGAGGCCTCCTACCAGAGGGACATGCCCGGAACACCTCCCGAGGGAGATGTCCGGGGGACATCCCAAACAGATGCCCGAGCCTCAGCTGGCTGCTCTGGATGTGGAGGAGCAGCGGCTCTACTCCGAGCTCCTCCCTGGTGACTGAGCTCCTCACCCTATCTCCAAGGGTGCGCCCAGCCACTCTACGGAGGAAACTCATTTCAGCCGCTTGTATCCGGGATCTCCTTCTTTCGGTCATGACCCAAAGCTCATGACCATAGGTGAGGGGAGGAAGGAAGATGGAGCGGTAAATCCAGAGCCTCGTCTTTTGGCTTCGCTCCTTCTTCACCACGACGGACCGATACAGCGACCGCATAACTGCAGACGCTGCACCGATCCGCCTGTCGATCTCAGGCTCCATCTCCCCCCACTCCTGAACAAGACCCCGAGATACCTGAACTCCTCCACTTGGGACAAGGGCTCTCCACCCACCTGAAGGGGGCAAGCCACCTTTTTCCGGTTCGAGAACCATGGCCTCGGATTTAGAGGTGCTGATCCTCATCCCAGTTGCTTTACACTCGGCTGCGAACCGCACCAGTGCACGCTGAAGGTCCAGGTTTGATGAAGCCAACAGGACTACATCATCTGCAAAAAGCAGAGACGAGATCCTGTGGTCCCCAAACCGGACCCCCTCCGGTCCCTGGCTGTGCCGAGAAATTCTGTCCATAAAAGTTATGAACGGAACTGGTGACAAAGGACAGCCCTGCCGGAGGCCAACGTGCACTGGGAACAGGTCCGACTTACTGCCGGCAATGCGAACCAAACTCCTGCTCCGGGCGTACAGGGACCAGACAGCCCTTAGCAAAGGGTCCTGGACTCCATACTCCCGGAGCACCACCCACAGGACGTCCCGAGGGACACGGTCGAACGCCTTCTCCAGGTCCACAAAACACATGTGGACTGATTGGGCGAACTTCCATGAGCCCTCGAGCACCCGGTGGAAAGTATAGAGCTGGTCAAGTGTTCCGCGACCTGGACGAAAACCGCATTGTTCCTCTTGGATCCAAGGTTCAACTAACGGCCGGATCCTCCTCTCCAGTACCCTGGAATAGACTTTCCCAGGGAGGCTGAGGAGTGTGATCACCCTGTAGTTGGAACACACCCTCCGATCCCCCTTCTTAAAAAGAGGGACCACCACCCCGGTCTGCCACTCCAGAGGCACTGTCCCCGACCGGCACGCCATGGAGCAGAGACGTGTCAGCCACGACAGTCCCTGCACATCCAGAGACTTAAGGAACTCAGGGCGAATCTCATCTACTCCCGGTGCCTTGCCACCGAGGAGCTTAGCAACTACCTCGGTGACTTCAGCCTGGGTAATGGACGAGTCTACCTCTGAGAACCCAGCCTCTGCTTCCTCAGCGGAAGACGTGATGGTGGGATTGAGGAGGTCCTCGAAGTATTCCTTCCACCGCCCGACGACATCTCCAGTTGAGGTCAGCAGCCCCCCCCCGTAAACGGTGTTGGTGAAAAACTGCTTCCCCCTCCTGAGGCGCCGGACGGTTTGCCAGAATTTCCTCAGGGCCAACCGATAGTCCTCCTCCATGGCCTCCCCGAACTCCTCCCAGACCCAAGTTTTTGCCTCCACCACAGCCCGGGCTGTGGCCCGCCTGGCCTGCCGGTACCTGTCAGCTGTCTCGGGAGTCCTATGAGCTAACAGCGCCCGATAGGACTCCTTCTTCAGCTTGACGACATCCCTTACTTCCGGTGTCCACCACCGGGTTCGGGGGTTGCCGCCACGACAGGCACCAGAGACCCTGCGACCACAGCTCCGAGTAGCAGCTTCAACAATGGAGGTGGAGAACATAGTCCACTCGGACTCAATGTCTCCAACCTCCCCCGGAATCCGTGAGAAGCTCTCCCGGAGGCGGGAGTTGAAGACTGCGCGGACAGAGGGCTCAGCCAGGCGTTCCCAACAGACCCTCATGACACGTTTGGGCCTGCCGAGTCTGTCCGGCTTCCTCCCCGTCCAGCGCATCCAACTCACCACCAGGTGGTGATCAGTTGACAGCTCTGCCCCTCTCTTCACCCGAGTGTCCAAGACACGTGGCCGGAGATCAGATGACATGACCACAAAGTCTATCATCGACCTCCAGCCTAGGGTGTCCTGGTGCCAAGTGCACTTATGGACACCCCTGTGCTCGAACATGGTGTTCGTTATGGCCAAACTGTGAAGAGCACATGAATCCAATAACAGAACACCGCTCAGGTTCAGATCAGGGAGGCCGTTCCTCCCAGTCACCCCCGTCCAAGTCTCACTGTCATTGCCCACGTGGGCGTTGAAGTCCCCCAGTAGAACGATGGAGTCCCCAGTTGGAGCACTATCCAGCACCCCTCCCAAGGACTCCAAGAAGGTCGGGTCGTCTGTACTGCTGTTCGGTCCGTAGGCCGAGACAACAGTCAGAGACCTGTCCCCTACCCGAAGGCGTAGGGACGCGACCCTCTCGTTCACCTAGTAAACTCCAACACATGGCGGCTGAGCTGTGGGGCAATAAGCAAGCCCACGCCAGCCCGCCGCCTCTCACCGTGGGCAACTCCAGAGAAGTGGAGTGTCCTGTCAAGCCCCTGTCAAGGAGCTGGGTTCCAGAGTCCAAGCTGTGGGTGGAGGTGAGCCCGACTATGTCTAGATGGTATCTCTCTACCTCCCGCACAAGCTCAGGCTCCTTCCCCCACAGCGAGGTCACATTCCAAGTCCCAAAAGCCAGGTTCTGTGTCCGGGGATGAGGTCGTTGAGGCCCTACCGTCGACTGCCACCCAATCCACATTGCACCCAACCCCTACGGTTGCCTCTGTGGGTGGTGGGCTCACAGGAGGAAGAGGAGGGACTCGTGTCATCCTTTCGGGCTGGGCCCGGCCGGGCCCCGCGGGAAAAGGCCCGGCCACCAGGCGCCCGCATGCGGGCCCCAACCCCAGGCCTGGCTCAAGGGTGAGGCCCCAGCTGCGCCTCACCGGGCGACGTCGCTTTCCTCTTTGTTGATTTGTCATAGGGGGCTTGTTGAACTGCTTTTGGTCTGACTCGTCACCTCGGACCAGTTTGCCTTGGGAGACCCTACTGGGGGGCAAGCCCCCCGACAACATAGCTCCTAGGATCATTTGTGTACTCAAACTCCCCCACCACGATAAGGTAGCAGTTCAAGGGGGAGTCATTTGGAATTATTTTATAAGTATTCATGGACAAAATATAATCAACATCAGTCTGTGATTCCGATTTTTTTTCTTAGGCCTTCAGAGAAGGCCTTTCAGGCCATGACGGCCTGTCACTGGAATATGTAGAATATTCTACAGAGCCTACAATTTATGTTGCAAATCCAAATGTGTGTATTTTTATTATAAATTCTAATTCCAGTGTTTAATGTCAATTTCTGGGAAGTCTTTGTGCAAAATGCAGCTGCTGTGAAGACTGAATTTATAAAGCCCTGTTAACGCAAAGATATTTTCAAGTGAAAACACAAAACTTTTGCTGCCATTTTGAGCATATGTGTACACAACGATGCTCAGTCACTGAATCCCCAAACCTACTTTTTGAAAACGACTCCCACGGTGGAATTTGTTTCCATTGAAATAGGGAAAAATGCCACTTCATAAAAACACTCCGCCTTCATCTCCGTGGGAAAAAAAACTTTTCTGAAACTCTGTTACTGTGCATGCGCAGCACGTTGGTAGTAATAATGATAATGCATGGCTTTTATATAGTGCTTTTACATTGCATTATTCATTCCCTCCATACTGGATGGTGGTAAACTACGTATGTGGCCACAGCTGCTCTGGTGCAGACTGACCACCACCAACCACTCACTCTCTAACTGCATTTGCGCAGGCAGTTTGGGGTTCAAGGACACTTTGGCATGGAGACAGGTAGAGATGGGAATCAAACCTGCAAACTTCCAATTGGGAGATGACCAATCGACGAACTGAGCCATGCCGCCCAACAACTGGTTACTACTAGTAACTACTAGCTCTGCACATGCTCAGTAGAGCCAAACGGAACAAAGTTTCCTCTGTGGCGTCATGACTCCCAGTCCATAGTCTCCTGCACTCGGTACTTTTGGTGGTTTTATTTTGACAGTCATCGTAATAACAATCCAACTTGGTGGTCTGTCCACTAGAATGTCTGTGTTCTTCTGTTAATGTTTAGGAGTTTAGAGTCACCATTTAACCTCACATGCATGTTTTTGGACTGTGGGAGGAAACCGGACTACCTGGAGGAAACCCACGCACACACAGGGATAATATGTAAAGTATTTGAACAGGCAAGCTTCTTGTTTTGAGTAGAGAGGGCTAACCACTGTGCCACCGTGCGGCCCTCAAATCACTTCCGTTCTTACATTTCTGTTTGTCTTCTGAGTTCAAACAGTGGTGAGGAAAGCTGCTCTGGATCAGAGTCCCTGGATGTTGAATCATTAATTCATGCGAGAACTGAAAACTTCCTGCCACCTGGAGGCGCAATGCACAACAACAGATGAGCAAGTTGCCATTGTCACCAATGCAGGGCGCTGCGCTGCTCGCAGGACGCTAATCCACCCTGACCGGGCCTGTTTACATTTCACCTCAGCTCGGCCCCCTCCTCCTCGTTCCAGCCGTCATGCTGCTGCACATCATGACACCAATTAGCCTTCATTTCCACTTCAGGGGACGAGAAAGCTTAGAGTCGGAGCGGTGAAGAAGACATATGCTGCTCACAGAGATTTAGGAGATTTTTGGATTTCAGGGGAACTTTATGGTAAAAATGTCATGCTACAGTGAGATTCTATCATGGGAGTCGGGCATTTAAGTGGAAACATACAGTAATTTCTTTATCTCAAACACACCGAATGGCTCCAGGAAGTGCAGAATCCAATCATAGTACATTGTTAGTCACAATTTGGGTTTCAGCGGCAAACTCCTCCACCAGCCTCCGTATCCACGCTAAACACCTCTGTATCCACGCTAAACGCTCCTCCACCAGCCTCCGTATCCACGCTAAACACCTCTGTATCCACGCTAAACGCTCCTCCACCAGCCTCCGTATCCACGCTAAACACCTCTGTATCCACGCTAAACGCTCCTCCACCAGCCTCCGTATCCACGCTAAACACCTCTGTATCCACGCTAAACGCTCCTCCACCAGTCTACGTATCCACGCTAAACACCTCCGTATCCACGCTAAACACCTCTGTATCCACGCTAAACGCTCCTCCACCAGCCTCCGTATCCACGCTAAACGCTCCTCCACCAGCCTCCGTACCCACGCTAAACGCTCCTCCACCAGCCTTCGTATCCACGCTAAACGCTCCTCCACCAGTCTACGTATCCACGCTAAACACCTCTGTATCCACGCTAAACGCTCCTCCACCAGCCTCCGTATCCACGCTAAACACCTCTGTATCCACGCTAAACGCTCCTCCACCAGCCTCCGTATCCACGCTAAACACCTCTGTATCCACGCTAAACGCTCCTCCACCAGCCTCCGTATCCACGCTAAACACCTCTGTATCCACGCTAAACGCTCCTCCACCAGTCTACGTATCCACGCTAAACACCTCCGTATCCACGCTAAACACCTCTGTATCCACGCTAAACGCTCCTCCACCAGCCTCCGTATCCACGCTAAACGCTCCTCCACCAGCCTCCGTACCCACGCTAAACGCTCCTCCACCAGCCTTCGTATCCACGCTAAACGCTCCTCCACCAGCCTCCGTATCCACGCTAAACACCTCTGTATCCACGCTAAACGCTCCTCCACCAGCCTCCGTATCCACGCTAAACACCTCTGTATCCACGCTAAACGCTCCTCCACCAGCCTCCGTATCCACGCTAAACACCTCTGTATCCACGCTAAACGCTCCTCCACCAGCCTCCGTATCCACGCTAAACACCTCTGTATCCACGCTAAACGCTCCTCCACCAGCCTCCGTATCCACGCTAAACACCTCTGTATCCACGCTAAACGCTCCTCCACCAGCCTCCGTATCCACGCTAAACACCTCTGTATCCACGCTAAACGCTCCTCCACCAGCCTCCGTATCCACGCTAAACACCTCTGTATCCACGCTAAACGCTCCTCCACCAGCCTCCGTATCCACGCTAAACGCTCCTCCACCAGCCTCCGTATCCACGCTAAACGCTCCTCCACCAGCCTCCGTATCCACGCTAAACGCTCCTCCACCAGCCTCCGTACCCACGCTAAACGCTCCTCCACCAGCCTTCGTATCCACGCTAAACGCTCCTCCACCAGTCTACGTATCCACGCTAAACACCTCTGTATCCACGCTAAACGCTCCTCCACCAGCCTCCGTACCCACGCTAAACACCTCTGTATCCACGCTAAACGCTCCTCCACCAACCTCTGTATCCACGCTAAACACCTCTGTATCCACGCTAAACGCTCCTCCACCAGCCTCCGTATCCACGCTAAACACCTCTGTATCCACGCTAAACGCTCCTCCACCAGCCTCCGTATCCACGCTAAACACCTCTGTATCCACGCTAAACGCTCCTCCACCAGCCTCCGTATCCACGCTAAACGCTCCTCCACCAGCCTCTGTATCCACGCTAAACGCTCCTCCACCAGCCTCTGTATCCACGCTAAACGCTCCTCCACCAGCCTCCGTATCCACGCTAAACACCTCTGTATCCACGCTAAACGCTCCTCCACCAGCCTCCGTATCCACGCTAAACACCTCTGTATCCACGCTAAACACTCCTCCACCAGCCTCCGTATCCACGCTAAACGCTCCTCCACCAGCCTTCGTATCCACGCTAAACGCTCCTCCACCAGTCTACGTATCCACGCTAAACGCTCCTCCACCAGCCTTCGTATCCACGCTAAACGCTCCTCCACCAGCCTCCGTATCCACGCTAAACGCTCCTCCACCAGCCTTCGTATCCACGCTAAACGCTCCTCCACCAGCCTTCGTATCCACGCTAAACGCTCCTCCACCAGTCTACGTATCCACGCTAAACACTCCTCCACCGGCCTCACAGTCTACAGTAGCATAGCGTCTATCTACGTACAGCGCTATGCTACTGTAGTTGGTAGACTGAAGGACGGAACTGGCGGTGTGCCGCCACACAATGCTAAAGCTTCGTCGCTCATTTGGCATGACAGAGAAACAGGAGGTCTCTGAGCTACTGTTAGCTCTGAATAATGCTAAAGCAGTTCAGTAACTAGTACAGACGACTACGTAAATCAGAAACTGTGAGCTATGGGTTAGCCTAAAGCTAGATGAGAGAAACCAACTCTATGACTTGGTGACTGTTTTCACCTACAGAGTAAAGTAAGAAGATGAATTTTAATTATTTCAGTAATAAAATGAGGCTGAACGATTTTCTGTTTGTGACACTGAATCTTTCATTTCATTTCTTCCTTTCACGATGACGTTCGCTCTGCAGCCACGCGGATGATTGCTCGTGAATATTCATGGGCGCTCTGGCTGTAATTTGGAGCGTGGGCGTGCCGTGTCCTCGGCTGAACCGTAGCGTCTCTGCAGGGGGTCTGATGAGACACGCTAGGACGGCCGGAGGCCTGCGGATCTCCAGCACGCTGATGCACAAACAGCCGAGGAGCAGAGAGTGACGAGCTGCTGCTATTCTCTTCACTTCGAACTGAGGAGGAAAATCGTCCTCCAGTGAGCTGACGACACCACAATGTTCCAAATGACAACTGGGACTGGACTCGATCAATAGCTGTTTGTTGTGGGACCCGCATGTTAATCTTAAGATCTGAATAATCGAAAGAAAGCGTGAAAAAGACCAGGTCCAGTGCTCAGCAACTTTTATGACGTTTTCACAATTTTCCACGAAGGAAAATTTGTCAGAGATAGAATTTAGATATAAATTAAAAATTGTTTTAGCTCTTGCAGTCATTTTTAGAGATTTTTCCTTTTTCATGCATTTTCCCATTTTAGCTATTTTATGTATCTTGGCGATTGAAGCTGCTTTAGCTTTTTAGCTGTTTATAGCCGCTGTGAGTTTCCTCGTGGCGACAGCAGTTATAGCTATACTAGCATTTGTCTATCTCCTTTTTTCCCCTTTATTAGGGACCAAGCAGAAAGGCCTGGGCCTGGGCCTGGGCCTGGAGGCCAGGTCAATATTGTTTTTGTAATGGTTTCTTTTGCTGCAAAATTGCATATAAACTCACCAAATTTGGCATGCTCATAAAGACTGACGATAGAATTTAGGAATAGTAAAAAATAACCCCCAGAGTGCTAAAATGTCTCTCTCGCGCCACCTAGAAAGACCATAACAGCCACCAAAGTATGTAGGAATGTCGTACAGAGATCAAACTAAAACTCAAGTTCTGCTGTTTGCCTTTCAAAGTACGATTTTCACCCAAAAAAGGCCCTCAACCTCTGAAGGAGAATATATTTAACCCCTAAACATGCTCCAAACTCACCACATCTGGCACGCTCATTCACACTGGGTAACATGAAAAGAAGATGTAAAAAAGAACCCCCAGAGTGCCAAAATGTGCTCTCTAGCGGCTCTAGTTAGCGACGTCTGCCATGGTGGGGAAAGAACTACAAGTTTCTGAAAATGGACTACAAAAAGTTCCTCTGGGTTCTAGATGATTTCAAGGTGTTCTAGGCAGATTATTGCTTTGGTAACTTACATGATCTGCTCCTTTTTCAGTCATCCTGAGTTTCCCTGAACGCTCCGATGAGCGGGTTCCTTTAAATGTTGTCGCCGCAAGGAATTGTGGGGGAACATGAGCTGGTCTCCTTTGGTAAAGGAACCATCAGTGGTTCCTAGGCTAAAGGAGGTTCTAAAGGAAGCATCAGCGGTTCCTAGGCTGAAGGAGGTTCTAAAGGAAGCATCAGTGGTTCCTAGGCTAGAGGAGGTTCTAAAAGAAGCATCAGTGTTCCCTAGGCTGAAGGAGGTTCTAAATGAAGCATCAGTGGTTCCTAGGCTAAAGGAGGTTCTAAAGGAAGCATCAGTGGTTCCTAAGCTAAAGGAGGTTCTAAAAGAAGCATCAGTGTTCCCTA
Source organism: Lipophrys pholis (assembly GCF_963383615.2). Taxonomy (NCBI): domain Eukaryota; kingdom Metazoa; phylum Chordata; class Actinopteri; order Blenniiformes; family Blenniidae; genus Lipophrys; species Lipophrys pholis. The sequence continues at coordinate 25,095,902 of NC_137649.1, read as the reverse complement.
GGCTGAAGGAGGTTCTAAAGGAAGCCTCAGTGGTTCCTAGGCTAAAGGAGGTTCTAAAGGAAGCATCAGTGGTTCCTAAGCTAAAGGAGGTTCTAAAAGAAGCATCAGTGTTCCCTAGGCTGAAGGAGGTTCTAAAGGAAGCATCAGTGGTTCCCTAGGCTGAAGGAGGTTCTAAAGGAAGCATCAGTGTTTAATAGGCTAAAGGAGGTTCTAAAGGAAGCATCAGTGGTTCCTAAGCTAAAGGAGGTTCTAAAGGAAGCATCAGTGGTTCCTAGGCTAAAGGAGGTTCTAAAGGAAGCATCAGTGGTTCCTAAGCTAAAGGAGGTTCTAAAGGAAGCATCAGTGGTTCCTAGGCTAAAGGAGGTTCTAAAGGAAGCATCAGTGGTTCCTAAGCTAAAGGAGGTTCTAAAGGAAGCATCAGTGGTTCCTAGGCTAAACGAGGTTCTAAATGAAGCATCAGTGGTTCCTAAGCTAAAGGAGGTTCTAAAGGAAGCATCAGTGGTTCCTAGGCTAAACGAGGTTCTAAATGAAGCATCAGTGGTTCCTAAGCTAAAGGAGGTTCTAAAGGATGCATCATTGGTTCCTTTTTTTTAAAAATGTCATTAAAATGTTTTAAGTCCAATTTTCAGTTAATTTAGTTACCCTACAGCTCTATGTTTATAGTTCTGCAACTCTATATTTATTTGTCTACCAATCTATGTTTATAGTGCTAAAACGCACACAAGAGCAAGTTGTTGCGGGCAGTCAAGCTTGTTTCAGCGTGCAGGTCAACCAACCTCTCTTTACGCTTATTGGATGGCTGTCGCTCACAGCCAATCAGAATAATCACACCAGCTAGATGGGAGGGGCTTTTGCTCACCTCAGTGTGTAGCTTCTGAAGCTAAATTAGACGTGCAGCAGACGCCGTTCTCTCGACATCTGAGCAGGATCGGAGAACTGCTCTGCGTATGATCATTCCTCACCTCGGGTGGACAACGAGTTGTCCTGGATGAGGTGTGGGAACCTTGAGATCTACCAGAGATAAATGCCAGTGTCTGTGTTGTGCTATGTTCCCCCTCCATCTGGTTAAGTGTGTTGTAACTAGCCACTGCCACCCTTAATGGGGATTGGTTGTGATTATTTCTTCATGAAACAGACTGTGATCTGGTTACCCAGAGTATTAATATGATTCAGGACATGAGAGAGAGGAGGACCAAGGAGTCTGGACCACCTGGAGAGAGACTATGGCTGTCGATTGAGGAGCTGTGCTTGTGGAAGCTCCTAACTGCACCTGCCATTGACCTGAAACTTGCCCTTTCAGCCCATTTACCTTCATCTAACCCCCACCACTGGACTCGTGAGTAAAAAAACGACACTTTGCACGTGCTTTTGTTTAGGCTGTGGAACCAGTGAAGGGGCTACTTTGTTTCGGGTCTCCACGCTCACAAGCAACGAACTGGACCCGCAACAAGGGTCTCTTTACTTTTATTTGTTGATTTAAAGCCCAATGTGGATGCGTGAGTAAGCATGGCCGTATATATTCCTGGTTTAAGTCTAGGTTAAAAGGCTTTTGTGCCTGTGAGTGTATTTTTGTTCGAAATTTACAAATGTTGTTTTCTTTATTGTTGCCTATAATTTGAAAGGATTCTCCACCGTTATTGGAGTCAAGCTAATTTATCTTTATTATTGTTTAGCTTATTTTTCTGTTTATCGGCTCTTATTTGTAATAAATAATATTTTGTTGATATAAGGTGGAGTCACTTTACATTCTTATGAAGTAAGATCAACAAGTAAGTATAGTGAGGCCATTCCTTGTTGAATCCGGGCCCCCCCCAGAGTACTATGACACCCGTCCACCAGTATCATATTTCCTAGCTACCTGGGGCCCCACACACACACACACACACACACGTATATATCTATATCTATAGATATAGATATAGATATAGATATAGATATAGATATATCTATATATATAGACCACTTTTGAACGTCGGTGGGGTAATAAAATGTTTATCTACAAATAATTCCCCTGGCAGCTTCAGGGAGGCTCCAGAGCCACACGATGCTCCAGAGCCACAGGTTGAAGTCCCCTGCGTTAGCCAATGAAGGTTAAGGACTTACTTGATCTAGGGCTCCAGTGGCTGAGTCATGTGGTGGCCTTGTCCAGAGCTCGGAACAAAGCTGCTGGAGGAAGCCGGGGATGCTGGGAGGAGGACGAGGATGAAGAAGCGGTGCTGCTGCTGGAGGTGGAGGTAGTTATGGCTCCACGGCCGCTCGGTCACATGGCACCATCCCCGGAGCCGGGAGAAGCCTGCTGGCCTCCGACTGCAACACACAGGAACACACGGCGAGCCGCCATGACACTTCACACTGTCGTCATGTGATGTGCACATGAGATGCACTTCCACTTAAAAAAGCCTTTGTTGGTTTCAACGTGCAGCCATTAAAGCCAACCAGGAAAAAAACAGCACTTTGTGGGCAGTGGCGGCTGGTCAATAGAGGGCACTGGGGCACCGCCACCCCCGCCGGTGGAAGCGAGAGAATTTTTTTATTTTTTTAATGGTAAAATGTATGAATGAACAGCAATACTATCAAAATTTGTTTATACCAACAAACTAACAATGAGCCCTGAACTGTATTTGCTTCTTTTTCTACAGATAATCTCCAGTAAAAGAGAAGATTCCTTGATTTCTCTCCCTCTACTAGTGTGAGAGAGAGAGCGAGAGAGAGCGAGAGAGCGAGAGAGCGAGAGAGAGAGAGAGAGAGAGAAGCCAGGGGCCGATGAGGACATCCTCCCTGTGGAGGCGGGGCTTAGTAGTGATCTCACCAGTTACTGATTAACACCAGACCAACTGACAGGAAATTAAACCAATCAGCTTCATTTCATGTAGAGCCTTGGGGCTTTCTTCATTGGCCCCTGGCCAGAGCTGCTCAGTGATTGGCTTAAAGTCTGCTCTGGTTTGTTCTGGTGTTTCTATGAGATGTTGAGATGAAGACAAGAAGCGCTGAGTCTCTGATTATGAACTCCGACACTTCTCTTCTAATTTACCGGTTGAAAGAAGAAATTTGGCTGAAAAGTTGCAGGACAGGTTCAACTTTCTCCAGTATCGTTTTCTTTTTTTGTTTTGTTTTTTTCAAGAGAGAGGAATTAATGTGTGGTTTCAAAATAAACCTGATATACCTTTAGTTTTCCCTAAACTCAGACTAACTGTAAACCAGCAACAAAACATTCATTTTCTAAAAGGGATTAATTAAGTTTCTGAATCTATTTTTTTTTACACGTATGTTATTAAAAGGGTCTTAATAAGTGTCTCTGTTTAATAGCCGTTTTAAATTTTTCAAGGGGGGGGGGGGGGGGGTAATAATGAAGAGCCCCACCTAAGAAACTTATCACCAGCCACCACTGATTGAGGGATATTTTCTCAACGCAAGACAATAAGCTGGGTCATTTACTCTGTATCAGCATGTAAAAGAGCTGGTGATGTCGGAAATATATTGAGATATCAATGTTCGCAGTAAAAAGATTGGAAGAAAAAAAAACCCGAACGGCCAAACAGCAAAAACTTGTTTGTTTTTGGGCGCAGTACATTCAATACATAAACATCGTAGCTATTAAAGAATAGTGATTACTTGTGAGTTAGCATCGTTCTAGATGACAGTATTTCCATAGGTAACTAGAACTAGGCACTCGGTAGAGCACATACCTTCGCCAACGCCACATTTGTCGCCATGGAAACCAATGGATTATTTGGTTGATTATGGTTATTTGATCCACCACACAACTCCTTTGATTATTTGTCATGGTTGTTTGAATTGATTCACATTACCACTGTTTGACACTGATATATATATATATATATATACACATTTTACAATTTCTGTGTGCCTCACCCTGATCTTTGACCCCTAACTGCTAACCAGGGTAATAATGTCATTGCATCATGTGGCATATCAGAGGATAGGGAACGTGGAGTAGCCAACATGACAGTCTTAAGAGCGTCTCTTTATGGTAAACTACATCAAACTAAATACAAAACAAATACAAAATTACAGCTCCAAAGTAGAACCTGCAACATTGATCTTTCTGGATTTTAATTTGTAGTTTCCAAACATAAGGAATGATGATGATGGCTTGGCTCATATATAGCGCTTTTTTTCGAGCTAACTCAAAGCGCACACAGAGACCATTATTCATTCATACCAGTCCCCCCAGCGATGCTAAGCTACGTTGTAGCCAGAGCTGCCCTGGGGCTGATGACAGAGGCGTCGCTGCCATTTTGCGTTAACGGCCCCTCCGACCACCACCAACATTCATGCACCATTCATACGAGGCAATGTGGGTTAAGTGCATTGCCCAAGGACACAACGACAATGACTTGATAGAGTGGGATTTGAACTGCCAACCCTCCAGTAATTGGACGACCGACTCGACCACTGAGCCATGATCTTGCAATCTGACTAGCAGAGATTTTAGAGAAGCTAGCTTGTAACCTGAACTTCACGGGTTTGATTCCTACTAGTGAATTGTCTCTGCGGAAATACTCTCAATACCCAACTGCATCAGGAAGACCTCTGGATACAAGACCCATCAAAACGGAACAGAAAGCACATTCCACCCTGTTAGTGGAGAAGTAGCGCACTGGGAGATCACAGGTACATCCGCTTGTTAAAGGCTGGAGAAATAACAAAAAAAAGTGAGCGATTGAAAGCAAGAGCAAGTGTGAAACCTTCACTTCATTGTCAGTACTCCTCCCCAAAAAATCCAAACAGCAGATACATCTTTTGGAAACACTCACACACAATCAGACTTACAGAAGAAAGACTAAACTTTAACGTTGTATCAGCAATTGTCAAGGAAAAAATAAAAAATAAAAAATAAGATAAGAGATTAGTGCCGCACTGAAGATACATCTGGAAGATCATCTCCCCTGCTCCAGCCTGTCCTTCACAACAGCCCAGGTGAACAGAGAGCTGAGGAGGCTAAAGGTCAGGAAGGCTACCGGTCCAGATGGCATCAGCTCCAGACTCCTCAGAACCTGTGCAGACCAGCTCAGTGGGGTCATGGGGCACATGTTCAATCTGAGCCTTCAACTGGGGAGAGTACCACAGCTCTGGAAGACGACCTGTGTGGTACCGGTGCCGAAGACCTCCCGCCCCAAGGACTTCAACCACTTCAGGCCTGTGGCGCTGACATCACACCTGATGAAGACCATGGAGAGGTTGGTCCTTCTCCATCTGGACCCCCTGGTGAGCTCATCGATGGACCAGCTGCAGTTGGCCTACCAGCCAGGCATCGGGGTGGAGGACGCCGTCCTCTACCTCATGGAGAGATCTCTCTCTCACCTGGAGAGGGCTGGGAGCACTGTGAGGATCATGTTCTAGGATTCCTCCAGTGCTTTCAACACCATCCAGCCCACGCTTCTGGGGGACAAGCTGCAGCACACTGGAGTCGACCCGCACCTCACATCCTGGCTCCTGGACTACCTGACCAACCGGCCACAGTTTGTGAGGACACGGGACTGTGTGTCTGACCTGGTCATCTGCAGTACGGGGGCTCCACAGGGGACGGTCCTGGCTCCCTTCCTCTTCACCCTCTACACTGCAGACTCCTCCCACAACACATCCACCTGTCACCTGCAGAAGTTCTCTGACGACTCCGCCATCGTCGGCCTCATCACCAACGACGACGAGGCGGAGTACAGAGAACTCAACCTGGACTTTGTGGACTGGTGCCAACGGAACCACCTCCTGATCAATGCGGGTAAAACCAAAGAGCTGGTGGTGGACTTCCGCAGGCGGAGACCCCCCCCCCCCACCGGTGAACATCCAGGGAAAGGACATTGAGATAGTGAACTCTTCTAAGTACCTGGGTGTTCACCTGAACAATAAACCACACAAGCTCTCTACAAGAAGGGCTAGAGCAGACTCCATCTGCTGCAGAGACTCAGGTCCTTTGGACTGCAGGGGGCGCTCCTGAGGACCTTTTATGACTCAGTGGTGGCATCAGCCATCTTCTATAGAGTGGTCTGCTGGAGCAGCAGCAGCTCTCCGGCTGCAGACAGGAACCAACTGAACCAACTGGTGAGGAAGGCCAGCTCTGTCCTGGGCTGCCCCCTGGACCCTGTGGAGGTGGTGGGAGACAGGAGGATGTTGAAGAAGCTTTCATCCCTGATGGAGACCGTCTCCCACCCCCTACATGGTACCGTCACATCACTGGGCAGCTCCGTCAGTGACAGGCTTCTCCACCCGCGGTGTCTGAAGGAGAGACTCCGCCGGTCCTTCCTCCCTGCTGCAGTCAGACTCTTCAACCAAGCCTGCTCCCAGGAGACCACTGCACACCACCACCGGACAATATCACTCCACTGCAACTGGGCAAGAAGTAGTGCTATAACTATAATAATCTATAAGAACGTATTTACTATGTAAAATACATCCACCCCCAAATTCTGTACATGTCCACACTTATAGGCACCGTGTGCATATTTTTATTATATTGTATTTTTATCTGCTTTTTTAGTTCCTGCTACGTGTACTTCTTTCTCTGTACTATCCTGCTGTACCACTGCACATTTCTCCACATGCGAGATAAATAAAGGGATATCTTATATCTTATCTCAGCAGATGGATGGCTGCCCTTTACCTCGGGCTTTTGAGTGTTCAGCTTTGAAGATTCAGACATAGTAAGAAAACCTTCACGAGCACTTATGCAGATTCTTTGGAAGGTTAATGTACATGAGGGGGAGAAGCCCTGCCAGTGAGGGAAACTTGCAGAACAAAACCTGAAGTTCAGCAGCGGAAGGCATTCTGTGGGCAAGGTCAAGTTTTCAACCGGACCGATTCATCCCGGCCCATAAAGGCTGAGCTTCACGGGCCTTCAAAGATTTGTAGATCTTTCGCTAACTTTGGGTGAAACAAGTTCCATCTTGAACGCATGCCAGCTTGTTTTGGAACATCGTGACGGTCTCCGTGACTCGTCTGTCAATGCTTTGAAATAAGTGCAAGGACTTTGTGCCAGACGGTGCAGATGTGGAAGAGTTATCAGCACCAAGATGTTTAAAGGCAGTTGGCACTGAACCGGTGTAAGATTGTAAATGGACCCCCAGAAAATATGGACCCCAGGGTCCATTTTCCACTGCAGAATATGGACCCCCCCTAATATTTGCGCTGAAATATCAATTTTTATACCACATAAATAAATGTGAACATAAACAACAAAATTAAATAGGTAGTGAATAAAACTTTTATTAGAGATAACTATTTTAGAGTAACAACAGGTTCAAAATGCTCACACATGTTCTTCAAGAACATGGCTCTGCCTGATGGTGCAGATTGAGATACCCTTGGGGTCAGGAACCATCTGCAAACTGTAAAACCACTACAACAGTGAAGACAGACACTCCAAACCATATATCACTATCAGATCAAGCATTGTAGTGTGATCAAGTGAAGCTGCAGGGATTCTGGTGACACAGTGAATACCAGTCACGTTATCAGGTATTCATGTGGTTTCTGTCTTCACTATTGCAGCGGTTTGAAATTTGCAGATGGTCCCTGCACTCTGGTCACAACGGCTGCTCATAGAGATCAATGTTTCTGCTGCTGAGCTGGTAGCATATTGCCTCTCTAACACCGATGGGAAAGAGGCGTCCTTTGTGTGTTGATGATGTTTCAGGCCCAGTTTACACGACAACGTTTCACGTGACCACACCTAATCCGTTAAAAAAAAGGAGAGTGTTTCCACTGCAGCAGCGGACACAGAGACAACGATGAAGTTAGTCTGCCGGGCCAGGGGAGGGCGCTGTTGCTTGATTTTGTAATAAAAACCACACAGACGTGTGCAAAGAACAAAAAGTTATAAACATGAAGAAAATGGAGAGAATCCGACATCCATATGTAATGATCAGGAATCAGCTGCCATCAGGGGGAGTCTCAACTATTAAACTACTGATCTGGACAATAAAACTAGAATACGGACTGCGAGTCAAACCACTACGGGTCGCCCATGTTTCTTTACAAGTGGGTGAGCAGGAGGGAGTGAGGGAGGGGGAGAGGTGTGCATGTGCAGTAAGAGGCTCCATAGCCTCCATCAGTCTCTGCAGGAGGGAACAGCGACCGTGAAAGAATCTTTCCACCTCGGGAGCAGAGATAAAAACTTCATGGATACAGTGGATCAGAACACTGGTGTCGTGTAAACAGACCCCCCAGAAGTGAAGAACGTTTTGCGGATACACTCGTATTTGTTGTTGTGTAAACGGGGCCTCATTCAAGAGTTATTGATGCAGAGGATCATGGATGTTACTTCCTTGGACTTTATTTCTACGTTAAGTGTAGTTCTACCTCACACTTCACCCTTCTTGTTCTCGTCTTTATTATCTTGTTCAGGCAGGTTTTGTGTTGAACAGTGACAACGAGAGTCAGAGGGACGTCGTGGTCTATGATGCTGTGTGCTGAGTGATGCATTTGAGTACGACTTAAGAAAAGCCAAACTCTGAGTTTCACATGAGAACTATAGAAACTTGGAAGAGGAGCACTGATGATTCCAGTTATGGATCAAAAAGCCACACATTGACAGGCAAAGAGCCACATGTGGCTCGCGGGCTGCGGGTTGGCCACCTCTGCAGTAGAAGATTGTCTGCACACTACTAGGTCCTACTATCCAATACAAAAACTCTAAATTAAAAAAAGATAATGTTCTGTTTTTTGTACCACGCAAGAACAAAGGTGACTCTCACAAATATTGTAACTGGACTCACAGAAAGGGTTCAAATGTAGGTCACGAGAATGTAAACACCCAGTGCAAGCGCCTCTAGTTAGAAACACCTTGGTCCTGAGGGTTTGAAAGCTGTGTGACCAGCTCATGTCTTTTGATGCAGTCTCAAAACCTTCGGTTCCCGACAATGATGAATCCATTGGAAAGCTTTTTATTCACAATCAAAATTAAAGCTCAATCTTGAATCACTGAATAAAAAATCCTAAATCTTTCAACGAGTTGGCCCCGAGCATCAAAAACTCAAATCACCTTTATTTATATAGTATTTCAAAAAGAACCACAGAGAGTTCTGTTGTCCGCCAAAGGTTGACCTGGAATTGCTTCCGGATCTCCTCCAAAATGTAATGGAATCTTCCACAGTCCAATATTAATCTGTGGGGAAAAATGAGAAAGAATCCATGCAGTATCTTGCTAACGGACATACAGACAGTCAGACAAATATACGCAGATGATTTTATTACGTCCTTTGCGGACATAACAAAGTGCAGTACCTAAATAGATAAAAAATCTTAAACTCATATTTTGCTCAAATATAATAGAAAAAAATAATGGCAACAATAAAAACAGGAGTCTCAGGCTAGGTTAAAGCCAAGCAATAAAAATGGGTTTTCCAAATAAGTTTTAAAAATGTACAATGAAAAGCAAACAACCTTAGTACCTTGGTAATCAGCCTGAACCTCTCTGGTTGCTATCATCTTCTTCAACTCTTGTTCCTGCTCCTCTCCCCTCCTCTCCTGTTTTTGCCAAATAAACTCTTCTTATGTATTGTGATTTTGACACTAGCAGGGGATAATAATAATTTTCTTTTTTAAATAAAAAAATTTATTGTGAATGAATATTTACAGTTGTATTTAAGTCTGCTGCTGGTGGATGTAACTTCAAATGTAATGAGCTCAGCTTTTTTCATCCCACCTGTAGAATTCCATGGACTGGTTGAGTTTTCCCTTTACTTAACTGGAGAAGAGCATTATGGTACCAAATAAGGACTTCACTGAGCTGTTATATATTATCTAGTCTCTATATCAAATTGTTTTCCCGTCCATTGGTGGAAGTGGAAACTGTTAAAAAAAAAAGTGTGAATTCCTGCCCACTGAATCTGCTGGGATTTATTTTGCTCTAGTATGATGGCCATTCTCTGTGTTAGTCGCTTATTTGGCCGAAATGCAGGATCACTCTGATTAGTCTGCCCCTCCACCGCTTCAACCGGCAGCGCGATGCTGTTATGACGTTTAGTTTCATTTTCACCTCACACTGAAATAGACCTGCCGCTACTTAAACTGGCTTTAGCAGCCAAAATGTGTTGAGTCTCTTCCAGCGAGCACAGCCAAGCACGAGGAGCTTCAGGTGCCCCTCCGGTGCCCTGAGCAACAGACCAGATTCTCCCCCCATCGGAGGGCGTGCTCGCTCGTGCCCGTGCAGCGGTGGTGTATTTGCGACAATTAAAAACCCCCCAAAATATTTTTAAAGGAGCTGCGGCTAGAATTTAAGAATGCCTGCCCGCCACTCCAAAATGAATGTAGAGGAAACCCTGCTTTGAGTTCAGCCAAAAAACGTGGTATTTATTATGATTCAAGTTCCTGAATGTTCAGAATTAAAGCGCTTTCACGTGAATCAACTGAAATCAACACTGATAACTCGCACCGGGTCAATCTCGAGCGTCTAAAAGCAGGTAAGACGAGATAAAAAACAGACGAATCCACTCAGAATTCATCAAACTGGACAGTCGATCATAAAAACCACGAACCAAAAGTAGAAGTTCAGTTAATTTAAGTTCTGGCTTTGTATGTTTCACATGTTTAAGCTTGTAGGTACGAATGTGACGATCCAATTAAACTCATCCGCTCAACAATAGAACGGCATGGGAAGGTTTTGTCGGTTTCTGACAATGTTCAGATCGTTCCAGTTGAGTCTTAACGTGTCTTTTTAATCGGACTCAACTCACTGTCCGCCCGCCACGGTGGACTGGAGTGTCCTGAATCAACCTGCAAAATCACTTCGAGGAGGAAACTCTGCCGTCACACTCCTCAGCTCACACCGAATGTTTTTCTCTTTACACACTTTTTCTCCTCAATTACAGGTTGGAATAAAAAAAGTTAAACAACATCTCGCTGACCTCTGCCAAGACAGGAAGGACAGAAAGGTGTGTAGGAGTAATGGACTCTCTCCACAGATTGTTCCTCTTTCTTTACACAGTTCCTTCCAGGTTGATGATTGCTGAGGACGTTGTCTGTTTTTTAGCTTTTCTCACTGCTTTGAAACACCTACGAGATATTTTGTACCTACAAGTTGAAACCAGTCGAAAATACACAAAAGAAGCAGATTTTCTTTTTTTCCATTCTGCTTGACAGAAATATGGTAAGACAATGAGCTTGGAAACGAGTTACCTGTGGCCCTGTCCACACGCCGCAGCCGCCGTTTCATGTACCCATCATCTTTGTCTGATCATCTACACGCCACCGCCATTTCATGTAACTGTTGTTCTTGGCCGATCATCCACACGGCGCAGCGTTTCGGGAGCCTGAATACTTTTTTCTTTTTAATAAACAGGTTACAAAGTGGAGACATTTGAAAGCGCCGTCTCGCCTTTGACATGTGGACAAACAACAGACAGACACAAATTTACTGAAAACAATGTCATCACCCACCTCGTGACCCTCTCTGTGATGTCTTGGCCCCGCCTCTCGACCTATAACTCCGTGACCCTCTCTGTGATGTCTTGGCCCCGCCTCTCGACCTATAACCCCGTGACCCTCTCTGGGATGTCTTGGACCCGCCTCTTTACCTATAACCCCGTGACCCTCTCTGGGATGTCTTGGCCCCGCCTCTCGACCTATAACTCCGTGACCCTCTCTGGGATGTCTTGGCCCCGCCTCTCGACCTATAACCCCGTGACCCTCTCTGGGATGTCTTGGCCCCGCCTCTTTACCTATAACCCCGTGACCCTCTCTGGGATGTCTTGGCCCCGCCTCTCGACCTATAACCCCGTGACCCTCTCTGTGATGTCTTGGCCCCGCCTCTCGACCTATAACTCCGTGACCCTCTCTGGGATGTCTTGGCCCCGCCTCTCGACCTATAACCCCGTGACCCTCTCTGTGATGTCTTGGCCCCGCCTCTCGACCTATAACCCCGTGACCCTCTCTGTGATGTCTTGGCCCCACCTCTCGACCTATAACCCCGTGACCCTCTCTGTGATGTCTTGGCCCCGCCTCTCGACCTATAACTCCGTGACCCTCTCTGTGATGTCTTGGCCCCGCCTCTCGACCTATAACCCCGTGACCCTCTCTGGGATGTCTTGGCCCCGCCTCTTTACCTATAACCCCGTGACCCTCTTTGGGATGTCTTGGCCCCGCCTCTTTACCTATAACCCCGTGACCCTCTTTGGGATGTCTTGGCCCCGCCTCTTTACCTATAACCCCGTGACCCTCTTTGGGATGTCTTGGCCCCGCCTCTTTACCTATAACCCCGTGACCCTCTTTGGGATGTCTTGGCCCCGCCTCTTTACCTATAACCCCGTGACCCTCTCTGGGATGTCTTGGCCCCGCCTCTTTACCTATAACCCCGTGACCCTCTTTGGGATGTCTTGGCCCCGCCTCTTTACCTATAAGCCCGTGACCCTCTTTGGGATGTCTTGGCCCCGCCTCTTTACCTATAACCCCGTGACCCTCTTTGGGATGTCTTGGCCCCGCCTCTTTACCTATAACCCCGTGACCCTCTTTGGGATGTCTTGGCCCCACCTCTTTACCTATAACCCCGTGACCCTCTCTGGGATGTCTTGGCCCTGCCTCTTTACCTATAACCCCACAACCCTCTCTGTGATGTCACTGAACAACAACATGGCGGACTACCTGCTCTAGGTGGAGCTGCAGGAGCTGCTGATGCTCGTCACTTTAATAAGGCCACATGTTGATTCCTCCAATAGATCGTTTGCACATGATGTCACACTTCCCATGATCCTCTTTGATTCGCTTGGATCCGCCATCTTTTATGTATACAACTGCATAGCAAAACTTCAACAATGGCTGAGTCCTGCATTTTTTCCAAACGTTATCAAGAACTAATTGTTCCTGATAAAACTGGGTGTAGCTGTAAGATAGAGTGCGGTGGGGTTGGCCCCGACAGCAATGTGTTACAATTTGAGGACGATGCAGGCAAGTGGCCGAGTGTTAATTACACGGACGTCGTCAACTACTTAGTCCTCACTGCAAGTTTTGTCACGGGGAGACAGATGAAAGCGTACAGAAGCCTCTCCTCGTACAACTTTTTTGTTTCCGGAAGGGTGAGGAATATTGTTGTGAAAGCGACTCAAAGAAAAAGGAAAATAATATTGGCCAGATTAAGTAAATGTGACTTTATTTTCTTAGTAATTTTTTGTAGTACAGTTGAGCCAGAGAGTATCATCATCATAAAGACATGGTACAGAAAATCGTGATGAAATTGTCATCGGAGCGAGATTCAAGATTCCCGAATTTTTTATGATTATTTCATAAATTTGTGTTTCTGTTTAACCTCCTGATCTACACCCCCGGCCTCCATCGCCTCCCAGAGCGCTGCGCTGTGTGGCTGCTGAAGACCGTCCATTTGGTGAAGAAATGTCCCGTTGGAGGACTAATGAGGAGCTATTGATTAATAAGTTAACTCTGCCGTCAATCTGTCCCGTGTGTGAATGTCTGCTCCAACGAGCCGACAGCGTAGACATATGCTAGTAGATCGTTCCCTATATGTGTAGAGAGCCTCCAGTCTACACCGTCTTGTAAACAATCTATAAGAGTATGTCTACAATCTAGTAGAGGTCTACTACTGCAAGTCTATGTTTTAGATCATTCTGTGTTGAAAATCCCCTCAAAAAAGCACCAACACAATATAAAACGAAACATTTTGCGCCTTCCTCAACAGTTTCCGGTGTGTTGTAAATAAAATCTGCCATAAAAGATGGCAAACACGAGCGAATCAGAGAGGATCATGGGATATTTGTGCCATCAGTGCAAACAATCTATACCAGGATTTTTTCATGCTCCGTGTCTTCTTCTCCGGTTTTGCTGTAATTCTGTGGCAGAGTTACAGCACCACCTATGGGCCTGGTAAATGTACTACATCGTTTTGAGCTGTGTGCATAGTGACGTGTGGACACATCTTATTTTAAGAACTACGGCGAGAAAGAAGATGGTTTTGTTCGGTGTGGACAGGGCCTGAGTATACTTTAAATTTAGTAAACCAATACTAACCAATGTGGTTTATCCTGGTTTGACCTTTATTCTATCTTCCAATGAAACTGTGGGAGCTTCAGTATCTCTCGGGTGGGGATCAATAAAGGATGCTCTAATCTCCTCGGTGGACGGATTGATGGCAGTGAGCAGCTGCTTCCTGGGGATAAATCACAGCTGGCGGCTGGAAACGCTAGCTCCGGTAGAGACGCTGGCGTCACCAGCGAGGCTATGCAAATATATATCAATTCTCCTGGAAAAGAGAAAAACTGTGAATCGTATCACAGATTAAAAGCTGTGTCTGGAGCTTTCTGTTTGGTTTTATAAGTATATCGGTATATATGAGCGATGCACCGATGGCCCTATCAGGTAGGGGTGTCGAATTTAATCATTTCTACGAAGCATTGCGATGTGTACGATCCTGCATCGATGTATGTACATACAGCGCAGTGCGTAGATAGAGGCTATGCATTGCATGTACTGTAGACAGTCGTATACTAGAGCCTTCAAGGCTGTTGGAAGTGGTTCACAGTAACGCATAGCTTTCACATATAGTTTGCGTATGCAGCAGAAATTACACTAAAGGCATTTATTAAGTACTCATATCTGTACTCGGTATCGACAAGTAGCTAAATGTTAGTATTGGTACTTGTCCTTTAAAAAGGTGGTATTGATGTGTCCCTAGCATATACACGTTTATTGTATTTCTGATCACGGACATGGCGGCGCAGTGGTTAGCACTCTGGCATTAAAGGCCAGAAGGCGCTGGTTCAAAAGCCTTTCTGTGGGGGCTTTTCCACCAGAAAGAACCAGGTTCTAGTTCTGGTTCTAGTTCTTTGTCTTCCCACCACCAAAGCCCCGGCCTGTCAGGGGCTAAACGGGTGCCTAGGTGGCCCCACATCGTTGCTGGGGAAGAGCGAGACACGCCATCAGCTGGGGGCGAAGTTATCACTACCTACGAGAAGGAAGAGACACTGAACCAGCTTTCTGAAATCTACAGCGAACACGGAGCCCCGGAGTGGTTATAGAGAAAAAAATTCAAATAACGGGTGGAAACAATATAATAAGTCGTTCCCTGAAGTTAATAATGCGAGGGAACGGGATTATTTAATCTGTGATGGCGGAGCCGTGGCTCTCGAACTTCCTGTGCTGTCCTGTCAGCTGCGTCGTTTATATCATTTAGAAGCAGTTTTTTTCAGGCTTTTCATCGTAACATCATTGTACCGGACTTCCCTTGCAGGTCTTGTTTCGCGTTATGACTGCAGACCGAGGTCTGCGTGCGGCTGCATTGCATTAGGCTAAACTGAAATTATTTTTTTCTACCCACAGAACTTCTTTCTAATGAAGCCAGACTTTTGGTTCATCAGTAACTACTAAACAAACTACAAACTACTGGAAATGAAAGCGTGGGGTTTTTAGCCATAAAATGAGCCTTTTAATGTGAAAGAGAACTTTAATCAGAGTGGTTACCTAGGTTACCATGGAAACGGCTGTAGAGCAGCGTTCTATCATTCTACACCTCCATTCCTCCATGTTGAAGCTTTTGATTCAGACACGTCCAGAAATAAAGTGAAAGCAGCAGAAAGTCACTATGGAATGTTGGAATGGTGAAAAATAAGACCCAAACTCATTCACGTGTTATTCTTTTATTTATTTTTTTTCTCTATGGCCACTCTGGGGCTCCAGAATAAAGACGGACGTGAAAAAAACACACTAGGGCGACGGGGAGAGGCAATGTTTTCTCGCTCTTCGGTCTTCGTCCTGGATGAAACCGATGAATGAAGTCCGTCTCCTTGTTCCTGTGTGCGTGCTATCAGCACTACATTGGCGAAATCCATGACGTACAACGTTTTGGAGTGACGCACTGACGTGGCTCTCACTGGGCTCTGTTGAGAATGGAGAAACAACCAGTTCTCTGGGGGTACTCATTTAAGAACTGGCCCTGGCACCAATCCTGAACTAGCTCCTGGTTCTTATTGATGAAAAAGCCCTATGTGTGGGGTTTGCATGTTCTCCTCATGTGGGCTTCCTCTGGGTACTCCGGTACCCTGAGTCCCTGAGCAAGACCCTCGGTCCACAGCAGCTCCCCCTAAGCTAACTCGATGGGTCAATCTGTCATAGTTGCCCCAAGGGGATCAAATCAGTAGTTCATCCTCCAGGATTGTATCTGTATGGAAACGGGTTCCTCTGAGAGACAGAACAACATCATGTTCTGCAAGGAACCGACTCCGGTTAGTTGACGTCTCAGCGGACGATAGCTTTCATCTCCGAGTACCAATCGGTTGTTACTGTTGATGAGTTAACCTCGACAGTCCTACTTTTAAACATGTTTTGGGGAGAAAACTCGAGTAAGAACATCCACACAGAGAAACAGTACCACCTCGAACCGGGGATTCTCTCCCCGTGAGACGACAGTGCAAACCACTTCACTTAATCAATGCTAAAATGACTTTAAAGCGTCTTGAGCTTGTTCAGGACCTGCACTTCCCTCATGCGTGATTTAAACGTTGATCTCCAACACTTCGGGAACACATAAAGGTTAATTGCTGCACATAAAATGGAGATGGACTCCACTTCCACAGCTCGTGTTCAAAGTGCTTCGTTACCACTTCAACACCAAGCCGCTACGCAGAGCAGAGCCAGAGACACGATTTGTGTTGGTGACCGTGGCAGAGCAAAGACGAAGGTCTCTGATCAAAGACTAGAGTTCTGGGATTAATAAAGTACAATTCTTTTACTTGAGCTAACTGCTCATAAACATTGTTCTTGTCCATCACTGAGCATGTGCAGTAAAACTATTTACTACTGCCACAGTGGGTATGGCCAGCAGAAGCATTTCAGAAAAGTTGCGTTATTTCCCATTTCTATAGATTTCACAAAGTTGCGCCTTCATTGGCTCCAAAATGCAACAACATTAAACTGACCTTTCATCAGGTCAACATAAAATCCACCAACGCTGACAGTCAAGGTCATAAGCATGAAAAACTCTGGGTGACACACTTTATAAGTCAATTCAATTCAACTTCATTTATATAGCACCAAACACGACGCAGTCATTTCAAGGTGCTAGAGACTTCACAGAAAGTCGGGTCAATTCACCAACACCGAAAGCCTCCTTCCTTACAGAAACTCAACTCAAGAGTCTGAAGAAGAAAACATAAGAACTGACTGTCCTCTTCCTTTGCAGGTGAAAGAGAGGTTAAAAAAAAGAGGATGACATCTAACTACTCAGAGACTAAAAGGGTCCAATCCAATAAGTTTAAGTTGTGTACTTTTGATTTTGACAATACTGAGACATTTTAAGGCTTCAAGACAAGTTTTATACCTCTTTGAATTTTTTATACTCAAAGCAGTAACAGATAAATCAACGGACACAACATTTCACATCAGAGCTTTGCAGCCTTTATGTTTCCTGGAATTTGTCTGAAGAATGAAGAGAAAAACGCCAGAATAAAGTTTGCTATAAAAAGGAAAAATTCAGGTTTCATTCATAAAGTGTCACATGTACAATTTAAATATATTTTATTACATTGTGGAGCCGTTTTTAAAGACTTTTCCCATTTGTAAAGGATTTTCTCCACTTTAGATATTTAACCGTTAGCCACTGTGTTTTCTAGTGGTGAGAGTACTTTTGTTTTTTTTGTTAGTTTTTTTAACTGTATACTACACTTTTTTGCCTTTTTACTGTACCCAATTTCCTTTTCCTGAAAATGGGATTAGGGTTATAAAGATACAACTACATAATGACAAATAAAGCATTCTATTTTGTTCTATTCTAAATCTTTGTCCTAACAATTTTTGATATTTCCGTTGTACACTTTTTACTCTATTTCTATTATTCTATTCTGAGCAGTTTAAGCTTGAGTTCTGTTTGATTTAATTATGTTTTATTTAATTTAATGTGGCCTTAGCTGTTTTGAGCCTTGATTAGACCAGTTTTGAAAATTGGTGTTGTACGCAAAGACAGGAAAAACGTAAGAAAAATGTTTATTTACACATAATTCCTGTTCTAGCTTCATGGAGCGGCTGCAGAGCCACATGAACCTGCAGATCTCTTGTTCTAGACGAAAAGAAAGGTGCACTCAGCGATGAAGAGATTTAAATCCACAGTATAGGAACAGATGAAATGCCTGCATCCAGATCGGAGGTTATCTGAGGTGAAGTGCTGCGATCGAGCACATCCCGCTCTGCTGCAGCTGCTTTGGAAAAAGGAGGATCTTAACATTGCTGAATTCAAAAAATCAAAAGGGTCAGCCTGTTCTTTAAGGGGTTGTTTTTTCACGTTAACTGGCAGGTAATAGGTGGAAGACGCTCAGCAGCGCCACCTGGAGGTTTTCAATGCAACCTTACATAAGAACTGACTGTTCTCTTCCTTTGCAGGTGGCAGAGGAGTAAAACAAACTGACAAACGTGCAATCACGTTATGTTCCCGGTTGGAGAAGATGTGAACGTGTGTAAAGGAAAACAACCTTTACAACAATGAGTCAATGCGTGCGTGAATGTGCAGCAGCGACATGTTTATCACGCATGTCTTACCTCGCTCCCTCCCGGGCTTGTAAACACGGATCTGCGGGGTGATGTCTTCACGGTGGGTCGCGCTGCGGTGATGGTTTTAATCCCCCATGCGTGGAACTGTGCGTGGACGCCAGTTAGCAGCGCGCTAAGCTAAAAGCTAGGCTAAGGAATAGAAGAGAGTGGGTCTTTTTGTTTTCTTTAAATCTTCGGCCACTCTCAGTCCCATGATCCTGCGCAGGAGCATGACAGACGATTAACAAAAACGAGATAACGAATAAAATCAGGCGTGGGAAAGAGGAGAAAAGCGCGTGTTGGAGAAGTTAGCTCGTGCGCGGCCCTACTCGGCCGCGCTCGCGCTCTGAGCGTCAGCCTGTGTTGACAAACAAGCGCACACGGCTCGCGCTGCTAGCTTAGCCTAGCCTCCGAACCTCCGACATACATCGATGTGTGTTCAAAAACAGAGAGCGAAAATGAATCCTGCCCTGGGAGCAGGCCGTGGGGCGCGCGGACTCGTTCCTGCGGTGTGTAATATTGACGGCGCGCTGCAGTTCAGGCTTCACTTCTCGCGCTGCTCTCCGCCATTTCCAACCTCTCAACACAAACAAACAGGGCTGCTGTCGCTCGGCCGCGCGCACAACCCGCTCTGCGCCCGCCGCGCGCGCTCCCAGCCGCATGAATAATTCATGAGGGAACACGGCATCTGTGCAGAGGAGGCCTTCACGTGCACTCCGCAAGGCTCGTCTGCAGACTGAGCGCAGGTCGCGGGTGCGCACGATTGAAATTATGCTCCACTTCGGGGCTCACTTCCGTGCACGTTCCGTACAGTAACGTAACGATCCCGAAAATATCCCTACTTCTGCCTCCCGGAGTTCTCCACCTTTCCTAAAGTAGTTTTTGTTTCACTTTAGGAATTCTGAGCCTCTGGCTCTTAATTTGTTTTTACTTAGTGATTGTTCAGACGGGGAGACGGAGGATCTCCTCACAAGCGGCCAGTCGGCTCTGACGCATGCGCAGTCAGGAGCGCACCAGCCGTGTGGTCACAAAATTTGGGCTGCGCGCTTTCGACCGCAGTGGGGCCGCAGCGGACCCTGCGCAAAGGGGCGGATGACGATTCTGACGTGGCCGCGCAAACGCGCACTGCGGAGAGCATGTGAAGTCCTACTCTGCACAGAGTAACGGAGTGATGCCTCGTTTACAGGACATCTCATGTGACAACACCTCCTCCGGTTAAAGAAGTGTTGTATTTCCACTGCAGCAACAGACACACTGACAATGTAGTCTGCCAGGCCACGGGAGGGCGTTGTTGCTTGTTTTAATGAAACTACAGAGATGTGTGCAGAGAACAATACACTACAAACGTGAACCAAATGGAGAGAAGCGACAATCCAGTGGACTGATGAGGAATCAGACGCTATCAGGGTAGAGTCTCAACTATTAAACTACCAATATGGACGATAGAACTACAATATGACTGCCAGTCAAACCATTCCGGCGGCCACCATCTTTGTTTATGCATTAGCAGAAGGGGAACTATTTGGGGTTCAACATCTTTCTCATAGACCAGAGGTCTGCAAACCCCGGCTCTTTTACTCCTCGGTATTGGCTCCATGAAGCTTTCTGAAGGTACGTTGAACAGCTTTCACCCGGTTTTACTATTTAAATTTCATTTGCATACCTGGATTATTTTCAAAATGATTCACCACATTAAGACAGTTAAAAAGGGACATTCTAGTGGACAGATACCCGAGTTGGATTCTTATTACGGCGACTGTCAAAATAAAAGTACCAAGTCCAGGAAAATATGGCCTGGGAGTCATGACACCATGGAGGAAACTTTGTTCTGATTGGCTCTACTGAGCATGTGCAGAGGAACTCCTTACTACCACCATGGTGACCAGGACTAGAGTTTCAGAAAATGCTTTTCGTTGTTTCAACGCAGACGGAATCAGAGGACATCCTTCTTGAAGGGGATCGTCACGTTGGACCCAACGCGAGGTTGTCGGAAGAAAACCAACACAAGACCTTTTTACAGATCTGACATGGACCTGAGGAGTTTTGAAAGACGCTGCTTTGGCATCACTCTAAAGAGATTGTTTTTTGGGTCTGTTGCTCTTCTGAGGTGGAGAACTACTGCTTACTGACCCCGTGCCCCCCCAACTGACCTTTGGCTAAACCCCGCCCCCTTAGTTACTGTTGCTAACCGAACATTTACATGGTAGCTGTCAATGTAAAAACCACACCGCAACTGATTCTAAACACCTTATGAAGTGAGCAGGAATTCATTTCAATGTTCGAAGTGACACACAAACTGAGAACTGAACTTTTAATAACTATAGTCTATTTGTAAAAATAATTTGGAGAGATATTGCAGAATATCTTTTTTCATACATTGAATACTTTGGACCAAGTCCAGGTCGTAAACCTCTCTACCTTGACTCCTCTAGTCTGGACCAGATTCCCCTACAGGGAATAAACATTCATTAAAAACGGTTTCAGATTTATGAAACCTCTATTCTCTTTGAGAAAATGAAAAAATGACATTGACCAGAATAATGGTGATTCAGATTTATTTCCATACTTGAGCAGCTCTAGACTCCGGTGCTTCAGAGCAGCGAGTCGGCGGTGCAGCAGGTTTGTTCAGAAGAAGTCCATTCAAATGTACGAGTTTAACTGTCTGCCTTTCCTGTTGCGTCATTTAA
>NC_137649.1:25067235-25069735 GCF_963383615.2 Lipophrys pholis | reverse complement strand
GAGTGGGGAGTTTTAGAGAACAACATGAATCCGTCACTGAACATGATGATGACATGAGAAAAATATTTACAGGCCTAAAGCTCTTTTATTTTGAAGTTCCTAACCTTCCCTGTACATGGAGCTTTTCCATTTGGTACTTTTACCAGTTCCCAGGTGCAGAAACACACCATTAAAAAAAGAATTATAATTTGCCAAGAAACCAGATATGTACTCCAAATATAGAGGGAAAAGAGTGAAGTATATCTACGTTGTTATATATTCATGGCTAACTGGGAAATGGGAAGAGTCCGACTTCCCAGTTTCAGTTTCTTGGAGCTCAGAGGAACAAATGTAATGTTAATGAACACGACAGCAGGTCGTGTCTCCGTGAGGAAAAGTAGTTTCCTGCCGACAAGTTCGTAACACAGAAGAGCAACTTTCTCAATTTGTATTTTTCCAAGTTCCCAGGTTTATCTGCTAAAGGAATGAGGAAATATCACTTTTAAAAAATCTATCAAAGTAAATATAATAACTCAATAATACACAAGATGCAGTTTAATGTTCCATAACTGTTCATTTGCAGGTTCATTTAATGTGTTTCATCTCAGCTTTTCCCAAATAATATATTTGGTTTTTTTGTATGAAGCTGTGCAAAATTCAACAAAGTGATTTATATGATTGTACTGCCCTTGAGATGTTTTAAGCAATGTTTTAGAAGAAATAAAGCTTTTAAAATCATAATTACACAGAGAATGGTCAGAATTCATAATAATCTGGTGGGAGATGATGCTCGCTAACGCTCATCCAACTGAACACCAGTAGATTGATCTTTAATTAAGCGAACCAATAATGAATCTATTTTTTTAATGAAAAGAAACGTTTAACCTTATATTTCTGTGAAATCATCATTTTGAAATCAGCACAATGAGGATACCAACGCTGATGCTGTAACGTGTGTGATTGGTGTATTTACACTTTCTTCGAGATGAAAGAACCAACTATTGTTTTTTTCACACACACACACACACACACACACACACACACACACACACACACACACCACACACACACACACACACACACACACAGCACACACACACACACACACACAACACACACACACACACACACACACACACACACAATTACATTTATTCATACAATTATATGATGTTTGTTTCAGTTTTTCAGAGTCACAGAAGTCTATTTTAGTAGCTTTGTGAATGGAAGGGTTGTAATATCCTGTTGTGACCACACGGGGGTGGCAGAAAACCATCACATTATTTTTGACTAACAACACAAGTACTTTTGTTTCTGCTAAGATTAAGACTGAAACAAATTACTTTTTGAAGAGTCTGATATTTGACTTAACATTTGATCTATAGGGAAACCCGTTAAATGTTCTGTATTTGTGTGGATGTGGATGTGTGTGTGTGTGTGTGTGTGTGTGTGTGTGTGTGGGTGTGGATGTGTGTGTGTGTGTGTGTGTGTGTGTGTGTGTGTGTGTGTGTGTGTGTGTGTGTGTGTGTGTGTGTGTGTGTGTGTGTGTGTGGGTGTGGATGTGTGTGTGTGTGATGTGTGTGTGTGTGTGTGTGTGTGTGTGTGTGTGTGTGTGTGTGTGTGTGTGTGTGTGTGTGTGTGTGTGTGTGTGTGTGTGTGTGTGTGAGAGTGTGTGAGTGTGTGTGTCCTACACTATGCGACTCGGCCTTCTCAGTAGAAACATGCAGCAGAAACAAGAGAAAGCGCCCCCCTGCTGGCATGCTCTCACTTTAAACGCAGGGCACTTCAGGAGGAGCGTCCGGACATGCAGCTGTGCTCACAGCCAACACGTCAACCATTCATCCATCCATCAATCCAGACACCATGTCTGCCTGGCTTTGTATTCATGGAGTGTGTGTGTGTGACTGTGTGTGTGTGTGGGGGGGGGAGGGGGGGGGGGGGGGGGGGGGGGGTCACGGTGCAACATGCGGTGAAACATCTGGTGGAGATGAAGGTGGAAACACGAAGCCACAAGACAGATGACCCACAGCAGACGACACGTTGTACAACTTCCTGAACATACACGTCTCACACACACACACACACACACACACACACACACACACACACACACACACACACACACACACACACACACACACACACACAGACGTGGAGAAGGAGAACCAAAGCTAAGGAAAGCAACATGCCCTCTTCCTTTCCAGGCCGTGGTCGGAGCTCCAGTGGGACGGGCTTCACCTTATTCTCTGGATTATTGAGGATTTTAGATGCTGGAGCAGCAAGTTGGGAGTTTTGATTGACAGCTCGCCAAGCCCCGCCCCCTTGCGGAAGCACAGCGAATGAAAAGCCTCAAAATGAGCTAATGTCACCACAAGTTAATGTTCCCTTCAAACTTAATGTCGGAAATCGTTTCTGCAATACCACAAACTGTCACAAGAGGGAGTTGATTTCGTTATCATTTGGTGGACAGTTTGGCGGCCATATTGGATTCTCCAAGCACTCGTTTCCAAACACAAGACAG
>NC_137649.1:25036077-25067035 GCF_963383615.2 Lipophrys pholis | reverse complement strand
TTTCTGTCTCTCTCTCTCTCTCTCTCTCTGTCTCTTTCTCCCTCTCTCTCTCTCTCTCTCTCTCTCTCTCTCTCTCACTCTCTCTCCCTCTCTCTTTCTGTCTCTCTCTCTCTCTCTCCCTCTCTCTCTCTGTCTCTTTCTGTCTCTCTCTCTCTCTCTCTCTCTGTCTCTTTCTGTCTCTCTCTCTCTCTCTGTCTCTCTCTGTCTCTAAAATAAAGAGTAACCAGGGAAAAAGACCGACTTTGTCCTAAAGCCTGAATCCTTCTAGAATCTGCTGACGACCTTATGAATTATTTGGATTTGGCGAACTGTCAACACAGAAGAGATTTAAAAGTCTCTGTGACGATGTTGTTCAGCTCAGACGTCTTCTGAAAGAGTCCAGATGCTAAAAGCTACGTGCTAACGTCCCACTGAGAACATTTCTTCACAAAGGCGAGTTTTACCTCCGAGGTTTGACTCCGGCTGTGGGTCAAACCCGTAACAGAGCTTTAGAGTCGGACGAGCGGCGAGCGGCCCCCCCCCCGCCCGCCCCGCCCCGCGCCGGGAGGCCGACAGGGTCTCACCTCATGACGCTCTTGGGTTTGGTGGGAGGGGTTGGCGGGGCGAGAGGTTTGGTGGAGTTCAGCTCAAGGTGGTGGAGGGGGGAGTCGGGGATGGGCTCTAGGCGGCTGGGCGGCGGCGGGGGCTGCCCGCTGCACCCCGTGCCCACCACGCCCGCCACGCTCACCGTGCCGGTGGCCTCCAGAGCCCTGACACTGGGAGAGCTGCTGAACCGGCCGGCCGCGGATTTCTCATTCTTTTTCTTTTGCTACACAGACAAACGAGAAAAACAAAAGGAAAAGAACAAAAGAAGGAGGGGCACGGGGGTCAAAGAGGGAGCAAAAGGGTCGTTTGTTCTTTTATATGTGATGGAGGGAGGAAGGCAGGAGACGATGGAGAGTGAGCAGCGTACTGCCTTTAACATGGCTCGTCGAGCTTTTGACTTTCTGATGTGAGGGAGAGAGTCAGAGTCTCTGACTAGAGGGGGAGAGTCAGAGTCTCTGACTAGAGGGGGAGAGTCAGAGTCTCTGATGAGAGGGGGAGAGTCTGAGTCTCTGATGAGAGGGAGAGAGTCAGAGTCTCTGATGTGAGGGGGAGAGTCAGAGTCTCTGATGTGAAGGGGAGAGTCAGAGTCTCTGATGTGAAGGGGAGAGTCAGAGTCTCTGATGAGAGGGAGAGAGTCAGAGTCTCTGATGTGAAGGGGAGAGTCAGAGTCTCTGATGAGAGGGAGAGAGTCAGAGTCTCTGATGTGAGGGAGAGAGTCAGAGTCTCTGATGTGAAGGGGAGAGTCAGAGTCTCTGATGAGAGGGAGAGAGTCAGAGTCTCTGATGTGAAGGGGGAGAGTCAGAGTCTCTGATGTGAGGGGGAGAGTCAGAGTCTCTGATGAGAGGGAGAGAGTCAGAGTCTCTGATGTGAGGGAGAGAGTCAGAGTCTCTGATGAGAGGGGGAGAGTCAGAGTCTCTGATGAGAGGGAGAGAGTCAGAGTCTCTGATGAGAGGGGGAGAGTCAGAGTCTCTGATGTGAGGGGGAGAGTCAGAGTCTCTGATGAGAGGGAGAGAGTCTGAGTCTCTGATGAGAGGGAGAGAGTCTGAGTCTCTGATGAGAGGGAGAGAGTCTGAGTCTCTGATGAGAGGGGGAGAGTCAGTCAAATGAGAGAAAGAGAGTCTGAGTCTGTGATGAGACAGAGAGAGTCAGAGGCAGGAATTCCTGAGAAATGGCTGGTAAAAGCAAAGGAGAGCAGAAGATCACAGAGAGCAGCTGGAGGATTCACTGAAATGACTGAACGGAGGAACAGAAACGGAGGAAAGGAAAGAAACGATCGACACGACACAGCGGGAACACAGAGATTAGAGAACCTGAGATGGAATCGACACTGGAAATGCAGTGGAACTAATCAGCTGAAACACTTTGTGGAATGAACTCTCATCCTCTCATCCTCTCATCCTCTCAGCCTCTCAGCCTCTCAGCCTCTCATCCTCTCATCCTCTCATCCTCTCAGCCTCTCATCCTCTCATCCTCTCAGCCTCTCAGCCTCTCATCCTATCATCCTCTCAGCCTCTCATCCTCTCATCCTCTCAGCCTCTCAGCCTCTCATCCTATCATCCTCTCATCCTATCATCCTCTCATCCTCTCATCCTCTCATCCTATCATCCTCTCAGCCTCTCATCCTCTCATCCTATCATCCTCTCAGCCTCTCATCCTCTCATCCTATCATCCTCTCATCCTCTCATCCTCTCATCCTCTCAGCCTCTCAGCCTCTCATCCTCTCAGCCTCTCATCCTCTCATCCTATCATCCTCTCAGCCTCTCAGCCTCTCATCCTCTCATCCTATCATCCTCTCAGCCTCTCAGCCTCTCATCCTATCATCCTATCATCCTCTCAGCCTCTCATCCTCTCATCCTCTCGGCCTCTCATCCTCTCATCCTCTCATCCTATCATCCTCTCATCCTCTCAGCCTCTCATCCTCTCATCCTCTCATCCTATCATCCTCTCATCCTCTCAGCCTCTCAGCCTCTCATCCTCTCAGCCTCTCAGCCTCTCATCCTCTCATCCTATCATCCTCTCATCCTCTCAGCCTCTCATCCTCTCATCCTCTCAGCCTCTCAGCCTATCATCCTCTCATCCTCTCAGCCTCTCAGCCTCTCAGCCTCTCAGCCTCTCATCCTCTCATCCGCTTCACACCTGAGTCAAAACTTCCTTATTTAACGTTCGGAGAGTGGGCGGAGCTATCATCTATTCACCAATCAGTTTCACTCTTCAGTTCCTCTGGAGCGGCTCCATGAAGTTTTCACAAAATGGGATGTTAAAAACATTTTTCATTTCTAATTCGCATTGAGTTTGAAAACTGTCTAAAACAGCTAAACAAGGTCAAACAGCTAAAACAGCTTCAAGGTTCAGATCTAAAGGAAAACAGAGCAAGACAGAAAAGGAAAAAAGAACTGAGGAAAAGGGGAAAAATTAAAAAGGGAAAAACAGGTAAAAGGGAAAATAAAGAAGAAAGCAGAAACAAAACTTTTTTTTTAAAAGGCTCACATTTATTTTCTTTTTGTCATTTTAGATGAGCAGCATGTGTTGCTGCTCCAAACTAATTTTATTTGGTGAAAATCGTGAAAATGACTGTTTTAGTCATAAAGGCTGAGCAGTTCTGAGCTACGGTGTAATGGAGAGTAATGGAGCGCTGCAGGAAGGAGCTTTAACAGCTATTAGCATTAGCTACCGCTAAGACATTGCTACAGTACTGCTACAATACCACGACAATGATACAGCTGAGAGTCGATATAAGACCGATAACGATACTCATATGATAAAGATAAAATACTGATTTGCTACCGTTATATGTTAGCGGTGCAATACTTACACATATCGCAACGATACTGGTATTTTATCATTACTACACCACCATGTTACTGTTGCAATACTGCAACAATACTGCTCCGTACCAACAGAAACAGATATGAAAACATTACAATTTATACCAATCAGGTATTGCTGCTATAATTCCACTACAATATCGCTCAATACCGATAATGTCCCGATAATGTACAGATATTATTCTGGTAATGTGTAGATATTATTCTGATAGTCGTTAGTTGGTATCCTTTGGTCAAAAGTGACCCTGGGTTTTAACATCGTTAGAAAGCTGAAACCAAAAGAGCAGAAAGCTGCTGGAGCACCGCCTGCTGAGGCCTGAGCTCGACTCAGGAAAGGCATTTTCTGCCACAAAGGCCAAACTGATAAGTGTTTGTTCAGAGCGTTCAGAGCAGAGCGTTCAGAGCGTTCAGAGCAGAGCATTCAGAGCGTTCAGAGCGTTCAGAGCAGAGCGTTCAGAGCGTTCAGAGCAGAGCGTTCAGAGCGTTCAGAGCAGAGCATTCAGAGCGTTCAGAGCGTTCAGAGCAGAGCGTTCAGAGCGTTCAGAGCAGAGCATTCAGAGCGTTCAGAGCGTTCAGAGCGTTCAGAGCGTTCAGAGCGTTCAGAGCATTCAGAGCGTTCAGAGCAGAGCGTTCAGAGCGTTCAGAGCGTTCAGAGCGTTCAGAGTGTTCAGAGCGTTCAGAGCAGAGCGTTCAGAGCGTTCAGAGCGTTCAGAGCAGAGCATTCAGAGCATTCAGAGCATTCAGAGCGTTCAGAGCGTTCAGAGCGTTCAGAGCGTTCAGAGCATTGTCCAGGTGAGTTGGTCCTGGTGAGAAAGAAAACTGAACCAATGGAACCGAGTCCTGGACCGTCCTGGTGTGAAAGTAAACTGGACTAATGGAACCGAGTCCTGGACCGTCCTGGTGTGAAAGCACCTGAGATTATGAGAACGGCTCCAGTAACGTCTCAAAAGTTTACTTGTTCTTGACAATTTCTGTAGTGCGGAAAAAAAAATGTTGTCAGATCCAATTCTGTGTGTTTTGGCCGTCTGCTAAAGTCGTAAAGTCTGTCGGATTTTACAGGAAACGTGGCGCTGGTGGGGAGGCCGCCGGTCCAATTGAACCCTGGTCTAATTTGTTCCTACAAATTACATCAAAGGCCACATTCCCTCTGCAATGGAAGGTGACCTGATTCCCATGTTTTGCTCCTACATGGTACAGATCAGATCTACTCTTGAACAACGTAAGCAGGATAATGCCAGAAGCATTCAGATATTATGAGGTTGGATATATAAATAATATTGAATCAATAAATAATGTATGTATCAGATATGTGACCAGGCTGATGGGATTTTCTTAACATTGCATCTCTAACCTAAACCCCTACCCCATGTGGTTTGGGACATTGTGAACGTTGTGATTCTAATGTTTGCACAGCAGACCCAGGCTGCATCACATCATTGATAATTGATGTCTTTCAATTCGACCGCCGTCCGAACAGTCACCTCGCACGGATGTGACGTGAGACGGAGATCAGTGTTGAGGTGAGACACTGTCAGACGGATTCAAAGGTCTTGCTGGACTTCCTGAAGAACTCTGTGAACTCAGCGTCGCAGTCCCACCACTCCTGACCCGACTCCACCTCCACTCCTCCCGCTGTACGGAGTGAGCAGCCGCTGCTCCACAAAATGGCGCCATTAAAAGCTGTGCTCTTTACTGTCAGGCCCTATTCACACCTCAGCGTTTCCAAGAGACAGCACCTGGTTGGTTCCACACAAGCTTTGGGAGCATCAGGGAAAATGGAGCCACCATGAAAAAGTGACAGGTGGAGGGACGGTAAACGAATGTCCAAGACGAGATGACAGTTTTGCGGTTTCTTTGGTTTTCGTTGTGGTGTAAACAACTTAATCTCCTTCTGCCTCATCATTTTGTCCTGGTTTTGTTGGCTACTATTGCTCAACCTCTTGAAAATGGATCCACACGCTGGCCTATGTTGCAGCCATATTTATTTTGGTAAACAGCGCTCTCAGTGTGACGTCACGCCTTCTGTTGTGGGGTCACATTCACACTGCAGTCGGATGGAGGTCTCGTTTCAATCAGATTCCAGCAAATTGGTGGAATTGAGCATCAAGACCTGCAGCGTGAACACAGCCTAACGTCATCAGGTCCGTGAGCATCCAACTCATTTGGTCACACAGTGAAGACGCCATAAACGAAATGAGGCACATGGAGGCGAACCGACAGGAGCAGAATCCGGTACAGTTGGGTAACGTCAGGGGAATGTCTCTGGCGCAGCGACATTAGAATCAATCAAGCGTCATCAGCCATTCGTTTGGCTTAGCAGTTAGCACTCGGTTCAGAAGTAGCCTGAAGTACGTGGACACTACAAGTACACACACACACACACACACACACACACACACACACACACACACAAGGTTTCTGACATTGTAGGCAAAGTGTAATCGAGAGAATCAGATGTGGGTCACTTGATCAAATATGTGTAACTGCACAGTAAAAAAACAAACAGATGAGGACCGTAAATCTGATGTGAGCATCGAGACTCGCAGTGTGAAAGTGAAGGTTTGTGGCCCTGATGGAGCAGCGCTGATGGACATGAAATGACTTGGAGTGGACATCGTCTTCACTACGTGGTCAAAGAAACAAAGAGAAGAAGCCACAGGTTCATCACAGCACCTCTGTGTGTGTGTGTGTGTGTGTGTGTGTGTGTGTGTGTGTGTGTGTGTGTGTGTGTGTGTGTGTGTGTGTGTGTGTGTGTGTGTGTGTGTGTGTGTGTGTGGGTTGCTCGGGGCCTACCTTGATGAGCGGGTTGATGACTCCTACGTTGGGACTGGCGTTGAAGACCTTGTTGAAGTTGGTCTCTCTGTTGACGAGCTCCAGCTGGTAGAACTTCTTATCGTCCTGCAGAAGAGAGTCGGTCAAGATGGGAAAATGGACGATGCAGCACGGCGCTAAACAACGGAAAGATTCGTCTTTTGATGAGTTTCTTCTCTGAATTTGTTTTTTGGCTATTGACTGAAATATTGCCGGCCTGGAGTGTTGCTCAGGACAATTGAAGAGATTCTAGAACTCTGAGAAACTCTAGAACTCTCACAAATATCAGCACTCTTTCCAATCTTGAAAATGGTGAATTCTAGAACTCTGACAAATTGTAGACTGTTACAAATTCAAGAACTCTCTCCAATCAAATCACATCTCGAACTGTCCAAAATTCTAGAATTGTCAAAAATTGTCAAAACCTTTTGAACAAGAAAAAAAATCATAGAATTCTGAAACATTACAGAACTCTGGATCATTCTAGAATTCTCACAAACTCTCAGAAACTCAAACTTTCACAAATTTGAGAATTTCCATAACGTGCAGAACTGGGAAACGTTCTTGCAGCTTCTCCCATGTTACAGAAGGAAAGCATCACAAGAATAAGAAAAAACCTATGAATTGTAAAACCGCATCACTTCCGATGTGGTGTTCCTCAGGGTTGTGTCTCGGACCCTGTTTAATTTGTATCCAAGCATTTCCTTCAGGTCGAATGACTGCGTTAGCCACATTCAATGGACTTAATCGTTTCAGTCCCTTTTGAAAACAAAGTCGAGCCTTTGAAAAGTGCACAATAGGATTGTAAGAAAGCAACACAACCTTGGATGTTTATCAATTTTTGACTGATGAGAAAAGCTTGTCGTGCTTTTCAGGCCAACGTTCAGTCAACTGTGATTGTAATAACCTGCAGACTCTGAACATCTTCTCAGTCCTTGCTTGAGAAAAAGCTGAACAAACACTTCGGGTTGAGATTGTCGCCTCCCCAGCATGGTTTTAGGCAGTGAGCCGTCCGGCCGTCATTTGGACAGTAAAGTTTCGAAAAAGACAGCAGAAAAAATAATGGGTGTGTTGCTCAAAACATCTAAAATATGTGTATCATGGCCGTCACTACTTTTGCCTAAATGCATTGTTTTTCGCTGAAATATAGTAATTATCGGCTTGAGTAAACGACTTGCTACTGATTTCCGGTTTGTATCACGCCCAGTAACGAGCAATGTGATTGCTCAATTGATACCCATGTGGTTTATACCTTTTGAAAGGTGGCCTCTGATTGGTTCGTAATTCTCTGACTCATCCTGGTGCCTTCAAATGCTGAAGCAGAGAGGAGGAATTTCCTTTCCAAAATGCTGAGGAATTCTATCTGCCGAATCCACACAGGTGGTGTTATTTATGTGGACCTATGAGCTGTCTATATTTTTAATTCCAAAATGAAATGAGAAAAAGAAGTATATTACTTTTAAGAAGCACCCGTCCCTAAACAATGGATGGACACCCAAAGCACCAATTTCTGCCTAAAACCATGCAGCCACCTACCACCAGTTTCTTGACCAGAGACTCTCTCTCGGAGATCATGTCCTTCAGCTCGGCGATGATCTGCAGGTCCTCTGGACGACTCTCTCTGTTCCGAAACTTCTCCTCTGTTCCCTCCAGCCTGCCAAATCAGACCAAACAATACTGTTCACCAAACACCGTCCCGACAAGCAAAACAACAAATCAACACATCACAAGGAGACCTGAAATGGACTACAGGGAAGGAAGTAACTAACGTTGACACAGAGAGAGTTTGCAAACTCCTCGTACTGACATTTAAACCAGGAACTGAACCTAATCCGACTTAATGACACATTTTCTTAATATCAGGAATACAGGATCACTGTAGAAGAACCAAAGTAATGCTGCAGCTGAAGCTACTTCCATCAGTGAGTGGGATGGAGGAAGATTGCTCTATAATCTGAGTCCAGGTGGCTCTAGGCTGAACTCTATTTTAAAACGTGATGATTTAAAGCTTTAAAATGTGAATCTAAAAGAGAAACAGCTTATTGATCCTGATGCTTCAATGTGGGTTGAAGAGTTTCCTCTACAGGCAGCAGATGGCACTGTACTCTCAGCCTTCACATAACCAGCATCTTCTCCTGTGGCCGTCTCACCATTTGTTCTTTCTCCACAAATAGCTAAAGATTAGTAATCGTATCGGTACCCGGTGCTGGCAAGTAACTAAACAGCCACGGTCCCACCGTGTAGTACGTGCCGGAGCGGGGAGGGGCAGGAGGGTAGAATATGGCAACGTGCACCCAGACCCAACTCTGTTACGTGATGGTGTGTGTGACTGCAGCCTGAAACGGTGAGAGGATAAAGGTCTGGGATGAAAGGAGATAAATATAGAAGAGAAGAGAGGAAGGCATTCAGGCTACTGCTGTTAGGGCTATCTGGGATAGGGTTATCCAGGTTAGGGTTAGGGTTATCTGGGATAGGGTTATCCAGGTTAGGGTTAGGGTTATCTGGGATAGGGTTATCCAGGTTAGGGTTAGGGCTATCTGGGATAGGGTTATCCAGGTTAGGGTTAGGGTTATCTGGGATAGGGTTATCCAGGTTAGGGCTATCTGGGATAGGGTTATCCAGGTTAGGGTTAGGGTTATCTGGGATAGGGTTATCCAGGTTAGGGTTAGGGCTATCTGGGATAGGGTTATCCAGGTTAGGGTTAGGGTTATCTGGGATAGGGTTATCCAGGTTAGGGTTAGGGTTATCTGGGATAGGGTTATCCAGGTTAGGGTTAGGGTTATCTGGGATAGGGTTATCCAGGTTAGGGTTAGGGCTATCTGGGATAGGGTTATCCAGGTTAGGGTTAGGGTTATCTGGGATAGGGTTATCCAGGTTAGGGTTAGGGTTGTCTGGGATAGGGTTATCCATGTTAGGGTTAGGGTTATCTGGGTTAGGGTTATCTTGGATAGGGTTATCCAGGTTAGGGTTATCTGGGATAGGGTTATCTGGGATAGGGTTATTTGGGTTAGGGTTACCTGGTTACCTGGGTTAGGGTTACCTGGGATAGGGTTAGGGTTATCTGGGATAGGGTTATCCGGGTTAGGGTTATCTAGGATAGGGTTATCTGGGTTAGGGTTATCTAGGATAGGGTTATCTGGGTTAGGGTTATCTGGGATAGACTTACCTGGGTTAGGGTTACCTGGGTTAAGGTTAGGGTTACCTGGGTTAGGGTTATCTGGTTACCTAGGTTAAGGTTTTCAAGGTAAGGATTACCTGGGTTAGGCTTATCTGGGCTAGGGTTGGGGTTACCTGGGTTAGGGTTATCTGGGTTAGGGTTATCAGTGTTAGGTTTGGTTACCTGGGTTAGGGTTATCAGGGTTGCGGTTATCAGTGTTAGGTTTGGTTACCTGGGTTAGGGTTATCAGGGTTGCGGTTATCAGGGTTACCTGGGTTAGGGTTACCAGGGTTACTTAGGTCAGGGTTACCTGGGTTAGGGTTATCAGTGTTAGGGTTATCAGTGTTAGGTTTGGTTATCAGGGTTACCTGGGTTAGGGTTAGGAGGGTTACTTAGGTCAGGGTTACCTGGGTTAGGGTTAGGAGGGTTACTTAGGTCAGGGTTACCTGGGTTAGGGTTATCAGTGTTAGGGTTATCAGTGTTAGGTTTGGTTATCAGGGTTAGGGTTATCAGGGTTACCTGAGTTAGGGTTAGGAGGGTTACTTAGGTCAGGGTTACCTGGGTTAGGGTTATCAGTGTTAGGGTTATCAGTGTTAGGTTTGGTTATCAGGGTTAGGGTTATCAGGGTTACCTGAGTTAGGGTTAGGAGGGTTACTTAGGTCAGGGTTACCTGGGTTAGGGTTATCAGTGTTAGGGTTATCAGTGTTAGGTTTGGTTATCAGGGTTAGGGTTATCAGGGTTACCTGGGTTAGGGTTAGGAGGGTTACTTAGTTCAGGGTTACCTGGGTTACTTAGGTTAGGGTTATCTGAGTTACTTAGGTTAGGGTTATCTGGTATGAAAAGAGAAAAATGCTGAGAAGGCAGGATGGCGTTCAGGCTGCTGCTTTTAGTCCCCCCAGAGTAAAGTGCTCTTTTTCTTCCTGTTTCCACTCCACGCCTGACGAGGCACAATCCCATGACCTGGGATGAATAGTTTGACCTGCTGGCGCAAGGCCGTAATGAGTTAAGTATCTGACCTATGTTTTTCTTTCTCCGTGGGTTATAAAGGCTCTCAGGAAGACGGTGGGTACATACAGGATCTGCAGGGCGGAGATCTTGTCTTTCAGCACTTCCTGGGCTTTGTTGAAGTCGGACAGCATGTTCTGTGTCTCTCGGCTGTGGACGGCGCTCAGCTCGCTCAGCTCACGCTCCTGCCTCTTTATCAGCTCCTGCTCGTGAATCCTGAGGAGACACAAGTGGACCGTGAGTTTTTTGGGGAGACAACACGACTGGAAAAAGTCTTGGGCAAACATCTGCATGTTTGTTATGCAAGATCAACAAGAAACCATGATATCAGACCTCAAGGTCACATAATATCTAGAATCCAGACTGAGCTCCAGGTATGGAACCATCTAACTTACAGTAAAATGTCTTGAAGGGAACTTTAGCTGTGTGCTAAATATCCAGATCTATAACTAATAACTAACTCGCAAATTAACATGTCAGCTGTGGGCTTCGAACCTGCAACACTCAGATCAAGTCTGCTTCTCCAACTTCCATCACACTGAAAGTTCCCTGTATAGTCAAGTCAAGCTCAAGAGTAGTTCTGAGTTTACTAAGTAGTAACTGCTATGTTTTGGGTAGCATATCACGACACGTCACAACACGTGAAGCTGTCCCGTACCATATCATGACACAATTTATACCATGGCACGACATGTCGCGTCTTATCACAATATATCATGACGTAAGAAATGCAACTCATTATGTAGTGATATTTTGTGTCATGATATATCGTGACAGGCAATAATGTGCTTTGCCATGACATGACGTATCAGTCACATTTCACAAGAAATCTAATTGAATACAGTGAGATGTTGTGAAACGACACAACATACATCAATGAATGAATATATTAATGAATGAATGAAGATTTATAAGGCATGTCATGTCATATTACAGCATAATCACATATATTTATGTCATGATATATCACAACTTGTCAAATCATAGCACATTGCATCACAGAGTTGTGCTAAATCACTACAAATCTTTTCATACTGTATCTCACAAGATGTTACTACATGATGAGTTGTATTTCTTCATGTCATGACATATTGAGTTTTCTCTTCCAAGACAAACAGAAAAGAAACAGGACAGTATATCAATTTACAAATGTAGTTGAGGGTTAAATTAATCTTGACAGAAATAGGATATATTAAAAACAAAACAAGACAAAAACAAAACAAAACAAAACACAATGAAAAGGTTTAGTAAAGAAATAAAGAAATAAAGCAAAGGAAATAAAGAAAAGAAAAGAGGGTGGTATCCTGGGTTAACCCTCAGCCAGCCGCATACAACAAAAGATTCAAACAGTAGGAGACCCAAGGAATTACAGCCTGTGTACTCCAGATAAAGACGGGGGCTGGAGAGTGTCCAAGATTTGACAGAAAAAAGAAATCTGGGACAACATGAATTTTATAAATACTTCCAAATGATAGACTACTACAGAAAGGAAATCAGAACAGATCCCTCCATGGAGGTGAAGGCTGTGATTCAAACCATAATCAATATATATAAGAGCAAAACAATCGGAATAATATCTACACTGTATCAACATTTTTCAATAAACAAAAACTCAACTGATTATATAAAAGAAAAATGGGAATTGGAACTCAATACAAAAATTCCAGACAAAGATTGGCAGAATCGGTGGGCAGTCACCAAACATCCACCAATCCGCTGGCATGGAGGGAATTCTCCTGGAAAAATCTCATCAGATCCTTTATTCCACCAAAGACCAAAAGTAAATACTCAGACGGGAATCAGCCATGCTGGAGGGAACGTGGCAGTCAATCCAGACCACACACACATATTTTGGAATTGCCAGAAGATCCAGACATTTTGGACAACTATACATATAACAATGCAAAATATACTAGGATACAACATTCCAAAGAGCTGTATGATACTGTATCTGGGTAATCTAATGGAAAACAACATACACACAGGGCATGGATATCTGGTTAAAATATTAGTGAGAGCTGCAAAATAGGTTCTAACAAGGAACTGGGGGAAAGTGAATCCACCGACTGGGAACAATGGACAGACATAATACAGGAAATCTACAAAATGGAAAAACTGACATATTGATTAAGACTACAAGAAGCACAACAAGAAGATAAGTGGAAGAAATGGACCTTTTTTTCTTTCAAGAACCCGGAGAGCGACAGACAACTGAAAGACTGATCAACGAAGACGACAAAAACTGACAAAACAGATTGAAGCTCCCAACATGTCATGACGTATGACGACGTGTGAAATCACAGCACATCATGTCGCACTGTTCTCCCCTATCACAACATACCATTTTATAGATTTCTGCATGTCACATCATATTACTACATAACGGATCACAAATCTTCATGTCATGATACACCATGTTGAATCTCAACTATCACATCACACTGCTCTGCCATATCATGACGTAGCATTTCATACAGTAAAATTAGAAATGCGTTGCATTACGTAGTGATATGTCATGACATGACATGTCACGACATATCACTAGATGAGATGCATTTCTTCATGCACGATATATCGTGATGTCTAATCTCAACACATCATGTCACACTGTGTTTTGCCATGTCATGATTTTACATGATATATCATGTCTTATCACGACTTGCATTTCTTTACATCATGATATATCACAACGTGTCGCATCAGGTTGCGTTATTTCACATGTCATCATGTCAAACTGCCTGATTGTGCATCACATCAGTCCATGTCACATCAGGTCATGTCTTATCACAACACATCAAATCACTCCAAGGTTCCAACATCACATCACGTCATGTTCTGTCGTTTCACATCAGACTGATGTCTGTTCTGAATCCGGAGGAGCACCTTGATATTCTAATGACTCTGGCACCTCTCCTTGCTCTCCTCTCTCCCTGGAGAGGCCGACGCAATGCTGGACATGTTGGTGAAATTAGAAATTGTATCGCCGACTGAATTCCAATGACATGGGAGAAGCACCAAAATGTCCACGTGGTTCCATGAAAGCTAAAT
Source organism: Lipophrys pholis (assembly GCF_963383615.2). NCBI lineage: Eukaryota > Metazoa > Chordata > Actinopteri > Blenniiformes > Blenniidae > Lipophrys > Lipophrys pholis. The sequence goes on along the minus strand of NC_137649.1, from coordinate 25,053,604 downwards.
GTAACATGCTTCATATTCATTATGTAAAACACGCACAGAAAAGTGTGATGAATTATTTCTCCCGACGGAGGTGCTTGAGTGCCGGAGAGATGAGCAGAGGAGGACGGGCACGGTAGAACGCAGAAATAAAAAGATGATAATGAAGCGAGGAGAAGAGGGAGGCTGATAAAAGCCAGAAGAGAGAGAGGGATGATGGAGGGGGGGATGTGACGGTCTGTCTGCCTCTCATTCTGACTCCGCTGGAGGGGAGAACGTCTTATCTCTCCCTGCTTCCTCTTTATTTATTTATCAGCCTATTTTTATCCCCAAGAACAGGATTCAGACGGAGGGGAGTTACGTAACTCAAGAAGAAATGTGGTGCACATGGGCAGAGAGAGAGAGAGAGAGAGAGAGAGAGAGAGAGAGAGAGAGAGAGAGAGATAGAGAGATAGAGAGAGAGAGAGAGAGAGAGAGACAGAGAGAGAGAGTGAGAGAGAAAGAGGGTGAGACAGAGTGACAGAGAGAGAGAGAGAGAGAGAGAGAGAGAGAAAGAGGGTGAGACAGAGTGACAGAGAGAGAGAGAGAGAGAGAGAGAGAGAGAGAGAGAGAGAGAGAGAGAGAGAGAGAGAGAGAGAGAGAGAGACATAGAGAGAGAGAGAGAGAGAGAGACAGTGAGTCTAGGAATTAAACAGTAATGAAGCAGTATTAACCAGTATTAAACAGTAATAAACAGTAATGAAGCCGTAATGAAGCAGTAACAAATAGTAATAAACAGTGATAAAGCAGTAATAAACCGTAATGCAGCAGCATTAACCCGTATTAACCAGTATTAACCAGTATTAAACAGTAATAAACAGTAATGAAGCAGTAATAAACAGTAATGAAGCTGTAATGAAGCAGTATTAACCAGTAATAAAGCAGTAATAAACAGTAATGAACCACTAATCAAGCAGTAATGGAACAGTAAAGGAGCATTAATGGAGCAGTAATGGGGCAGTAATGGAGCACTAATGAAGCAGTAATAAAGCAGTAATGGAGCAGTAATTGAGCAGTAATGGAGCAGTAATGGAGCAGTAATGAAGCAGTAATAAAGCAGTAATGGAGCACTAATGAAGCAGTAATAAAGCAGTAATGGAGCAGTAATTGAGCAGTAATGGAGCAGTAATGGAGCAGTAATGAAGCAGTAATAAAGCAGTAATGGAGCAGTAATTGAGCAGTAATGGAGCAGTAATGGAGCAGTAATTGAGCAGTAATGGAGCAGTAATGGAGCAGTAATGAAGCAGTAATAAAGCAGTAATGGAGCAGTAATTGAGCAGTAATGGAGCAGTAATTGAGCAGTAATGGAGCAGTAATGGAGCAGTAATGAAGCAGTAATAAAGCAGTAATGGAGCAGTAATGGAGCACTAATGAAGCAGTAATAAAGCAGTAATGGAGCAGTAATGGAGCAGTAATTGAGCAGTAATGGAGCAGTAATGAAGCAGTAATAAAGCAGTAATGGAGCAGTAATAAAGCAGTAATTGAGCAGTAATGGAGCAGTAATTGAGCAGTAATGGAGCAGTAATGGAGCAGTAATTGAGCAGTAATGGAGCAGTAATGGAGCAGTAATGAAGCAGTAATTGAGCTGTAATGGAGCAGTAATTGAGCAGTAATGGAGCAGTAATTGAGCAGTAATGGAGCAGTAATGGAGCAGTAATGAAGCAGTAATTGAGCTGTAATGGAGCAGTAATGGGGCAGTACTGGAGCAGTAATGAAGCAGTAATGGAGCAGTAATAAAGCAGTAATTGAGCAGTAATGGAGCAGTAATTGAGCAGTAATGGAGCAGTAATGGAGCAGTAATGAAGCAGTAATGAAGCAGTAATAAAGCAGTAATTGAGCAGTAATGGAGCAGTAATGGAGCAGTAATGAAGCAGTAATGAAGCAGTAATAAAGCAGTAATTGAGCAGTAATGGAGCAGTAATGGAGCAGTAATGAAGCAGTAATGAAGCAGTAATTGAGCTGTACTGGAGCAGTAATGGAGCAGTAATGGGGCAGTACTGGAGCAGTAATGAAGCAGTAATGGAGCAGTAAACAGCAATAAAGCAGTAGATAGTAATAAAGCAGTAATGGAGCAGTAATGGAGCAGTAATTGAGCAGTAATGGAGCAGTAATGGAGCAGTAATTGAGCTGTAATGGAGCAGTAATGGAGCAGTAATTGAGCAGTAATGGAGCAGTAATGGAGCAGTAATTGAGCAGTAATGGAGCAGTAATGGAGCAGTAATTGAGCAGTAATCGAGCAGTAATGGAGCAGTAATGAAGCAGTAATTGAGCTGTAATGGAGCAGTACTGGAGCAGTAATGAAGCAGTAATGGAGCAGTAATGAAGCAGTAATTGAGCAGTAATGGAGCAGTAATGAAGCAGTAATTGAGCAGTAATGGAGCAGTAATGGAGCAGTAAACAGCAATAAAGCAGTAGATAGTAATAAAGCAGTAATAAAGCAGTAATAAAGCAGTAATAAAGCAGTAGACAGTAATAAAGCAGCAATAAAGCAGTAGACAGTAATAAAGCAGTAATAAAGCAGTAGACAGTAATAAAGCAGTAATAAAGCAGAACAGAATCCGGAGCAGTAGAAGTGATTTCAGAACAGAATCAGAAGCAGTAGAAGTGATTTCAGAATCAGAAGCAGTAGAAGTGATTTCAGAAGCAGTAGAAGTGATTTCAGAATCAGAATCAGAAGACGTGATCATCCTGTACCTGATCTGCTGGTTGGCCTCACTGCGGATCTTCAGCACCTCCTTGCCCTTCAGCTCCAGCTCTTTGGTGAGCGTGCTGATGTTCTCGTTGAGTGTGTGGATCTGGTGGTCCAGCTGAGCGATGTGGTTCTTCCTCCTGGAAACCTCCTCCTGCAGATCACTTATCTGGCCACACAGCTGGCGCTCCTGTCACGAGCAAACAAACCCGTCACTCACTTTTCATGCAATGTTCTACCTGTTTAGATAGATAGATAGATAGATAGATGGATTGATCTTATTGAGCACTGGAGGGAAAGTAAAATGTCACAGCAGCCAGGTAAAGAGCACATATACAAATATAATACCATAAAAACACATTAGAAACTACAGGTAGTAATAAATATAGAAACATTTTAAGAAGTTAAAAGTTAAAAGCAAACACTGTGCGTGCAGATATAAGTAGAACAAATCACATCAGGGCAGGGCGATTTCACCCTCAATAGTGTGTTCTAATGCATTGTGTACTACTAAATACTACAATGTGACGAGATCAATTGTAGTATTTAGTAGATCTAGTTGATATTGAACAAACCAAACACCAAATAATATGTTACGGAAGAAACATTCTTTTAATTTAAAAGTACATAACTGAAACCAATATAAAGATGTATGCAATATATATACATGAATATAATATATACAAAGAGGTATACAAAATAAATGTGAAATAAAATTTAACTTCAGATGCTACATACAGTCTAGTTTCATCTTGAGTGGCTGGACTGGTAAAAACATGCTATTGTAACCCTGAGAACTTGTTGGGCTCCACGTCTCCCAGGCAGTGGGTCAGGAGGGTTCTAGGTAAGTTAGGTTCCTCTTACGCTTCACTCCCTTCCATGCTGAACTGATAACCAAAACGGAAAGACAGTTTATTAGCAGCTCCAGTCAAACAACAATGAGGCTTCACTCACAACCCTGTCCGTCCCTTAATTGGGCTGTACCCACAACACTCAGGGAGGAACCAATGTTTTGTAACATAGAGCAGTGCAAGGGTCAAGGGTCAAGGGTCAAGTAAACATAAAATAAAGAAACATCTGACTACAACAATTAATTAAATTATATATAAGTCACCACATACATTAATACCAAAAATAAATATAATAAAATGAAATATGTGGCTTAAACTGTGCAGGGAAATGGAGCTGCTGCTACTTAAAGTGGCTTTAGCAGCACAAATACTGGCTGTGGTCAGGCTGGATTCAAAAAATAAAATAAAAACGTTTCAAGCTTTAACCAGATTTAAGCAAAAGTGCAACAGCAACAAGGGAAACCCGCAAGGATTGGTAGAACCCAATGCTGAAAAACTGGGGGAAAAAACTCAAATTTGCACAATAAGCATTGATTTTAGCTGCAAAGTCGCTAAATTGATTAAATGGATGTTTTGCCCAGCCCTACATCACATATAATCATAAATATATAGAAATGGTTTGGGCATATTTTGCAGTGTAGGGGGAAGAGATGCTTGTGTTTCAGTGAGGATTTGGGGCGGGTAGAAGTAGATAGATTATAGAGTGTGATGGCACTAGGTAGGACTGATTTCCTAGAGCATCTTTTAGAAAGCGAGGCTGGATGAGTCTGTGGGTGAAGCTACTCTGTTGGGCCGTCTTTCATGCCATGAATCGAACTGTACCACCGGTCTGCCGGACCAGGCCTCCTTCACACCACAACGTCTTCAAGTGAAAACGCAAAGCTTCCGTTGGGTTATGGGGTCTGTTTACACAACGACGGTGCGCAGTCACTGAAAACACAACCTTCTTTTGAAAACGGCTCCAAAGAAGGAACTTTTAGAAAACATGCCGTGGTAAAGAGTTCTTCAGCTAATGCCAGTCCATATGGGAGCTTTCTAGTTGACATTCACCAGTAATAGCATCCATTTCATCGTCCGTCCAGACGAATGCTGGCTACTCTTGATTAAAGGTGCCAGATTATACCGTTTTTTAACAACTCCACATTGGTGCCAGAGGTCCAACAACATTGTATGTAAGTGTACTTCTCCAAATCAGCCTTGGTCCTGAATTTCAGACTAAAAGTCCCTCTAGTGGCTCTACTGAGAACAGGCTGCTTCTCTGTCTGTACCTTTAAATGCTAATGAGCTGTGTCTGGCCATGCCCACTCCGCACTCCTATTGGAGAGAAGACGCGGCTTTCCAGAACCATACGCTAATGATACTGTGGATTTATCACTATGGCTCGTAAAAACTTTAACCAGTTTGAATCAGAATGTCACCCAGAAGGAAAAGCTCCTGAAAATGATGAATTGAAAATATTGTTTATGTTTATTAGTTTGATCGTATAAGTTGCTATCAAGTCGCTAATGCTAACTCCTGCTAACTGTTATGGTGTTTTCATATTATACTGAATTTATTTAGAATGTCAGTAATCTTTGTAGGTGTTTATCTCCCTGTTGGAGGGTCAAAGAGAGCTCCACCCCCAGAGGGAGGGGTTATTTCCCCTCATGGCGTCATGTTGGAGCACACGGTCACTAAGAAGTGGAGCGAGTGAGGAAGAAGACAGACATTCTTCACTTCTGGAGCCTCGTGCATGCGATGGGATACCTCACTGTCAGGGAAGCAATAGAAAAGGAATTTAGCAGAACATGGAATGTTGCATGTTTAGACCGTTTTGTTCTCCGAGCACACGAGTCAGTGGCTTCATTACAAAAACAAACAGCACCAACTAATGATCACTATACGAAATTGTTTTAAGTGATTCAGATGTTTCCGTGTAAACGGACATCGTTTTCAAAACGTTGCTGGGAAACCGTGAAGCTGTCCTGAAACCAGAACTCTAGAACTAGTTTTGACTTGAAACGTTGTGTAAACGGGGCCTGAATCTAATGATGACTCATGTTTCTCCGGTTTCACCAAAGGAGTCTTCAGGATGACGGTTAATCTCTGTCATGTCTTACAGGTCATGACCTGAACTAATGGATGCTGGAAGCTTTGTGTTTGTGGTCTGCCTCAAAAAGAGAACATTCACAGCAGGACGCTTTCAACCTCTCTGCACTTTGTAATGAGGCGAACTAACAGCACAATGGAAGAGCAGCGGCGAGAGCAGGAGGGCTGACGGAGGGCTGACGGAGGGCTGACGGAGGGCTGACGGAGGGTAAACGGAGGGCTGACGGAGGGCTGACGGAGGGCTGACGGAGGGTAAACGGAGGGCTGACGGAGGGCTGACGGAGGGCTGACGGAGGGCTGACAGAGGGTAAACGGAGGGCTGACGGAGGGCTGACGGAGGGCTGACGGAGGGCTGACGGAGGGTAAACGGAGGGCTGACGGAGGGCTGACGGAGGGTAAACGGAGGGCTGACGGAGGGCTGACGGAGGGCTGACGGAGGGCTGACGGAGGGCTGACGGAGGGTAAACGGAGGGCTGACGGAGGGCTGACGGAGGGCTGACGGAGGGCTGACAGAGGGTAAACGGAGGGCTGACGGAGGGCTGACGGAGGGCTGACGGAGGGCTGACGGAGGGTAAACGGAGGGCTGACGGAGGGCTGACGGAGGGCTGACGGAGGGCTGACGGAGGGCTGACGGAGGGCTGACAGAGGGTAAACGGAGGGCTGACGGAGGGCTGACGGAGGGTAAACGGAGGGCTGACGGAGGGCTGACGGAGGGCTGACGGAGGGCTGACGGAGGGCTGACGGAGGGTAAACGGAGGGCTGACGGAGGGCTGACGGAGGGCTGACGGAGGGCTGACGGAGGGCTGACGGAGGGTAAACGGAGGGCTGACGGAGGGCTGACGGAGGGCTGACGGAGGGTAAACGGAGCCTTCATGCTGTCACTCAGAAAGCAGTCTTGTTGTTTGGCAATAAGCTTTGTGGAGATGATTTGGGGAAAGTTCAGCTCCTTCATCCTGGATTGTCCAGGACGCTTTTCCTGACCTGAAGTTTGATCACAAGAGTCATTTTAAACATCTGTGTGTTACTGACTAAAATATAATAATCTTCTAGCTGAATGTTGTTCGGTTCGTCATTCTTAAGTTCAGGGTGTGATCCTCCAGAAACCATCAGATGGTGGGGGGGGTGGCCGGAGAGCAGGGGGCGTGGCCAGCCTGGTCACCTGATAAAGACCAACACCACCAAGGGAAGAGGAGGCAGGTGGAGGAGGGGGAGGAGTAGGAGGGAGAGGAAGAGGGTGGAGGAACAGGAGGAGCAGGTGGAAGAGGAGGAGGAGGAGGAGGGGGAGGAGGGGGAGGAGGAGGAGGAGGAGGGGGAGGTGGAGGAGGAGGAGGAGGAGGAGGGGGAGGTGGAGGAGGAGGACTCGTCCGGACGGTCGGAGGTCAGTTGTGCTGAAATGTCGGACCAGGTGATACGGGAACAGCTGACATTGTTGAGGTGAACTAGACGGAGAGATTACCGACGTCTTTCTGTTTCTTGTCTTTCTTCCAGCTGAATCAAGCCCCTTTTACATACGGTAACGTTCCAAGTGACAACATGTTTCAGAGAAGTGTCGCCTTTACAGGGCAACCTTTTGAAAAAGATCTGTTTCCACAGCAAAGGCAGAAAGGTTGAAAACAATGCAGTTAGCATACCAGGCCACTAGGGGTGCTGTTGCTTTTGTAATGAAACCACACACACAAGCAACCGAGAAAACTATGCTGTCAACATTAAAAGACTCATATTATACATACTTCACTTCCTGAAGGTTCTCCAGCAGTACTACTCGTCCCCATACCTGGAACGACGCCCCAGAAGTGAAGACAGTCTGTCCTCTCTGTCCCTGGCTTGTTTCAGGTTATAAAAAGTGTGTTGCTCCAAGCAGCCAATCAGAAATCAAACCCTATATAGTGTCATCGGGGGTTTAGCCAATCCCAATCAAGGTAGGCCCTCCCTTTGACTCCTCCCACAATTAGGCAGCTCTGCTCTGGCACATGGCACCACGAGAGGAAGTACTTCCTCCTCTTCCCAAGATGGGCATGTGTGGGCGGAGCCAGTCCAGCTCACACAGACACAGCAGATTCTGAATGTAGCTCCTATGATCCAATATTCAAATGAGGAAAATCAAGGAGGAGCTAGAAACTTAGAATACTGAAGGTTTCTGGAGCGACCAGACCAGGAGGAGGAGGAGAACAGGAGGAGGAGGAGGAGAACAGGAGGAGGAGGAGGAGGAGGAGGAGAACAGGAGGAGGAGGAGGAGGAGGAGGAGGAGGAGGAGAACAGGAGGAGGAGGAGGAGGAGAACAGGAGGAGAACAGGAGGAGAACAGGAGGAGGAGGAGAACAGGAGGAGGAAGAGGAGGAGAACAGGAGGAGGAGGAGGAGAACAGGAGGAGGAGGAGGAGGAGGAGGAGGAGGAGGAGAACAGGAGGAGGAGGAGAACAGGAGGAGAACAGGAGGAGAACAGGAGGAGGAGGAGAACAGGAGGAGGAAGAGGAGGAGGAGAACAGGAGGAGGAGGAGAACAGGAGGAGGAGGAGGAGGAGAACAGGAGGAACAGGAGGAGGAGAACAGGAGGGGGAGGAGAACAGGAGGATGAGGAGGAGAACAGGAGGAGGAGGAGAACAGGAGGAGGAGGAGGAGGAGGAGGAGGAGGAGGAGGAGAACAGGAGGAACAGGAGGAGGAGGAGGAGGAGGAGAACAGGAGGAGGAGGAGGAGGAGGAGAACAGGAGGAGCAGGAGCACAGGAGGAGGAGGAGGAGAAGGTGAACAGGAGGAAGAGGAGGAGGAAGTGAACAGGAGGAGGAGGAGAACAGGAGGAGGAGGTGAACAGGAGGACAGGATGAGGAGGTGAACAGGAGGAGGAGGTGAACAGGAGGAACAGGAGGAGGAGGTGAACAGGAGGAGGAGGTGAACAGGAGGAGGAGGTGAACAGGAGGACAGGAGGAGGAGGTGAACAGGAGGAGGAGGAGAACAGGAGGAACAGGAGGAGGAAGTGAACAGGAGGAGGAGGTGAACAGGAGGACAGGAGGAGGAGGTGAACAGGAGGAGGAGGAGAACAGGAGGAACAGGAGGAGGAAGTGAACAGGAGGAGGAGGTGAACAGGAGGACAGGATGAGGAGGTGAACAGGAGGAGGAGGTGAACAGGAGGAACAGGAGGAGGAGGTGGACAGGAGGAGGAGGTGAACAGGAGGAGGAGGAGAACAGGAGGAACAAGAGGAGGAGGTGAACAGGAGGAGGAGGAGGAGGAAGTGAACAGGAGAAGGAGGTGAACAGGAGGAACAGGAGGAGGAAGTGAACAGGAGGAGGAGGAGAACAGGAGGACAGGAGGAAATTAGGAGGAGGTGAGCAGGAGGAGGAGGAGAACAGGAGGAGGTGAGCAGGAGGAGGAGGAGAACAGGAGGAGGAGGAGAACAGGAGGAGGTGAGCAGGAGGAGGAGGAGAACAGGAGAAGGAGGTGAACAGGAGGAGGAGGAGAACAGGAGGACAGGAGGAGGAGGTGAACAGGAGGAACAGGAGGAGGAAGTGAACAGGAGGAGGAGGAGAACAGGAGGACAGGAGGAGGAGGTGAACAGGAGGAGGTGAGCAGGAGGAGGAGGAGAACAGGAGGAGGTGAACAGGAGGAACAGGAGGAGAAAGTGAACAGGAGGAGGAGGAGAACAGGAGGAGGTGAGCAGGAGGAGGAGAACAGGAGGACAGGAGGAGGAGGTGAACAGGAGAACAGGAGGAGGTGAGCAGGAGGAGGAGAACAGGAGGAGGTGAGCAGGAGGAGGAGAACAGGAGGACAGGAGGAGGAGGTGAACAGGAGAACAGGAGGAGGTGAGCAGGACGATAGGAGAAGTTTAGTAATTGAGAACCATTAACTATGGAGAGTACAAAACATTCTAGTTGACAGACGATGAGCTGAATAAAACTCAGGGTGAATCTCAGCTGTAAAAGTACCGATGTCGAGTATAAAAGTAGAAGACTGTCTGGGAGTCATGTCGCTCTGGAGGCCGCCATGTTTGTTTCTTGTTTACTGTCGCGTAGACGGAAACACAAAATACGAAGAGAGTCTTTTAACTGATTTATCGTATTTTAACCGTATTTTCTGGACTACAAGTCACACTTTTTTAATCTGTTTGGCTGGTCATTCAACTCATCGTAAAACGTGAATTCCATTTCCAAAAACATTGTTGCATACCATTTAGGAACACTAGATGTCGCTGTACGACAACAGGAAGCTGCTCCAGAAAGTCAGACAAAGCTCTAGTAGAACTAAAGGAAACAGGGAAAGATGTGTCTGGACGTGGAAAATAAATACAACTTCTAGATGTTTTTCTTCTCGTGATACAATACACACACAGGTGTAACCTGTAATTCATCAAATCCGGTAATAAAGTTACTTGTATTTAAGCCAGATTACGAATCTTTATTGATCGCAAAACATGGAGGCCAAAGAACAGATTGTTGATTTTTGTACATGCTAACATTAAGCTTTCAGTTTCTTATTCGATGTTTTTATTGTGTTGCTATGTCAGATTTGGGAAACCACAATGACCATAACAGATCCTGATGTGCTCCACCAGTGTCTTCCTGCACATCTGCTCAATAATTGGAGGAATAAGACGCTTATTTAGCACAGCGTGATGACTGTCGGCTGCCGCTGAGCTCCGACACGGGGAGGTTTCCGGTTTCTGTGCCATCGGGGCTCCGGCGGAGTAAACACCGCGCTCATGTAAACACAGACGGAAGTTAAATATTGTACATGCGGCACAGCATCGAAGACATTAATAAATCATTAGATGGAAATAAAGAGGGACTATAATGAGTTCTTCAAGCAGCTTAACGCGAGACATTTGGCGGGTTACAGTCTGCGCCACAAACTCTGGTGGATTATTTTTTGAAAAGCTGCGACAGAAGTAATAATAGCAGATGGTGGAAGGACGGGACGGATAAAGTCCATTCCAATTTGGGTTGACCAAATACTGACCTTCTGCTGGAAGACAGAAAAGAACTGAATGTCCTCATTTCAAACCCGCTGTCCTGCTCTCATATATTTAGAACGGAGTCGCTCCTGTGCACAATCAGTCCAGAAAAGTGACCTTTAAGAACCTCACAGGGAATGTTTTGGCCAATTTGTGACGTATTAGAAAGAGACATGTATGGTTCAGGATCAGCCTTGATAGAAGAGCGCTCTGGAGGAACCAAACCCTTCTGTTAAGAGAAACGATTGTTCTCTTGGATTGAAACTTGAAGACGCTTTGTTTTGGCCATTTCAGACAAACGATACGCAAACATGACGACGCCCGATCTTTAAAATGTGATCTCTTGTGTAGCACATCCCTGTGAATTCATCCCCGCCACATGGCTAACACTGCAGTGACTCAGCAGCCAATCAAAGACAGCGGAAGGTGAAGGAACCGTCTTCCACCAAACCAAATGACAGAATGAGGAAAAAAAAGGTTTGTAGGAAGACCGAAGGCCGAAGACCACCAGCTGTGCTGCTGTGCTCAACATCTGTATCACCGAGGTGATGAGAGGAGGCCCGTTGAGTCCGCAGTCATTAGGAAGATTTACAAGCCACGGTAAGACGGAGGCCTGCCGGGTACCGTGTGTGTGTGTGTGTGTGTGTGTGTGTGTGTGTGTGTGTGTGTGTGTGTGTGTGTGTGTGTGTGTGTGTGTGTGTGTGTGTGTGTGTGTGTGTGTGTGTGTGTGTGTGTGTGTGTGTGCGTGTGTTTGTGTGTGTGTGGTAGATGATATATAAGGCATGCCAGTTTGCCCCGTACTCTTTGTCCTCAAATCTACCAGATTCCAGTTGAGTTGAGAAGTAACTAAGTACTTTGTTACAGTGCCCAAGTACTTTTTCACACATCTGTACTTCACGTTCTAATCTTCCTCTTTATGTTATTGAACACAAATAACCCTAACCCCAAACACTCCGCAGGAGTCCTCTTCTCACTAGAAAAGGTTGTAGTGTGAATGTTGACCACAGGTACAGGTAACTCCTCCTCCTCCTCCTCCTCCTCCTCCTCCTCCTCCTCCTCAGTCGTCCGTCGGTCCTACCTGAGTCCGGTTGTTCTCCAGCGTCTTCTCCAGCTCCGCCTTGGCCGCCGCCGCCTCCTGCTGGTGACTTTGTCTCAGGTGCTCGATGGCTGACGCGTGAATATGGTTCAGCTCGGAGCGCAGCGACGCTGCCGTCGGACACACACACACACACACACACACACACACACACACACACACACACACACACACACACACACACACACACACACACACACACACACACACACACACACACACACACACACACACACACACACACACACACACACACACACTTTGGTAATTGCTGTGTGCCTGTTATGTGATTGTGTGGTGAAACACGCGGTGGTGTGACGTGGGTCCTCTCACCCAGCATGGCCTTGCCCTCGTCCTCCAGCTCGAAGCGCAGCGTCTGCAGCTCCTGCTCCGAATGCTGCTTCAGCATCTCGATGCTCTGACGGTGAGCCTCTCGGAGAGACTGCAGCTCGGCGTGGTGATGGAGGCGCAGATGCTCCTCCAGCTCCTGGTGGAGGGAGATGAGGAGGAGACGGAGACGAGTAGAAGGTGCAGGGAGACAAGGAGGAGACAGAGACAAGTAGAATGTAGAGGGAGACGAGGAGGAGGTGGAGGAGACGAGGAGGAGAAAGAGACGAGTAGAAAGTGGAGGGGGCGAGGAGGAGGAGAAGGAGACGAAGAGGAGGTGGAGGAGACGAGGAGGAGAAAGAGACGAGTAGAAAGTGGAGGGGGCGAGGAGGAGGAGAAGGAGACGAGGAGGAGAAAGAGACGAGGAGGAGAAAGAGACGAGGAGGAGAAAGAGACGAGTAGAAAGTGGATGGGGGAAAGGACGAGGAGGAGAAGGAGACGAGGAGGAGAAAGAGACGAGGAGGAGGAGGAGGAGACGGAGACGAGTAGAAGGTGCAGGGAGACAAGGAGGAGACAGAGACAAGTAGAATGTAGAGGGAGACGAGGAGGAGGTGGAGGAGACGAGGAGGAGAAAGAGACGAGTAGAAAGTGGAGGGGGCGAGGAGGAGGAGAAGGAGACGAAGAGGAGGTGGAGGAGACGAGGAGGAGAAAGAGACGAGTAGAAAGTGGAGGGGGCGAGGAGGAGGAGAAGGAGACGAGGAGGAGAAAGAGACGAGGAGGAGAAAGAGACGAGTAGAAAGTGGATGGGGGAAAGGACGAGGAGGAGAAGGAGACGAGGAGGAGAAAGAGACGAGGAGGAGGAGGAGGAGAAGGAGACGAGGACGAGAAAGAGACGAGGAGGAGGAGGAGGAGAAGGAGACGAGGAGGAGGAGGAGGAGAAGGAGACGAGGAGGAGAAAGAGACGAGGAGGAGGAGGAGGAGAAGGAGACGAGGAGGAGAAAGAGACGAGGAGGAGAAGGAGACGAGGAGGAGGAGGAGGAGAAGGAGACGAGGAGGAGAAAGAGACGAGGAGGAGAAAGAGACGAGGAGGAGAAGGAGACGAGGAGGAGAGAAGGACATGTTTGCAACTTCAGTCATTAATCCAAATTAGTCATTGCAGAACAATGTTTACATTTTATTCATGATTCCAGTCCCGGACCTCATTTCTAAAAGCTGCTGAAGCACCAACAGGTCCTGAAAGATGCATACGCCACTTCCCACCTGATCTATAAAAAGAAACTTTGCGGGAGAATGTGCGTCCCGGTACACAAACTTAGAACCTTGAGCAGCACATTGTGGAGACGGGGAACCTGCAGCGCTGATTGTGAGGTGGAGAATAGAAACCAGATTCATCTCATACAGTTAATATCTTTAAATATCAGACTTACACCTGATCATAAACAGCCGAGCTGCAGAGTTCTAGATGTTTCTTTAGTGGAACATTAATACTGAATCAGTAGAACCATGTTCATATGTTGAACTTTCCTCTTCACATAATCCAGAGCGCTGCTTAGAACTGATTGATTATTAATTGTGACAAAGTGAGTAACGATCAGAGTAACGATCAGAGTAACGATCAGAGTAACGATCAGAGTAGATCAGAGTAACGATCAGAGTAACGATCAGAGTAGATCAGAGTAACGATCAGAGTAACGATCAGAGTAGATCAGGGTAACGATCAGAGTAGATCAGAGTAACGATCAGAGTAACGATCAGAGTAGATCAGAGTAGATCAGAGTAACGATCAGAGTAACGATCAGAGTAGATCAGAGTAGATCAGAGTAACGATCAGAGTAACGATCAGAGTAACGATCAGAGTAATGATCAGAGTAGATCAGAGTAACGATCAGAGTAGATCAGAGTAACGATCAGAGTAACGATCAGAGTAGATCAGAGTAACGATCAGAGTAACGATCAGAGTAACGATCAGAGTAGATCAGAGTAACGATCAGAGTAATGATCAGAGTAGATCAGAGTAACGATCAGAGTAACGATCAGAGTAACGATCAGAGTAAACCCATAAACAGTGCGGGGACAGCCGAAGTAAAGCTGCAGTGTCGGGAGACACACTGAGACACTGTCTGTCTCTGGGACGTCTCTTCTGTACAGCTGTAAGGTACAAATATACTAAACTGTACCTCCACAGTAACAAAGTGAGTCTCTGGGAAAGTCTCATGCAAAAAACAAAGTGTAAACATCTAAACACCTAAACAACAACAAGATGCTCTATAATCTGGATGTTAGAGGGGAAGATGCTCTATAATCTGATGTTAGTAGAGGAATATGCTCTATAATCTGGATGTTAGCGGGGAAGATGCTCTATAATCTGATTTTAAAGGGGGAAATGCTCTATAATCTGGATGTTGGGGGTATGCTCTATAATCTGATGTTAGTAAAGGAATGTGCTCTATAATCTGGATGTTAGAGGGGAAGATGCTCTATAATCTGATTTTAAAGGGGGAAATGCTCCATAATCTTGATGTTAGAGGATTAAGATGCTCTATAATCTAATGTTAGTAGAGGAAGATGCTCTATAATCTGGAAGTTAGACACACTATGTCATGCTCTGTCACTTTGTGTCACGCTACATCATGTTCTGTCACACAGTGTCACTCCGTGTCACGCTGTGTCATGCTCTGTCACTCTGTGTCACTCTATGTCACTCTATGTCACGCTGAGAGAAAGTGAGATTTAAAAAGCCACTAATCTCCCTCATTCATTACTATTCTTACTTTAATTAACGCCAGCGCATTAACTCCCCTTCAAGTTGTCCTGTAATTACAAACTGACAGTAATGTGATTACAATGTAATGTGTGCCATGTTGGTATCTGCTCTAAAAGTGCTGAATAATGGACGAGCGTGCCCACCTTGAGGTCGCGCTGCCTGGTGTGCTCCAGGTCCTGCACGGCACCGCGGTGCACCTCCTGCAGCCGCTGCTGCCGACGCTGGTGCTCCGTCTGCAGCTCATCCAGCTGCAGCCTCAGGTGCTCCCTCTCCTGGCTGAACTGCTGCTGCAGCTGCTGCAGCGACGACTGCGACTGCGAAAGCTGCATCTCCAGGCTCTGCTTCAGCAAGGAGATCTGCACACACAGGGACAAACCTGTTAGCAATGCTCCGCTAGCTCAGGGGTCTGCAACATTTATGACCGTGGCTGCTTTCACACCAGGACGGTCCAGGACTCGGTCCAGGACTCGGTTCCATTGGTTCGGTTTACTTTCTCACCAGGACGGTCCAGGACTCGGTCCAGGACTCGGTCCAGGACTCGGTTCCATTGGTTCAGTTTACTTTCTCACCAGGACGGTCCAGGACTCGGTCCAGGACTCGGTTCCATTGGTTCGGTTTACTTTCTCACCAGGACGGTCCAGGACTCGGTTCCATTGGTTCGGTTTACTTTCTCACCAGGACGGTCCAGGACTCGGTCCAGGACTCGGTTCCATTGGTTCGGTTTACTTTCTCACCAGGACGGTCCAGGACTCGGTTCCATTGGTTCGGTTTACTTTCACACCAGGACGGTCCAGGATTCGGTTCCATTGGTTCAGTTTACTTTCTTACCAGGACGGTCCAGGACTCGGTTCCATTGGTTCGGTTTACTTTCTCACCAGGACGGTCCAGGACTCGGTTCCATTGGTTCGGTTTACTTTCTCACCAGGACGGTCCAGGACTCGGTTCCATTGGTTCGGTTTACTTTCACACCAGGACGGTCCAGGACTCGGTTCCATTGGTTCAGTTTACTTTCTCACCAGGACGGTCCAGGACTCGGTTCCATTGGTTCGGTTTACTTTCTCACCAGGACGGTCCAGGACTCGGTTCCATTGGTTCGGTTTACTTTCTCACCAGGACGGTCCAGGACTCGGTCCAGGACTCGGTTCCATTGGTTCGGTTTACTTTCTCACCAGGACGGTCCAGGACTCGGTTCCATTGGTTCGGTTTACTTTCTCACCAGGACGGTCCAGGACTCGGTTCCATTGGTTCAGTTTACTTTCTCACCAGGACGGTCCAGGACTCGGTCCAGGACTCGGTTCCATTGGTTCGGTTTACTTTCTCACCAGGACGGTCCAGGACTCGGTTCCATTGGTTCGGTTTACTTTCTCACCAGGACGGTCCAGGACTCGGTTCCATTGGTTCGGTTTACTTTCTCACCAGGACGGTCCAGGACTCGGTTCCATTGGTTCAGTTTACTTTCTCACCAGGACGGTCCAGGACTCGGTTCCATTGGTTCGGTTTACTTTCTCACCAGGACGGTCCAGGACTCGGTCCAGGACTCGGTTCCATTGGTTCGGTTTACTTTCTCACCAGGACGGTCCAGGACTCGGTTCCATTGGTTCGGTTTACTTCCCTACCAGGACGGTCCAGAAGGAACCAACTCACCTGGACATCGTCACGCAATTACAAGAGCTGCTGATTTGGGAGCTCTATTACCTGAAACCAACACTGACCAGAGAAGAAGAAAAGCATGAGGATGAAGAAACTAGCTCATTGATTGGTCTGGAATGAAAATGGAAGCCCCGCCTCTTTAGCTGACTAATGGCTAATGGTTAGCCACAAGCTACCATGATATACGTATAGTCTTCAGACCAGATGTCGATGAGTCTTCCTCTCCACTTCTTCCTCTCTACTTCTTCCTCCCTACTTCTTCCTCCCTACCTCCTCCTCTACTTCCTCTCCACTTCTTCCTCTACTTCTTCCTCTCTAATTCATCCTCCCTACTTTTTTGTCTACTTCTTCCTCTCTACCTCCTCCTCTACTTATTCCTCTCTACTTCCTCCTCATGACTTCCTCCTCTCTACTTCCTCCTCATGACTTCCTCCTCTCTACTTCATCCTCTACTTCCCCCTCTCTACTTCTTCCTCTCTACTTCCTCCTCATGACTTCCTCCTCTCTACTTCCCCCTCTCTACTTCCTTCTCATGACTTCCTCCTCTCTACTTCCTTCTCATGACTTCCTCCTCTCTACTTCCTTCTCATGACTTCCCCCTCTCTACTTCCTCCTCTCTACTTCCCCCTCTCTACTTCCTTCTCATGACTTCCTCCTCTCTACTTCCTTCCCATGACTTCCTCCTCTCTACTTCGTCCTCTACTTCCCCCTCTCTACTTCCTCCTATCTACTTCCTCCTCTCTACTTCCCCCTCTCTACTTCCTTCTCATGACTTCCCCCTCTCTACTTCCTTCTCATGACTTCCCCCTCTCTACTTCCTTCTCATGACTTCCTCCTCTCTACTTCCTTCTCATGACTTCCTCCTCTCTACTTCGTCCTCTACTTCCCCCTCTCTACTTCCCCCTCTCTACTTCCTCCTCTCTACTTCCCCCTCTCTACTTCCTCCTCTCTACTTCTTCCTCTCTACTTCCCCCTCTCTACTTCCTTCTCATGACTTCCTCCTCTCTACTTCCTTCTCATGACTTCCTCCTCTCTACTTCCTTCTCATGACTACCCCCTCTCTACTTCCCCCTCTCTACTTCCTTCTCATGACTTCCCCCTCTCTAC
>NC_137649.1:25013577-25028577 GCF_963383615.2 Lipophrys pholis | reverse complement strand
GACCGGGGAAGACCGGGGATATGCAGACAGGGTAGGACCGGGAATATGTAGACCGGGGAAGACCGGGGAAGACCGGGGCAGACCGGGGAAGACCGGGGATATGCAGACAGGGTAGGACCGGGAATATGTAGACCGGGGAAGACCGGGGAAGACCGGGGCAGACCGGGGAAGACCGGGAATATGCAGACAGGGGAGGACCGGGAATATGTAGACCGGGGAAGACCCAGAAAGACTGGAGCAGACCGGGGCAGACCGGGGCAGACTGGGGAAGACCGGGAATATGCAGACTGGGAATATGCAGACTGGGGAAGATCGGGGCAGACCGGGAATATGTAGACTAGGGAAGACCGGGAAAATGTAGACCCGGGCAGACTTGGGATATGTAGACCGGGGCAGAACTTAATGTTCCCTGAAAGGTATGAATGTGTGTGTGTGTGTCTAAAACCTGCAGCATCAATTTAACTCAAACAGAACTCAGGATGACAAGTTTGTAAAGCTAGTACGTGTTAGCATCTACTAGCATTTTACATTAGCATTTCCTGCTACAGTCTTCATTTCCCAACAAAACACGCCATAGGGTGCATGTAAAAACACATGCAGACTACAGGAGGCGCTCTAACACGTACCAATGATATAATCACAGAGTTTAACACAACAGCTCCACTCAGGTTGATTCAGAAACTTAAACACTGTCCCGCTCTGTTTATCTCCTCCACTTTCCGGTTTATGTCTACGAAAGTCGGTGGAATTCATCCAGACATGAATCGCCGGATTCCCTCATAATCACGCACAGTTGAAGGAATGAAGTTGAAAGAAAGTAACGGGGTAAAGATATAAATATGTACTACAGAGTATGCATCAGCATTAAGACGAGAGGCTGTGAGCCCAGAGAAGTAAGTACTGGTGAAATATCGATGCTACAGATTTCAGACACACACATTCCAGGGAACACTATGTTCATTTCCTGTTGACTTTAATCTGTCACCATAACCTGGAGATTTACCCGTTATATTCATGTTGGTGTACATTTGAGTCCCCATGGGTTAGCAATCAGGATTTGGTCCCCACTCGTATAGAAAATCACACATTTATCTTTTAGGGTAAATTCTATTGATATTCTAATGGTATTGAATGTTGTCATGGTGACTGTCAAAATAA
This sequence comes from Lipophrys pholis, assembly GCF_963383615.2. Classification (NCBI taxonomy): domain Eukaryota; kingdom Metazoa; phylum Chordata; class Actinopteri; order Blenniiformes; family Blenniidae; genus Lipophrys; species Lipophrys pholis. The sequence goes on along the minus strand of NC_137649.1, from coordinate 25,027,419 downwards.
AAGTACCAAGTTGGATTATATTACAGTGACTTTCAAAATAAAAGTACCAAGTCCAGGAGAATATGGACTCAGGGTCATGACACCACGGAGGAAACTTTGTTCTGATTGGCCAGCAAACTAAACTAAACTAACTAAACTTATCATACTTTAATTAATTAATTAATTAATTAATCAAAGTTCTTTTCTCATTTTGAACATTTTGTTACAGCAAAGTTAAAAAACCTCCTGAACTGTGACGATTTAATAAGGACACTCCATCTGCGCTGGAGAGTAATTGAGTACATTTACTCAAGTACTGCACTTGACAGTTCTTCACTATTCAACACTTGATTTCACACCAATAAGGTTCATGTGCTCCACTGGAGTGTTTCTACCTCTTTAGAGAGCAAACAGGAGGAAAGCATCAACAAGAAACAAAACGCTTTCCAGAACTAATTGTTAAGGCTTAAAACCTGCAAACACCGAAGTGAGAACATGTTCCTGTACTTTCCTCAGGTAATCTCTCCATCCACCCACCCCCCACCCATCCATCTATCGTGTCCCAGAGTAAACAGGAGTATATTTTGGATAATTCCATAGGGCTCATTCAGCAGCAGTTGTTTACCAGTTCGGATGGTTCCCTTCGCTGCTTGTTGATTGCACTGCACCATATGCAGACGGCGCAGGGCGCCTGCCATCCCTGATCACCACTCATTCATTAGCAGAAATAATGAACATCAACAGACTGAAATATGTGACAGGACCAAAATCTTTTGGCAGGAAACAAATCAACGATGCAGAGACGGAGAGAGCCGACAGCTTGTATTTTGACTGAGTCATTCCTGATTATCCATCTGGTCCATTTTCCATCAATTATTCACATCAGCTGCTTCTCACACAAAACTGCAGGAGCTCATTCAGATCTGTGGCTTTCTAAGATTGTACCCTGCACTGGCTGTGGACCAACTGAGGGACTGATGGACCAACTGATGGACCAACTGATGGACAGATTGATGGACCAACTGATGGACCAACTCATGGACCAACTCATGGACCAACTCATGGATGGACTGATGGACCAACTGATGGATGGACTGATGGACCAACTGATGGACAGACTGATGGACAGACTGATGGACAGACTGATGGAGCATCTGATGGACAGACTGATGGACCAACTGATGGATGGACTAACGAAGTGTTGAAATGATGGACAGATGATGGACGATGAAATTGACGGATGAGTTCTTTCCTCAATAAAACAAAAACAAATAAACAAATCCAGATTCAACCAAACGCAGTGAACAAAGTGAACAAAGTGAACAAAGTGAACAAAGTGAACAAAGTGAACAAAGTGAACAAAGTGAACAAAGTGGGAAGAAAAGGTTTGTGGAAAGTCGATGACTTTGGATTGCACAAGTCCTCCAGATGAGACAAGAATGTCTGAGCTGATCAAATCGGACGTCTGTTGTCTGTTTGACCGTCAGAACAGAGAATCAGGCCCCGGTGACGTCACCTAGAAACTGTGGAAACTAGTGCACACGTTACAGGCTTTTATTTTCTAGAATAGTTTATGTCCGTCTGTCAATCCGTCGAGGTTTGTTTCAGAAGACAGGGACACTAAAGCACTTATTTACTCCAAGTCATTAAGTCCAAGTCATAGTTTGTGGAAAACCGATGGCTGTGTTCAGGGATTACAATTTCAATTGCCAATATTCTACAAAAAGTAGATAAATACCAGACTTTCCTCAATGCAGAGCTCAACCAAACCATGCAGTACTCAGCGTTTTAGGAGGGAATATATCATTATCGAGCAGAGATTAGTTAAATTCACCACTTGGTCCTCGTTGGTGCTCGCAGTTTCTCATGTGGCCCATTTGAAAATATGATTCCGCTTCGGTGGAGATCGTACTCAGAAGACAGGAGCGAGACTTTCTGGTCCTCCCCTAATCAGCAGGAAAGCAGCACAGCGTCACCGTGGCCTGGTGACGTTTCCTCCATCATTAACTGAAGAAATCCTCTCAGCCGGAGAGCAACTTCCAGGATGGGAGGAGCCAAGATGGGAGGGGCCAGGATGGGAGGAGCCAGAATGGGAGGGGCCAGGATGGGAGGAGCCAGGACATCCAGCCGCCGTGGCTGAAGGGTGGGAGGAGCCAGGATGGGAGGAGCCAGGACGTCCAGCCACCGTGGCTGAAGGGTGGGAGGAGCCAGGATGGGAGGAGCCAGGACATCCAGCCACCGTGGCTGACGGGTGGGAGGAGCCAGGATGGGAGGGGCCAGGATGGGAGGAGCCAGGACGTCCAGCCACCGTGGCTGACGGGTGGGAGGAGCCAGGATGGGAGGGGCCAGGATGGGAGGAGCCAGGACGTCCAGCCGCCGTGGCTGAAGGGTGGGAGGAGCCAGGATGGGAGGAGCCAGGACGTCCAGCCGCCGTGGCTGAAGGGTGGGAGGAGCCAGGATGGGAGGAGCCAGGACGTCCAGCCACCGTGGCTGAAGGGTGGGAGGAGCCAGGATGGGAGGAGCCAGGACGTCCAGCCACCGTGGCTGAAGGGTGGGAGGAGCCAGGATGGGAGGAGCCAGGACATCCAGCCACCGTGGCTGACGGGTGGGAGGAGCCAGGATGGGAGGGGCCAGGATGGGAGGAGCCAGGACGTCCAGCCACCGTGGCTGACGGGTGGGAGGAGCCAGGATGGGAGGGGCCAGGATGGGAGGAGCCAGGACGTCCAGCCACCGTGGCTGACGGGTGGGAGGAGCCAGGATGGGAGGGGCCAGGATGGGAGGAGCCAGGACGTCCAGCCGCCGTGGCTGAAGGGTGGGAGGAGCCAGGATGGGAGGAGCCAGGACGTCCAGCCGCCGTGGCTGAAGGGTGGGAGGAGCCAGGATGGGAGGAGCCAGGACGTCCAGCCACCGTGGCTGAAGGGTGGGAGGAGCCAGGATGGGAGGAGCCAGGACGTCCAGCCACCGTGGCTGAAGGGTGGGAGGAGCCAGGATGGGAGGAGCCAGGACATCCAGCCACCGTGGCTGACGGGTGGGAGGAGCCAGGATGGGAGGGGCCAGGATGGGAGGAGCCAGGACGTCCAGCCACCGTGGCTGACGGGTGGGAGGAGCCAGGATGGGAGGGGCCAGGATGGGAGGAGCCAGGACGTCCAGCCGCCGTGGCTGAAGGGTGGGAGGAGCCAGGATGGGAGGAGCCAGGACGTCCAGCCGCCGTGGCTGAAGGGTGGGAGGAGCCAGGATGGGAGGAGCCAGGACGTCCAGCCGCCGTGGCTGAAGGGTGGGAGGAGCCAGGATGGGAGGAGCCAGGACGTCCAGCCACCGTGGCTGACGGGTGGGAGGAGCCAGGATGGGAGGGGCCAGGACGTCCAGCCGCCGTGGCTGAAGGGTGGGAGGAGCCAGGATGGGAGGAGCCAGGACGTCCAGCCGCCGTGGCTGAAGGGTGGGAGGAGCCAGGATGGGAGGAGCCAGGATGGGAGGAGCCAGGACGTCCAGCCGCCGTGGCTGAAGGGTGGGAGGAGCCAGCCGAGGGCTGTGAGGCCAGTGGTTTGGCCATAGGACTCTGTCCTCATCCACCCCGCAGATCGTTACGATGAGAGGAGAAATGCAAGAATTCACACTGTTTCTGGTCCAGGTCCAGGTCCAGGTTTATTTCCAGGTTCTGGTCCTGGTATAGGTCTCGGTCACCACGTTGGTAGTAACCAGTAGTAGTAGAGACGATCAGAACAAAGTTTCCTCCGTGGTGTCATGACTCCCAGTCCATATTCTCCTGGACTTTTATTTTGACAGTCACAATAATAACAATACAACTTGTATTACCCGGTCTGCACTGTGTGTGTGTGTGTGTGTGTGTGTGTGTGTGTGTGTGTGTGTGTGTGTGTGTGTGTGTGTGTGTGTGTGTGTGTGTGTGTGTGTGTGTGTGTGTGTGTGTGTGTGTGTGTGTGTGTGAGCTCACAGCCAGCAGTCTGTTCTTGTCCTTCTCTGCAGCACTCAGAGCGTTCTCCAGCGTCGCTCGGTGCTTCTTGCTGACTTCCTCTAGAGCTCGAGCCTGGCTCTCCTTCATCTGACTGCTCTCCTCTTCGTACCGAGCCCGGGCCGAGCTCACGTCCTTCTTGTGTGCCGCTCGCTCCTCACGGAGCCCCTAACACACACACACACACACACACACACACACACACACACACACACACACACACACACACACACACACACACCCATTCACTAACGCTCCTAAATGAGGAGGTGAAAATTAACATTTGAATTGAATTGAGGTGGACACTGCTCAGACAGACGCAGAGCAGCGTCTCCCAGCTCTCGAAGGAATTGTGCCGCACAAATGTCAGAGTTAAACGAGACGAGGAGACGCGAAGCGGCAACACTTGACATTTCCTGCTGACTGCGCTGCCTTCCACCGGCTGACCTTTAAACATCAGGCCTTCTGAAACCGAGCAGTCTTTTGGGTAAACGCTGTGATGGACAGCCGTGACCCGGCGGCTCGGCCTCAGTCAGGAATCAGTTCACAACAAATGTTGGTTGGAAGAAAACAACTGGAAGCTTCTGCTAATGTTACTGATTCACCATCTCTGAAAGATGGATAACCCCCGAGATAGATAGATAGATAGATAGATAGATAGATAGATAGATAGATAGATAGATAGATAGATAGATAGATAGATAGATAGATAGATAGATAGATAGATAGATAGATAGATAGATAGATAGATAGATAGATAGATAGATAGATAGTTATTCGTCCTGGTTATGCTCCGATGTCGTTGAAGCGGAGAGAACTGCACCTTCTCCAGGGACTGGATGTGCTGCCTCTGCCGGTCGTCCAGGGCCTGTCCCTGGTTCTGCAGGGCCTCCCGCTCCTCCTCCATCCTCAGCACCTTGTCCTTCAGCCGGCTGCGCTCATTGTCCAGGTCCCTGATGGCGGCCTCCTGGGTCATCTGGGTGGCCTGCAGGCTGCTGATCTGACCTGAGGGCGAACCAAGTCTGTCTCACTCCTGTCTCTTAGTTATCATCATGTCAGCAAACATGAAGCAGCAAACATGAAGCAGCAAACGTGAAGCAGCAAACATGAAGCAGCAAACATGAAGCAGCAAACTTGAAGCAGCAAACGTGAAGCAGCAAACGTGAAGCAGCAAACGTGAAGCAGCAAACTTGAAGCAGCAAACGTGTAGCAGCAAACGTGTAGCAGCAAACGTGAAGCAGCAAACATGAAGCAGCAAACATGAAGCAGCAAACTTGAAGCAGCAAACGTGAAGCAGCAAACGTGAAGCAGCAAACATGAAGCAGCAAACATGAAGCAGCAAACATGAAGCAGCAAACGTGAAGCAGCAAACATGAAGCAGCAAACATGAAGCAGCAAACATGAAGCAGCAAACATGAAGCAGCAAACATGAAGCAGCAAACGTGAAGCAGCAAACGTGAAGCAGCAAACGTGTAGCAGCAAACGTGTAGCAGCAAACGTGTAGCAGCAAACGTGTAGCAGCAAACATGAAGCAGCAAACGTGAAGCAGCAAACGTGAAGCAGCAAACGTGAAGCAGCAAACGTGTAGCAGCAAACGTGTAGCAGCAAACGTGTAGCAGCAAACATGAAGCAGCAAACGTGAAGCAGCAAACGTGAAGCAGCAAACGTGAAGCAGCAAACATGAAGCAGCAAACGTGTAGCAGCAAACGTGTAGCAGCAAACATGAAGCAGCAAACGTGAAGCAGCAAACGTGAAGCAGCAAACGTGAAGCAGCAAACATGAAGCAGCAAACGTGAAGCAGCAAACGTGAAGCAGCAAACGTGAAGCAGCAAACGTGAAGCAGCAAACGTGTAGCAGCAAACGTGTAGCAGCAAACATGAAGCAGCAAACATGAAGCAGCAAACATGAAGCAGCAAACATGAAGCAGCAAACATGAAGCAGCAAACATGAAGCAGCAGCAAACGTAAATCAGAAAAATGTATCGCAGAAAAACTTTGAATTCTGTGAGCGTTGACGCTCTGCACATTCAACACTGCAGCTTTAAAGTAGGAAAGACATGGGAGATTACCGTATTATCTGGACCATAGATCATCTCAAATGACTATAATTCAATGAAATAATCAGAACTCAAATAAGTACAGTTTGATTTTATTTCAACTATACAATCTTTTAAACAGTTTTTTCATTTTCTATAAATTTTGTTTTCAACAAATTTTCTGGGCTTTATTTAATTGACTAAAACTTTCTAATTTACTTCGTGTCCCGGACACAACAGGGCGGCGGGTTTAGGAGCTGGATACTGACAAGTCATCGGTTGCTTTAATTGCCTCCGTGAAACAGAAGCCTCAGATTTTCTACATTTTCTAAAAACAGATTATTGCTGATGAGTGAGTTTTGATCTGCAGGCTGCTGGTTGCTGACCACTGACATGTAGAGTACTTTTCAATAACGATATCAGGATATTCAACTTGTCGACCTGATGTAACTAGAAGCTAATCAGTAAACCGTCGTCCTACATTTAAAGGTGCAGTAAAAAGGTGGAGAACAAAGCACGCAGCAGTTGAACCGTCACGTTTAACTTGTCATTCTCTCTGAATCGACCTCGAGTCGCTGCCTCTTCTGAACGTGACTCTGTTGTTATTTACCAACTGAACTGAACATCGTCATCGGCAGCTCGTGGCGGCTAATGGGCCGAGTGAAGCTGCTGCCGTGGCTCACTCATTTCACACTAGCGTTTATGCAACGCTGTGGTGCAGGACGCCGACGGAGACGTCGGCAGACATTAAGTCCGATTCCTCAACACCTCAAACAGCATAATGGATGTGAGACGCAGGAACAGCATGAGCTTGGCTCTGCAGCTGCATGTTACAGCGATCCAGGCAGTGACGGGGAATGCTGTACAGGCAGCTGGGCGGCGGTACAGGCGGCGGTACGGGTGACGGGGGTCACGGGACAGGTGACGGCGGGGACCACGGTGCAGGCAGCAGTACAGGCGGAGGAGAGGAGATTGAAGAAAACTAAAGCAAAATCATGAGACGAAACAAGAAGATAAAAGACGAGGCGAGATGAGACACAAAAAGCAAAAACTTAAAAAGCGGATGAGAAGCAGGATACGAAACAAGATGAGAAAACGGTTATAAGAGAACAGAACAGCTGAGACAGATGAGAGGAGAAGCGGAAGATACAAGAAAAAGTAGAGAAAGGAGGAAACGGAGAGATGAAACACAACAAGAGCTCAGATGGTGAAAGACTAGAAGAGTGAAGAAGAGCAGGACAAACTCCAGACGTAGAGACGGGACGAACCACGCAGGTCTTACTGGCTTTGAGGAGGATTTCCGTGGCTTGCTGCTGAACTCGGTCTCTGGCCGCCTCCAGTTCGCACTCCGCCTCCTTCTGACGAATCTCTACGATCTCAGAGTTCTGAGTCACCTCGTCCAGCTGTTTGGTTAAATCCTGCAGACGACACGCAGCTTCACTCTTACTGCACTCACTGGGTCAGTGGTTGGTTTGGGATGGGTGGGTGGGTGGGTGGGTGAGGGAGTGGGTGGGTGGGTGGTTTGGTTGGGTTGGGTTGGTTGGTGGGTGGGTGAGGTGAGGGAGTGGGGTGGGTGGGTGTTTTGGTTGGGTTGGTTGGGTTGGTGGGTGGGTGAGGTGAGGGAGTGGGGTGGGTGGGTGGTTTGGTTGGGTTGGGTTGGTGGGGGGGGTGGTTGGTTGGTTGGTTGGTTGGTGGGGGGGGTGGTTGGTTGGGTTGGTGGGTGGGTGAGGGAGTGGGGTGGGTAGGTGGTTGGTTGGTTGGTTGGTTGGTGGGTGGGTGAGGTGAGGGAGTGGGGTGGGTGGGTGGTTTGGTTGGGTTGGGTTGGTGGGTGGGTGGTTGGTTGGTTGGTTGGTTGGTTGGTTGGTGGGGGGGGTGGTTGGTTGGGTTGGTGGGTGGGTGAGGGAGTGGGGTGGGTAGGTGGTTGGTTGGTTGGTTGGTTGGGTGGGTGGGTGGTTGGGGTGGGTAGGTGGTTTGGTTGACTGATATTGTGGGACATTTGGTGGATTCCAGAGTACTCAGGTTAGTTGCTTGGCTGTTTGCTCATTGGTCAATTGGGACCAGCTGGTCTGGTTGGTTAGTTAGTTGGCAAAGAATTTTCTCTGTGAAAGTCCTTTAAAGAGCACAAGCTCATGAGACATACAATAATAAGTAAAATGCTCTCTCTTGCAGTTTTATCAAGTCAATGGCAGAAGTGCTTTAAATGTACACAAAAACAGTCTGAGCTCATAATGCAGCAGATCTAGTTGTAGTCAGGGTTAGTTTAGATCAGCATTATTAATACTGAAGCTCAACACTGTCAATGCTGCTCAATTAGTAAGAGGTAGACCAGGAAGGAATCTGATGTGAACACACACACACACACACACACACACACACACACACACACACACACACACACACACACACACACACACAGCAGCCATTTGATTTGATTTGCCACTCCGTAAGAACTCCCATCAAACAGCCCCAAACTTAATTACTGCAGGTCAAACAATGAGACCTTCATGTGATGAGGAACGGTGTGTGTGTGTGTGTGTGTGTGTGTGTGTGTGTGTGTGTGTGTGTGTGTGTGTGTGTGTGTGTGTGTGTGTGTGTGTGTGTGTGTGTGTGTGTGTGTGTGTGTGTGTGTGTGTGTGTGTGTGTTTTATCCTCCTTGTGAATCTCAGTGGAGATAACTTGAGAGTTCAGATCTCCGGGCTGGCAGAGATCCAGGACAACTCATTGGGGTCAATCGAGGAGAGAGTAGAGTAGAGTGAAAGTACTTGAGAATAGAAGTACGATAATCTGTAGATTGAAACATTTTGGGGAATTTGGAGAGTCCTCATCTATTTGTATCCCTTCATGTGGCCAGTAACCTGATCGGAGGCATTGATCACATTTGATCATTATGTCCATGTTAAGGTGTGTGACCCCCGAACCTTTTTAGCTTGTAGCATGTAGCATCAATGGTGTGTGACCCCCGAACCTTTTTAGCTTGTAGCATGTAGCATCAATGGTGTGTGAGCCCCGAAACTCTTTAGCATGTAGCATGTAGCATCACTGGTGTGTGACCTCCAAAACCTTTTAGCTTGTAGCACATTGGTGTCCAAGCGTAATCCTAGAGGGCCGGCGTCCTGCAGGGTTTAGCTCCTCCCAGTTGCAAAGCACCTGATTGCAACGAGGGGCTCCTTATTGGGCTTTTTCCCAACCTTGGTGATGACATCATCATTAGATTCAGGTAAGCTGAAGCAGGGAGAGAACTAAAACATGCAGGACACCGGTCCTCCAGGACCGAGTTTGGACACCCCTGATGTAGCATGTAGCATCGCTGGTGTGAGACCCCCAAAACTCTTTAGCATGTAGCATTGCTGGTGTGAGACCCCCGAAACTCTTTAGCATGTAGCATGTTGCATCACTGGTGTGTGAGCCAGGAAACTCTTTAGCATGTAGCATTGCTGGTGTGTGACCCCCGAAACTCTTTAGCATGTAGCATCGCTGGTATGTGAGCCCTGAAACTAATCAAGTTTCACATGTGGCCAAAGCAACTCAAAAAGATGTCTGAAATATGTCCAACATTATTCAAAAATTTTGAAAATCAGTCAGAAGTATTTCCCAAAATATTTGCAGTAATAGTCCAAAATTTGTCAAAAAACTGTTTATCCAAAATACTTATTCAAAATTTGGACAAAAGATGTCCAAGTTTAGTCACAAATATGTCTGAAAATATGTCCAATATATTCATGTCTAAACTTGACAAAAATATGTCCAATTAAAGTCCAAAGTTTGAAAAAAAGCACAAAGTAGTAAATAATATATAATATATATACAGTATGTCCAAAAATAGTCTGAAACGTGTTCAAAAATATGTCCAATACGTCTGAAATTTGTTCAAAATATTTCAAAATTGAATCAGAAATATATCCAATATATGTAAAATAAATCCTAAATATTTCCAGCCTGTCCAAAATATGTCCAGATACGTCTACAAATGGTTCAGAATATGTCCAATTACACTTTTTTTTTCTTCTCTAAAATTAGTCAAAAATTAAGATCTGACATGGACTCGTCCCAAAACAGTCTGAAATATGTACAAAATTAGCTGGAAATACATTCAAAATGATCTGAAGACATGTCGAAAGACAGTCAAAAAAATCGACAAAACTGATCGCAAATATTTCCCAAGTTATTCTTTAACGACTTTAACGAGCGACTTAACGAAACCTCTAAATCCCCTGAAGCAGCAGTCAACAGGCAGGCTGCTCCCAACAGCTGACAGGACCCACACACACACACACACACACACACACACACACACACACACACACACACACACACACACACACACACAGGTAAAGATAGTAGACGCCCACCTTGACGTTGCCCTCGGCGACGGAGAGCGAGGCCTGCAGCTTGTGGGACTTGTCCCGGTTTTCCCGGGCCTCGTCGGTGACCCGGGCCAGCTCGGCCCGCAGCTTCCCCAGCGTCTTCTGCAGCGCCGCCTCCTGGGATTGGAACTCGCGCCGCAGCTCGGCCTCGGTGCGTTTCCACGCCAGCAGGTTGTCCGCCGTCAGCTGCTGGGTTCTCTTCATGGCCTCCAGCTCGCGCTCGTAGAAGGCCTGAGCCTGGAGACACCGGGCGCCACAGGGTCAAGTAATCAGTCCATAGTAAGACACAACAAATCAAAGACACGTCTTACTGATGTCCTGAAATCATGGAAACATTTCACCTTTTATCAAACAGAAACAACGTCTGTAATTGGTCGAAAAATAAGTCCTAATTGTGACTCAAATATGTCAGAAACTAGTCAACAATGTCCAAATCTACTACAAAATGACCAAAACTGCAATTTTAAAATATGTCCAAATATAGTCAAAAATATGTCAACGGTTAGACAAATATATGTCAACAAATTATCACGAACATATCCATCCTTTTTCCAAGATATACCCCAAATATCTATATAAATATATATATAATAATATATAATAATATATATATATATAAGAAATATCCCTAAAATATTTCCAAAATTAGTAAACAAAAAATACATGTAAAAATATGTCCAAGTCTACTCCATAAATATGTCCAAGTCTACTCCAAAAGTATGTCCAAGTCTACTCCATAAATATGTCGAAGTCTACTCCATAAATATGTCCAAAGTCTACTCCATAAATATGTCCAAGTCTACTCCATAAATATGTCAAGTCTACTCCATAAATATGTCCAAAGTCTACTCCATAAATATGTCCAAGTCTACTCCATAAATATGTCCAAGTCTACTCCATAAATATGTCCAAGTCTACTACATAAATATGTCCAAGTCTACTCCATAAATATGTCCAAGTCTACTCCATAAATATGTCAAGTCTACTCCATAAATATGTCCAAGTCTACTCCATAAATATGTCAAGTCTACTCCATAAATATGTCCAAGTCTACTCCATAAATATGTCCAAAGTCTACTCCATAAATATGTCCAAGTCTACTCCATAAATATGTCCAAAGTCTACTCCGTAAATATGTCCAAGTCTACTCCATAAATATGTCAAGTCTACTCCATAAATATGTCCAAGTCTACTCCATAAATATGTCAAGTCTACTCCATAAATATGTCCAAGTCTACTCCATAAATATGTCAAGTCTACTCCATAAATATGTCCAAGTCTACTCCATAAATATGTCCAAAGTCTACTCCATAAATATGTCCAAGTCTACTCCATAAATATGTCAAGTCTACTCCATAAATATGTCAAGTCTACTCCATAAATATGTCCAAGTCTACTCCATAAATATGTCGAAGTCTACTCCAAAAGTATGTCCAAGTCTACTCCATAAATATGTCCAAAGTCTACTCCATAAATATGTCAAGTCTACTCCATAAATATGTCCAAAGTCTACTCCATAAATATGTCCAAAGTCTACTCCATAAATATGTCAAGTCTACTCCATAAATATGTCAAGTCTACTCCATAAATATGTCCAAGTCTACTCCATAAATATGTCCAAAGTCTACTCCATAAATATGTCCAAGTCTACTCCATAAATATGTCAAGTCTACTCCATAAATATGTCAAGTCTACTCCATAAATATGTCCAAGTCTACTCCATAAATATGTCGAAGTCTACTCCAAAAGTATGTCCAAGTCTACTCCATAAATATGTCCAAAGTCTACTCCATAAATATGTCAAGTCTACTCCATAAATATGTCCAAAGTCTACTCCATAAATATGTCAAGTCTACTCCATAAATATGTCCAAAGTCTACTCCATAAATATGTCAAGTCTACTCCATAAATATGTCCAAGTCTACTCCATAAATATGTCCAAAGTCTACTCCATAAATATGTCCAAGTATACTCCATAAATATGTCAAGTCTACTCCATAAATATGTCCAAAGTCTACTCCATAAATATGTCGAAGTCTACTCCAAAAGTATGTCCAAGTCTACTCCATAAATATGTCCAAAGTCTACTCCATAAATATGTCCAAGTCTACTCCATAAATATGTCAAGTCTACTCCATAAATATGTCCAAGTCTACTCCATAAATATGTCCAAGTGTACTCCATAAATATGTCAAGTCTACTCCATAAATATGTCCAAGTCTACTCCATAAATATGTCAAGTCTACTCCATAAATATGTCCAAGTGTACTCCATAAATATGTCAAGTCTACTCCATAAATACTCCATAAATATGTCCAAGTCTACTCCATAAATATGTCCAAGTCTACTCCATAAATATGTCCAAAGTCTACTCCATAAATATATCCAAAGTCTACTCCATAAATATGTCCAAAGTCTACTCCATAAATATGTCCAAGTCTACTCCATAAATATGTCAAGTCTACTCCATAAATATGTCAAGTCTACTCCAAAAGTATGTCCAAGTCTACTCCATAAATATGTCCAAAGTCTACTCCATAAATATGTCAAGTCTACTCCATAAATATGTCCAGGTCTACTCCATAAATATGTCCAAAGTCTACTCCATAAATATGTCAAGTCTACTCCATAAATATGTCAAGTCTACTCCAAAAGTATGTCCAAGTCTACTCCATAAATATGTCCAAAGTCTACTCCATAAATATGTCCAAGTCTACTCCATAAATATGTCCAAAGTCTACTCCATAAATATGTCCAAGTCTACTCCATAAATATGTCAAGTCTACTCCATAAATATGTCAAGTCTACTCCATAAATATGTCAAGTCTACTCCATAAATATGTCCAAGTATACTCCATAAATATGTCTTGTCTACTCCTATAATATGTCAAGTCTACTCCAAAAGTATGTCCAAGTCTACTCCATAAATATGTCCAAAGTCTACTCCATAAATATGTCAAGTCTACTCCATAAATATGTCCAGGTCTACTCCATAAATATGTCCAAAGTCTACTCCATAAATATGTCAAGTCTACTCCATAAATATGTCAAGTCTACTCCAAAAGTATGTCCAAGTCTACTCCATAAATATGTCCAAAGTCTACTCCATAAATATGTCAAGTCTACTCCATAAATATGTCCAAGTCTACTCCATAAATATGTCCAAGTCTACTCCATAAATATGTCAAGTCTACTCCATAAATATGTCAAGTCTACTCCATAAATATGTCCAAGTATACTCCATAAATATGTCAAGTCTACTCCATAAATATGTCAAGTCTACTCCAAAAGTATGTCCAAGTCTACTCCATAAATATGTCCAAAGTCTACTCCATAAATATGTCAAGTCTACTCCATAAATATGTCCAGGTCTACTCCATAAATATGTCCAAAGTCTACTCCATAAATATGTCAAGTCTACTCCATAAATATGTCAAGTCTACTCCAAAAGTATGTCCAAGTCTACTCCATAAATATGTCCAAAGTCTACTCCATAA
>NC_137649.1:24998577-25011077 GCF_963383615.2 Lipophrys pholis | reverse complement strand
CCTCGAAGGAACGCCGCATCTCCTCCACCTCACGCGACATGGACACCACCCGCTGCGTGTGCTGCAGGAGCAGTTCAACAAAAAACTGAGGGGCGGCGCTGTGGAGTTTCTGGTGTGGTGAGGCGGCGCTAACCTTCTACAGCTGGTCACCACAACGCTCACACCACAACGTTCACACCACAACGTTCACACCACAACGCTCACACCACAACGTTCACAAAACACCATTCACCCCACAACGCTCACACCACAACGTTCACACCACAACGTTCACACCACAACGTTCACAAAACACCATTCACACCACAACGTTCACACCATGCCGTTCACACCACAACGCTCACACCACAACGTTCACACCACAACGTTCACACCACAACGTTCACAAAACACCATTCACACCACAACGTTCACACCATGCCGTTCACACCACAACGTTCACACCACACCATTCACACCACAACGTTCACACCACAACGTTCACAAAACACCATTCACACCACAACGCTCACACCACAACGTTCACACCACAACGCTCACACAACACCGCTCACACCACAACGTTCACACCACAACGCTCACACCACAACGTTCACACACCGTTCACACAACACCATTCACACCACAACGCTCACACCACAACGTTCACACAACACCATTCACACCACAACGCTCACACCACAATGTTCACACACCGTTCACACCACAACGCTCACACCACAACGTTCACACCACAACGCTCACACAACACTGTTCACACACCGTTCACACCACAACGCTCACACCACAACGCTCACACCACAACGTTCACACCACAACGCTCACACAACACTGTTCACACACCGTTCACACCACAACGCTCACACCACAACGCTCACACAACACTGTTCACACACCGTTCACACCACAACGCTCACACCACAACGCTCACACCACAACGTTCACACCACAACGCTCACACAACACTGTTCACACACCGTTCACACCACAACGCTCACACCACAACGCTCACACAACACTGTTCACACACCGTTCACACCACAACGCTCACACCACAACGCTCACACCACAACGCTCACACCACAACGTTCACACCACAACGCTCACACAACACTGTTCACACACCGTTCACACCACAACGCTCACACCACAACGCTCACACCACAACGCTCACACCACAACGTTCACACCACAACGCTCACACAACACTGTTCACACACCATTCACACCACAACGCTCACACAACACTGTTCACACACCATTCACACCACACTGCTAACACCACAACACTCACAAAACAACGCTTCATTGGTTTTACGTTTTCGTAAAGTTTCACGGTTACACAGAAACTTTCTGAAAATTATGTTTTTTTAAGCGCAAATGGCAGAAACACGGACACAGAGAACTTCCCCCCGTTTCCATGGCAACAGTCGTAACGTTTTTGAAAAGTTCCACCTTGGAAGCTGTTTTCAGAAAGTTGCGTTTTTCTCTTATCCCGGCTGTCATAGAAACGCCCCAAACACTATGAAACTTTGAAAATGTGTTTGAAGAACAGGAAACAGAAGGAAACCGTCTGTGAAGGTCACGGCTCACACACACACACACACACACACACACACACACACACACACACACACACACACACACACACACACACACACACCTGGGCCTCGGTGCACAGCTGCATGTCCTCCACCCTCTGGCGGTAGCTCTGGAACTCGGCCAGCGCCTGCCTCTTCATCCTGTCGTGCAGCTCCATGGACTCCTCCAGCGTCTGGATCTTCCTCTTCAGGTCCAGCTCGTCGCTGATCTTACTCTTGTACTGAGACACAGACACGTCAGTTACAGACGCTGACAAGAGCCACAACATCCACACAACAGCAGGACGGGTGGTAAGAGAGATGGTAAATATCGACATGTCGCGCAGCTCTAGGACTGATGCTCAAGAACATTTAACTATGATCAGAACATCATGAAGATCATGAAATAATTACCAGTCAATCCTGAAGATCCCCAAATATGATGATGAGAAACATCTGAGGGTGAGGGGAACCCTTTGAGGGAGTTTAACATTTCAAGTATGAAATATAAATTAGCTTTTTTAAATACTATTTTAGAGAGAAATTAAGAATATGCCTATTTTCTATTTTATAAATATGGAGCGACTGTGTAGGGGCGGGACTTGAGGGGATTTTAAATAACGTGGGCAGGGCCACGATGTGGGCGGGGCATAATATGGGCGTGGCATGAGGTGAGTGGGGGGTGCTGTGGGCGGGCCACGATGTGGGCGGGGCATAATATGGGCGTGGCATGAGGTGAGTGGGGGGTGCTGTGGGCGGGCCACGATGTGGGCGGGGCATAATATGGGCGTGGCATGAGGTGAGTGGGGGGTGCTGTGGGCGGGCCACGATGTGGGCGGGGCATAATATGGGCGTGGCATGAGGTGAGTGGGGGGTGCTGTGGGCGGGGCATAATATGGGTGTGGTATGATGTGAGTGGGGGGTGCTGTGGGCGGGACACGGTGTGGGCGGGGCTAACATGGGCACCTTCAGACAGTTTGATTTGATTTTAATGTAGGCAAGACAAATAAAATTATCATAATTATGGGCAGGACAGTTTTAAAAGATTTTTTCTAAATGTATTTATATATAATAATAATGGCTCGAATTTATAGAGCGCTTTCTTCCCGCTGACTCAAAGCGCGTCCAGAGACCATGATTCATTCACACCAGTCCCACCAGCGATGCTAAGCTACGTTGTAGCCACAGCGGCCCTGGGGCTGCTGACGGAGGCGTCGCTGCCATTTTGCACCAACAGCCCCTCCGACCACCATTCATACGAAGCAATGTGGGTAAAGTGCCTTGCCCAAGGACACAATGACAATGACTTTTTGATAGAGTGGGATTCGAAGCGCCCAACCCTCTGGTTATTGGACCACCGACTCTACCACTGAGCCACTGATTCTTGGTCTTTGGGGTCATTATAATATGCTTGTTTTTGTTTTTATTTACTTTTTTTTTGCCTCTCACCTCAGTTTCACATTTCCATCTCAACATGTTCTTGGAGAATCAGTGACGATGGCCAGCCTCCCTGAAGGCATCATTACTTACTCTGGACCAGGGAGGGTAGTGTCACACCTCGATGTGTGTGTGTGTGTGTGTGTGTGTGTGTGTGTGTTTGGGGGGGGTTACTAGGTGTTAGGTCTACAATGACACCAGTGGTCTAGATCTCCACCAAGATGACAGATAGAACTACCCAGTGTTTTCCAGCTCTGCCCCGTGCATCCTGGGGGGTTCTGTACGTCTGTGTGTCTTGTTAAGACCCATGTAGGTGGGGCTACCAAGAGAGTCCTGAGGTCCGGTTCGGGTGCGGTGGGGCCCCCCAGACCGTAACCACCCCAGGCCACGGGCCCACAGGCCACAGACACCCGAAAGGCCGCAGAGAACGGCCACAAGCCCAGAGACCCAGAGGCACAACGCCTGCCACCCCCGATGCCCCCGATGCCCAACCAGGAGGAGCGAGGCAAGGGGGCAGCCCCCCACCCCGACCACCACCCACCCCCACCAACCCTCACACACACCACTCTTTTTCTATCACGTTTTTGGAAAAGAAAAAGAACCTTTCTAAAAGGACTTTGATAAACTTCCTCTGGTAAACAGGAGTCTGTTGAGGCTAATGCTAATGCTAACTGTTGGTTTAATGAGACCGAAGCTCGACAACTGCATTGAGACGCCCTATAATCTGATGTTACAGGAAGATGCTCTATAATCTGGACAGTAGAGGAGGACGATGCTCTATAATATGGATGTTAGGGGAGGAAGATGCTCTATGATCTGATGTTAGAGGAGGAAGATGATCTATAATCCGATGTTAAATGGGGAAGATGCTCTATAATCTGGACAGTAGAGGAGGAATATGCTCTATAATCTGGACAGTAGAGGAGGAAGATGCTCTATAATCTGATGTTAGAGGAGGAAGATGCTCTATAATCTGGACAGTAGAGGAGGAAGATGCTCTATAATCTGATGTTAGAGGAGGAAGATGCTCTATAATCTGGACAGTAGATGAGGAAGATGCTCTATAATCTGATGTTAGGGGAGGAAGATGCTCTATAATCTGGACAGTGGAGGAGGAAGATGCTCTATAATCTGATGTTAGAGGAGGAAGATGCTCTATAATCTGGACAGTAGAGGAGGAAGATGCTCTATGATCTGATGTTAGAGGGGGAAGATGTTCTATAATCTGAATGTTGGAGGAAGAAGATGCTCTTTAATCTGGATGTTAGGAGGAATATGCTCTATAATCTGGATGTTAGAACTTCACTGATAAAGTAAAGAGAAGAAGGAGCACAGAAACAGGTGAGAACCTCAACCTCAGAAAGAGAGGCTCACCTTTATGTCACCATGCTAATGCTAATCTCAGCAACTCTACAAGCTAATGCTAATGTTGCTCATAGTGGGCAGCTTCATATTGCTATCAGGAGAACTGAGTCAGTTCAGGAGGAATGAGGGGCTTCACCTCAAGTCAAGGTTTAGTGAAACAGTGATGCTAAGCTAACAGCTAACCTCAATCTGTTTTCATGTCCAGGAAAGGTAAGAAGAACTTTCTCAGTCGAACTTCAGAAAGTATCGGCGCCCATTCTGTCAAATTGATCAGCTGCTGGTGTGTTATTCTGTAACAGACGTGTTACGATGTGTAATTTAAAAACAGTACGAGGAGTTTGAACCTGTAATATCTTCTCTCTGGTCTCGGACAGGATCTGCTGCACCTCCTCCTCGTGCGCCTCCTTCAGGGTGGCGATGGCCGCCTCGTGCTCGTCGTTTTTCGTGTTGAGTGCATAGATAACCTGTGGCAGGGAGGAAACAGGTTAGCTGATGGAATTAGCGGCAAGCATAGTGGAGAGCATAGTGGAGAGCATAGCGGAGAGCGTAGCGGCGAGCATAGCGGAGAGCGTAGCGGCAAGCATAGCGGAGAGCATAGCGGAGAGCATAGTTGAGAGCATAGCGGAGAGCATAGCGGAGAGCGTAGCGGAGAGCGTAGCGGAGAGCGTAGCGGAGAGCCTAGCGGAGAGCGTAACAGAGAGCGTAGCGGAGAGCATAGCGGCGAGCGTAGCAGAGAGCATAGCGGAGAGCGTAGCGGCAAGCATAGTGGAGAGCATAGCGGAGAGCATAGCGGAGAGCGTAGCGGAGAGCATAGCGGAGAGCGTAGCGGCAAGCATAGTGGAGAGCATAGCGGAGAGCATAGCGGAGAGCGTAGCGGCAAGCATAGCGGAGAGCATAGCGGAGAGCATAGCGGAGAGCGTAGCGGCAAGCATAGCGGAGAGCATAGCGGAGAGCATAGCGGAGAGCGTAGCGGAGAGCATAGCGGAGAGCGTAGCGGCAAGCATAGCGGAGAGCGTAGCGGCAAGCATAGCGGAGAGCATAGTTGAGAGCATAGCGGAGAGCATAGCGGAGAGCGTAGCGGAGAGCGTAGCGGAGAGCCTAGCGGAGAGCGTAACGGAGAGCGTAGAGGAGAGCGTAGCAGAGAGCATAGCGGCGAGCGTAGCGGAGAGCGTAGCGGAGAGCGTAGAGGAGAGCGTAGCGGAGAGCGTAGAGGAGAGCGTAGCGGAGAGCATAGCGGCGAGCGTAGCGGAGAGCCTAGCAGAGAGCGTAACGGAGAGCGTAGCGGAGAGCGTAGCAGAGAGCGTAACGGAGAGCGTAGAGGAGAGCCTAGCAGAGAGCGTAACGGAGAGCGTAGCAGAGAGCGTAACGGAGAGCGTAGAGGAGAGCCTAGCAGAGAGCGTAACGGAGAGCGTAGAGGAGAGCGTAGCAGAGAGCGTAACGGAGAGCGTAGCGGAGAGCGTAGCAGAGAGCGTAACGGAGAGCGTAGAGGAGAGCCTAGCAGAGAGCGTAACGGAGAGCGTAGCAGAGAGCGTAACGGAGAGCGTAGAGGAGAGCGTAGCGGAGAGCGTAGCGGAGAGCGTAGCGGAGAGCATAGCGGCGAGCGTAGCGGAGAGCGTAGCGGAGAGCATAGCGGCGAGCGTAGCGGAGAGCGTAGCGGAGAGCATAGCGGCGAGCGTAGCGGAGAGCATTCTCCACAGCAAGATGTACTGATCCTAGTATCAGACTAGAGGCTGGACTAGGCAGGCAGACGTTCTCAGCACTCTAGATCTGCACGAGTTCAGAGATTCTTTAATATTCGACAAAAGGAAGACCGACTGTAAATGACGTTCTGCCAAACTTAGTTTGTCACACCAGTGACAATCGGACCAGAACCCTTTAGAAATGGTCGGTGTGCGTGTCCCTAGAACAACCTGAGTGGAGCGTCTTCATCCCACTATAGCGCCTGGCTGAGGGGCGGCAGAGTGTTTCAGGACCGCTCTGTTCCTCCTGGGAGGGGCCAGCAGGTAGCCAATAATCCTCACGCCAGACTCTGGGCGCACCTCACAATAACGCACATATTTGATGATCCAAAATATATCGTCTTTTCTACAACTCGTCTAAATTATTCAGACGGTTTAAACCAGCAGAAGAAGCAAACGGAGCAGAAGTAAGAGTCAGACGAGCTAAAATCTCCATTGCATCCCGAGAGTGATCTGCACACGAAACTACACACACACACACACACACACACACACACACACACACACACACACACACACACACACACACACACACACACACACACACACACACACACACACACACACACACACACACACACACACACACAAGTGAATGAACACAAGCACACAAAAGCAGATCTTCCAAAAAACAATGAACATATTCTTAAAGTCAACGGTGAAAATTGGCCAATGAACAATCAAAGGACAAGGAGATGCAATGAGTGTCTTAGACTTTGAGTGAGTGTGTAAAACACTGCCCCCGCAGGTGAGAGACAGTACAGTAAAGTAGATCATGGTACATTAAAGTACAGTACAGTATAGTATGGTATGGTACGGTATAGTACAGTACTGTACATTACGGTACAATGCAGTATGGTACAGTGCATTACAGTATGGTATGGTGGAGTACAGTATATTATGGCATGGTACAGTACATTACAGTACACTACAGTATAGAGCAGTACAGTACAAGTATTTGTGTCTTTCTTCTGACAAAGGTTCTAGTAGTAAAAATGATTCTGGTGACTTTTCAGATCTTTGTGTGTCATATACTACCCCAGGAGGTGGGACCTGGTATTGCAGTTCTTTCCCATGGGGTTTATTTGGAGTACACAACCTAGGATACAACTCACATCATGGGGACCGGGTTTCCATGGAGACCATAAATTGGTCATCGCCAGATCATGCATTGCATGAATGGTAAAAAAAAGCTTCCTGATATTTATTTTGAAATTCAAGAGGAAAGGTTTCCCCTTTGGGAGTCTCACTTGGCGTTTGGCCCCAGAGATTGGACTTGGTTTTGGACGGTATAAATTTGTACCAATGGGGTCCAATTTGTTAGCCAGCATTATATGTGTTGCGTATAGTTGGGATCCATAACCTGAGATTGGACTGCACCGTGGGGACGACTTGTTCTCATGGGGACAAACAAATAGAAAACAACCAGATATGGGAGTGCAGTTACAAATTTGCAGTGTGAAGATGATCAGCCACAAACAGCTCGTAAAGGTGAAGCGGCGTCCTGGTGTGGACGGCCCCTCAATACTTTAAAGAATCACTCCTGGATCCAGATACCCTCAAACATACTGAGCAAAAACTAGATAAACGATCTGCTGCTGTTATCTGAAAGAAATCCCAGGTTCCGTTTACGCCACAACGAATTTGAGTGAAAGCGGAATACCTTCGTTAGGCGTCGTTTACATGACATCGGTGCTCGGAGACACTGAAAATGCTACTTTCTAAAACTGCTTGGGCCCCATCGCCATGGAAACAGAGGACAACCCAACTTTTCTAAGCACGTCTGCGAGTATGCACCATGTTAGTAGTAACCAGTAGTTCTGCACATGCTCAGAAGAGCCAATCAGAACAGTTACTCTGTGGTGTCATGACTCCCAGCCCATATTCTCCTGGACGTGGTACTTTTATTTTGACAGTCACCATAATAACAATCCAAATTGGTGGTCTGTCCACTAGAATGTCCTCCCAGTGTTCATGTTTAGAGCTCATTGTTCTCTGCTGTGTGTGTGTGTGTGTGTGTGTGTGTGTGTGTGTGTGTGTGTGTGTGTGTGTGTGTGTGTGTGTGTGTGTGTGTGTGTGTGTGTGTGTGTGTGTGTGTGTGTGTGTGTGTGTGTGTGTGTGTGTGTGTGTGTGTGTGTGTTTCAGTACTAAAACTAACAACAGCACCAACTAGTGGCGTAACATGAAAACTCCATCTTTTCCAGTGTTTCTGCTGTTTCACGTCATGGCTGAGTAAATGCAATGTGAAGATGAAGCCTTTTTACTTGAAATATCGTATAAATGCAAAACCTTTCTGAAGTGAAAATACAAAACGATGTGAATTAAATTCAGATACCCTCAATATGCCACATGCTTTATGTGGCATATTGAAGCCGACTGAACCTGAGTCACTATTTAAGGTCCTGATCCTGATGAACTGATCCTTTATCCCACACGGTCTTCTTTTCTAGGAAACTCTCCGTTTCTACAGTTTCCATGGAAAGAGACCGTTTGCGTATCTTTACAATGCAGACCATAAATGTAGCCATCGGCTTGAACCCGTCACTGTGGAGGAAACGCCTGCATGAGAGCAGCCATCTTTTCTTTGCTCGCTTCACATCCTCAGGGGAGGTCAGATAAACGACAGGCCGATCGATGAGGCCACAGCCAGGCGTGTTGACCGTCAGCCAGACTCCCTCCGACCGTCCCTGAATGCCTTACCAAGAAATATGACTCTGCTGTCAAACACTGCGAGCTAAACAAGTGCCACATCTTGAAAGGAGCTTCCTTCACTCACTCCTTAACCTCCATTTCCACTTTCTCAGCTGACTGCAAACACCAAAGGCACATTGTTCTTTCCTCTCCTTCATCACTTCCCCAGACTTGAAATGGTTCAATAGCGTCCGTGAGGAGGGGTGTCAAGCTGTGATTACTCTTCAAACTTCTCCCGTCAAAATGAGCTTCGTTTGAACGAGCCGAGAAAATAAACGGGTGTCAAAGAGCAAAGAACCAATGTTAATGTCTGTGAAGGGATGAAGAACAAACACAGTCAGATACTTCAGGTACAAAGACACACGAAAGCTGGGAAACTGAGTCAGACTCACTACGCTCACGCAAACTTGTGTCGGGGGAGGGGGGGGGGGGGGGGGGGGGGGTAACTTCACATCGCTGATGGATGGCGTCACGTAATACTCCTTGGTTGTATCGGGAGGCTTTTAAAAGTATGAGTACTCAGCAGTATCAGACCTGATACGGTATCAGTGTATCTCTTATTTAAAGTCAATAGGACTTTTCTACAGTGGCTGATATTAAAACAATGGATCAGTCTCATTTAAACAATGGATCAGTCTCATTAAAACAATGGATCAATCTCATTTAAACAATGGATCAGTCTCATTTAAACAATGGATCAGTCTCATTTAAACAATGGATCAGTCTCATTAAAACAATGGATCAATCTCATTTAAACAATGGATCAGTCTCATTTAAACAATGGATCAGTCTCATTTAAACAATGGATCAGTCTCATTTAAACAATGGATCAGTCTCATTTAAACAATGGATCAGTCTCATTAAAACAATGGATCAATCTCATTTAAACAATGGATCAGTCTCATTTAAACAATGGATCAGTCTCATTTAAACAATGGATCGGTCTCATTTAAACAATGGATCAGTCTCATTTAAACAATGGATCAATCTCATTTAAACAATGGATCAGTCTCATTTAAACAATGGATCAGTCTCATTTAAACAATGGATCAGTCTCATTTAAACAATGGATCAATCTCATTTAAACAATGGATCAGTCTCATTTAAACAATGGATCAGTCTCATTAAAACAATGGATCAGTCTCATTAAAACAATGGATCAGTCTCATTAAAACAATGGATCAATCTCATTAAAACCATGGCAGTGAAGTGAAGCGACAGGAAGTCATAACTTTTAATTAAAGCAATGAGACGAAGTTCAGCTGTGATCAAAGCAAACGCTGCCTTTTCATCTCCACCACTCGAAAACCTCAAGATGTCATTTTTAATCTGCTAATGAGCGCTATTCTATTTTTAGACGCTGTCCACGCTGCATTGTGTGGCTTTAAAATGGAACTATTTTCTCAAACGTCCTGGTTTGTTCCTTCTGCTGATTCTTGTGCTGCATTTGTAAAAGCCAGAACGAAAAGAGATGAAAGGTATCCACTGCTCTTATTTCTCTCTCTCCTTCCTCGTGTCTCCAGTCGAGTCCTCCTGTCAGCTGATGGACCTTGGATGACACTGATGGAGTCTAATGGCCGCCGGTTTTAATGCTTGCCGGTGGTCATTTCCCGCCTCGTGGCTCCAGAGCGTCATCCGACGACAAACACCGAGAGAAAGATTGTGGAGTCGCTGCCAATGACGGGAGGACTGAGGGGAGCTTTTATTCACAGAGCAGCAACCAGAACAGCTGCCAGCTTAATAAAAGCCTCATCTCTTTGTGCATCCTCTGAAGAATTAAGGGCCCGTTTCCACGACAACGGTTCCAAGCTGAAGGCAAAACTCGCAGTGCGTTTCTGTTTACATGACAAAGGTGCTTGGAGCCACTGAAACTTTTAAAGTATGTACTCTTCAAGTATACAAAGAGTACGTACTCGCGTACTTGGAATTAAAAAACAACCATTGAAAGCCTCTTTTTTATGTCTGTACGTCGGCTTTCATACGAAGGAAAGGAGTTTGAGGTGCACGTTAACCGAACTCTTGGATCTGGCGCTCCGGAGAGCAGCAGGTGATTCCAGAAGCTCTTCAGGCCTTCAGATGTGAGCAACTGGGCTTTAATTCCTGCACACTGGAGGATCAACTTGTTAACTGTGGAAGAAGGTCAGCAGGAGGGATCCAGACTTTAACTGCTGCAGAAGTTATGGACGAGTCTTTTCACTGGCAGACCGATGCAGAGGCCGGCAGTTCACTGGGAAACTGCTTTAGTGAGCGATTATGTTTGTCATTACGGCCGCGTGCCAAACGCTTGTTGTTTTGATGGCGAGCCAGCCTTGGATTCTTCTTCTCTCTCTTTATTGTCTATTCTCTCTATCCAGACCTCTCATTTAAACAAGTAAAAAAGATAGAGATAGATCTTAAAGAGTGCATTTTAATGCATTCTAGACTAATAAATGTACATTTTGCTTCTCAACAGTAATATATTTCCTTTTCTCCTTCACAGTTCTGCTGATGAGTCCAATATACTTTCTTGCTTTGTTAAAAATTTCTGTTTTTACGTTTCAGGTAAAAGCCTCTTTTCATTGGTGATGGTTTTCACTTGTCCCTGTCCCCGACTCCCCTCACGCCAAACTCCTCTACATGTCCTTGTTTCTTCCCCCTGTAGTTTCACGTTGCTTCTATCTGCAGCCTAACCTGAGCAGCTGGAGACTCTGAACTGTGAAAGAGTTTCTATTCTCCTCTTATTAGTTTTAATAGAATGTGGGATCTCATGTGTTCTCTGCAGGCCTCCTATAGCTCAGTCCAAAGACTTTAGAACGTCACAGTCACATAAACTGGTGAAGGAACACGCAGGATTGTCAATACTTCGATCAAAATCAACATTTTCACAGCAAAGAATCTGATTTTTCAATGAAAAGCATGAATGATGTGCAGTTATCCAAACGTGTCTACATTTTGGAAATGAAAAGTTAGATCGATCATAGATCTATAGAATTAGTCTGGATTAGAGGAGGACGATGCTCTATAATCTGGATTAGAGGAGGACGATGCTCTATAATCTGGATTAGAGGAGGATGATGCTATATAATCTAGATTAGAGGAGGAAGATGCTCTATAATCTGGATTAGAGGAGGACGATGCTATATAATCTAGATTAGAGGAGGAAGATGCTCTATAGCACATGTGTTAAATTCGTGGCCTGCCACGTTATCTTATGTGGCACCATTCAATTGAACTTTATTCATATAGCACCACATACAACACAGTCACTTCTAGGAGCTTTTAACAGAGAGATCCAACAGATCCAACAGATCCAACGGATCCAACAGATCCAACAGATCCACCCTCAACTTCTCTTCAGGACACGGAAATGAATTGAACTACCTCTGATCTCCTCACTCAAGGTGCTCCACCATCAGCACCACAGATAAAACTTTCAGCTCTTCAAATTAAAAGTCTTCAGGACCCCCAACCTGAAGGTACTTCTTCTTTTATGCATCTCAACAGTGAGAGAAAAGCACCTCATTACCCCGAAGTGCCTCCATAACAGCAGCGAGAACTGAAGGAAATCCTCTTCACAGCATTTCTTGCTGACTCAGCAGCTATCCAGCCCGAACACACACACACACACACACACACACACACACACACACACACACACACACACACACACACACACACACACACACACACACACACACACACACACACA
>NC_137649.1:24991077-24993577 GCF_963383615.2 Lipophrys pholis | reverse complement strand
CTAACCCAGGTCACCCAGGTAATCCTAACCCAGGTAACCCTAACCCATGTCACCCAGGTAATCCTAACCCAGGTAATCCTAACCCAGGTCACCCAGGTAATCCTAACCCAGGTAACCCTAACCCAGGTCACCTAGGTAATCCTAAACCAGGTAACCCTAACCCATGTCACCCAGGTAATCCTAACCCAGGTAATCCTAACCCAGGTCACCCAGGTAATCCTAACCCAGGTAACCCTAACCCAGGTCACCCAGGTAATCCTAACCCAGGTAACCCTAACCCATGTCACCTAGGTAATCCTAAACCAGGTAATCCTAACCCCACCGATTCTTTCTTTCTTTCTAGGTGCGTGGGTAGACCCTGCACACACACACACACACACACACACACACACACACACACACACACACACACACACACACACACACACACACACACACACACACACACACACACACACACACACACACACACACACACCATGGTACCTGGATATAAAAGGAAGGTAGAAAGAGGTGATGCGAACATGGAATGAAAGAACAAACTCGGAGGAGAAGAAGTAAAAAGTACTTTCTTTCTGTGTCTCACATTTTAGCTTCTTAGCTGTTTATTTACAAAAGATTGTGCAAAATCCCCTTTCTGAAGGTTTCCTCACAGTAACGTGTCTCCTGGACTCGCCACAACGAACACAACCAGGAGTCCTTTTCTCTAGATATGAATACATATGAATAATATCAATAAATACAAAAATAAATAATATACATCTACACTGTAATCTGTTTAGGAAGCCCTGCTACATCGTTACACTGCCAGCTAAAACAGCATCTGTTGGTGTGTGTGTGTGTGTGTGTGTGTGTGTGTGTGTGTGTGTGTGTGAGAGAGGGAATCAGGTCAGATGAGTCACCAGCTCCTCATGGTCTCGTTCTGCTCCATGTTTTGCTGATGGTTTTCTGAAGCCGTCGTTAGCCAACACATTTTCCCGCCGGGAGGAAAAGAGCGATGGCGAGAAGTTAAAGAAACGTTTGTGTTGCAGTGTGAGTCTGAACAGGAACATCACCAACTGGATCAGACGTCAGACCTGGTTCTGGACCGGACTGAAGACCCTGTCTCTCTCTTGGTTCAGTCCTCCAGACTGGTCTTGGTATTGAAACCACAACTTTGAGGTCTTGGTCGTGAGTCGGTCTCAGCCCCTTCAAGTCTTGAGGCCCCGCCCACAAAATGCCACCGTCTCATGTAAGCAGTGGCGCCGCCAGGATTCAATTTTATAGTATTCTGGCCAGGTAGGAGGGAGAGAGAGCATCTCCAGCCGCTGTCTCTCCCTCTCTTTCTGTCTGTCTGTCTCTTGCTCTCTCTCCCTCTCTTTCTGTCTGTCTGTCTGTCTCTTGCTCTCTCTCCCTCTCTTTCTGTCTGTCTGTCTGTCTGTCTCTCCCTCTCTTTCTGTCTGTCTGTCTCTTGCTCTCTCTCCCTCTCTTTCTGTCTGTCTGTCTCTCCCTCTCTTTCTGTCTGTCTGTCTCTTGCTCTCTCTCCCTCTCTTTCTGTCTGTCTGTCTCTCCCTCTCTTTCTGTCTGTCTGTCTCTTGCTCTCTCTCCCTCTCTTTCTGTCCGTCTGTCTGTCTCTTGCTCTCTCTCCCTCTCTTTCTGTCTGTCTGTCTCTCCCTCTCTTTCTGTCTGTCTGTCTCGTGCTCTCTCGCCCTCTCTTTCTGTCTGTCTGTCTCTTGCTCTCTCTCCCTCTCTTTCTGTCCGTCTGTCTGTCTCTTGCTCTCTCTCCCTCTCTTTCTGTCTGTCTGTCTCTCCCTCTCTTTCTGTCTGTCTGTCTCTTGCTCTCTCTCCCTCTCTTTCTGTCTGTCTGTCTCTTGCTCTCTCTCCCTCTCTTTCTGTCTGTCTCTCTCTCCCTCTCTTTCTGTCTGTCTGTCTCTTGCTCTCTCTCCCTCTCTTTCTGTCTGTCTGTCTCTTGCTCTCTCTCCCTCTCTTTCTGTCTGTCTGTCTCTCCCTCTCTTTCTGTCTGTCTGTCTCGTGCTCTCTCGCCCTCTCTCACCTCACATCCTGATGTTTTCCTTCAGAGGGATAATTTTATTCTGGCTGAAAGTTTCGTGGAAGAAATTAAACTGAGGGATGCCGTGACAAACGCCTTGAAATCGTGTCATCCAATGGTAGGACTCATGCCTCACACACCGGGAGGTTGGGTTCAATTCCCGGCAGATGAGGCAGGGTTGTTTTTACCAGAATCGGAGCCTGTGGCCACAGACAGTGTGCAGTCAGTGTCCCCACAAGGGTAGAAGAACAAGAACACACATACACACACAGTATATTATTATACAGGCTATATCACTATATTATTCTATTTGACCACAAGAATCGTTTTCTACAGATGCATCTTCTGGCAAAGAATGGATGAAGAGAATGTATGTGAGGACTCTGAACACTGGAGTGTTGGTGTGACAGGAAGCAGTAAGAACTGAAGAGACGCTTCATTCTGGAGGCCGGAGGCTCTGGTCCTGCTCAC
>NC_137649.1:24971077-24988577 GCF_963383615.2 Lipophrys pholis | reverse complement strand
TGTTTGTATATTCATGTACACCTTATAACACCTGTTAATATACATTAGCAGTACATTTAAGTCTTGATTCATGTGAACATGTATTATTTCAGTGTTTTTAGTAGTCCAGTGTGAAGCACTACAGATCAGGTACATCAAGCATGTGTGTGTGTGTGTGTGTGTGTGTGTGTGTGTGTGTGTGTGTGTGTGTGTGTGTGTGTGTGTGTGTGTGTGTGTGTGTGTGTGTGTGTGTGTGTGTGTGTGTGTGTGTGTGTGTGTGTGTGTGTGTGTGTGTACGTACATATCCATGTCTGCATGTAGATTTTCATAACAGAGGTACTAGATAACAGAGGTACTAGATAACAGAGGTACTAAATAACTGAGGTACCAGATAACAGAGGTACTAGATAACAGAGGTACTAGATAACAGAGGTACCAGATAACCGAGGTACTAGATAACAGAGGTACTAGATAACAGAGGTACTAGATAACAGAGGTACTAGATAACAGAGGTACCAGATAACAGAGGTACTAGATAACAGAGGTACCAGATAACAGAGGTACCAGATAACAGAGGTACTAGATAACAGAGGTACTAGATAACCGAGGTACTAGATAACAGAGGTACTAGATAACAGAGGTACCAGATAACAGAGGTACCAGATAACCGAGGTACCAGATAACAGAGGTACCAGATAACAGAGGTACTAGATAACCGAGGTACTAGATAACAGAGGTACTAGATAACAGAGGTACTAGATAACAGAGGTACCAGATAACCGAGGTACCAGATAAACGAGGAATTAGATAACAAAGGTACCAGATAACTGAGGTACTAGATAACAGAGGTACTAGATAACAGAGGTACTAGATAACAGAGGTACTAGATAAAAGAGGTACTAGATAACCGAGGTACTAGATAACCGAGGTACTAGATAACAGAGGTACCAGATAACAGAGGTACTAGATAACTGAGGTACTAGATAACTGAGGTACCAGATAACAGAAGTACTAGATAACAGAGGTACCAGATACAGAGGTACCAGATAACAGAGGTACTAGATAACTGAGGTACTAGATAACAGAGGTACTAGATAACAGAGGTACTAGATAACAGAGGTACTAGATAACTGAGGTACTAGATAACCGAGGTACTAGATATCAGAGGTACTAGATAACAGAGGTACCAGATAACAGAGGTACTAGATAAAAGAGGTACTAGATAACTGAGGTACTAGATAACAGAGGGACTAGATAACAGAGGTACTAGATAAAAGAGGTACTAGATAACTGAGGTACTAGATAAACGAGGTACTAGATAACAGAGGTACTAGATAACAGAGGTACCAGATAACAGAGGTACTAGATAAAAGAGGTACTAGATAACCGAGGTACTAGATAACCGAGGTACTAGATAACAGAGGTACCAGATAACAGAGGTACTAGATAACTGAGGTACTAGATAACCGAGGTACTAGATAACAGAGGTACCAGATAACAGAGGTACTAGATAACTGAGGTACTAGATAACAGAGGTACCAGATAACAGAAGTACTAGATAACAGAGGTACCAGATACAGAGGTACCAGATAACAGAGGTACTAGATAACTGAGGTACTAGATAACAGAGGTACTAGATAACAGAGGTACTAGATAACAGAGGTACTAGATAACTGAGGTACTAGATAACAGAGGTACCAGATAACAGAGGTACTAGATAACTGAGGTACTAGATAACAGAGGTACCAGATAACAGAAGTACTAGATAACAGAGGTACCAGATACAGAGGTACCAGATAACAGAGGTACTAGATAACTGAGGTACTAGATAACAGAGGTACTAGATAACAGAGGTACTAGATAACTGAGGTACTAGATAACCGAGGTACTAGATATCAGAGGTACTAGATAACAGAGGTACCAGATAACAGAGGTACTAGATAAAAGAGGTACTAGATAACTGAGGTACTAGATAACAGAGGGACTAGATAACAGAGGTACTAGATAAAAGAGGTACTAGATAACTGAGGTACTAGATAAACGAGGTACTAGATAACAGAGGTACTAGATAACAGAGGTACCAGATAACAGAGGTACTAGATAAAAGAGGTACTAGATAACCGAGGTACTAGATAACCGAGGTACTAGATAACAGAGGTACCAGATAACAGAGGTACTAGATAACTGAGGTACTAGATAACCGAGGTACTAGATAACAGAGGTACCAGATAACAGAGGTACTAGATAACTGAGGTACTAGATAACAGAGGTACCAGATAACAGAAGTACTAGATAACAGAGGTACCAGATACAGAGGTACCAGATAACAGAGGTACTAGATAACTGAGGTACTAGATAACAGAGGTACTAGATAACTGAGGTACTAGATAACCGAGGTACTAGATATCAGAGGTACTAGATAACAGAGGTACCAGATAACAGAGGTACTAGATAAAAGAGGTACTAGATAACTGAGGTACTAGATAACAGAGGGACTAGATAACAGAGGTACTAGATAAAAGAGGTACTAGATAACTGAGGTACTAGATAAACGAGGAACTAGATAACAGAGGTACCGGATAACTGAGGTACTAGATAAAAGAGGTACTAGATAACTGAGGTACTAGATAACCGAGGTACTAGATAACAGAGGTACTAGATAACAGAGGTACCAGATAACAGAGGTACTAGATAAAAGAGGTACTAGATAACTGAGGTACTAGATAACAGAGGGACTAGATAACAGAGGTACTAGATAACAGAGGTACCAGATAACAGAGGTACTAGATAAAAGAGGTACTAGATAACTGAGGTACTAGATAACCGAGGTACTAGATATCAGAGGTACTAGATAACAGAGGTACTAGATAACAGAGGTACTAGATAACAGAGGGACTAGATAACAGAGGTACTAGATAACAGAGGTGCCAGATAACTGAGGTACTAGATAACAGAGGTACCAAATAACAGAGGTACCAGATAACAGAGGTACTAGATAACAGAGGTACTAGATAACTGAGGTACTAGATAACAGAGGTACCAGATAACAGAGGTACTAGATATCAGAGGTACTAGATAACAGAGGTACCAGATAACAGAGGTACTAGATAACTGAGGTACTAGATAACAGAGGTACCAGATAACAGAGGTACCAGATAAAAGAGGTACTAGATAACTGAGGTACTAGATAACAGAGGTACTAGATAACAGAGGTACTAGATAACAGAGGTACTAGATAAAAGAGGTACTAGATAACCGAGGTACTAGATAACCGAGGTACTAGATAACAGAGGTACCAGATAACAGAGGTACTAGATAACTGAGGTACTAGATAACTGAGGTACCAGATAACAGAAGTACTAGATAACAGAGGTACCAGATACAGAGGTACCAGATAACAGAGGTACTAGATAACTGAGGTACTAGATAACAGAGGTACTAGATAACAGAGGTACTAGATAACAGAGGTACTAGATAACTGAGGTACTAGATAACCGAGGTACTAGATATCAGAGGTACTAGATAACAGAGGTACCAGATAACAGAGGTACTAGATAAAAGAGGTACTAGATAACTGAGGTACTAGATAACAGAGGGACTAGATAACAGAGGTACTAGATAAAAGAGGTACTAGATAACTGAGGTACTAGATAAACGAGGTACTAGATAACAGAGGTACTAGATAACAGAGGTACCAGATAACAGAGGTACTAGATAAAAGAGGTACTAGATAACCGAGGTACTAGATAACCGAGGTACTAGATAACAGAGGTACCAGATAACAGAGGTACTAGATAACTGAGGTACTAGATAACCGAGGTACTAGATAACAGAGGTACCAGATAACAGAGGTACTAGATAACTGAGGTACTAGATAACAGAGGTACCAGATAACAGAAGTACTAGATAACAGAGGTACCAGATACAGAGGTACCAGATAACAGAGGTACTAGATAACTGAGGTACTAGATAACAGAGGTACTAGATAACAGAGGTACTAGATAACAGAGGTACTAGATAACTGAGGTACTAGATAACAGAGGTACCAGATAACAGAGGTACTAGATAACTGAGGTACTAGATAACAGAGGTACCAGATAACAGAAGTACTAGATAACAGAGGTACCAGATACAGAGGTACCAGATAACAGAGGTACTAGATAACTGAGGTACTAGATAACAGAGGTACTAGATAACAGAGGTACTAGATAACTGAGGTACTAGATAACCGAGGTACTAGATATCAGAGGTACTAGATAACAGAGGTACCAGATAACAGAGGTACTAGATAAAAGAGGTACTAGATAACTGAGGTACTAGATAACAGAGGGACTAGATAACAGAGGTACTAGATAAAAGAGGTACTAGATAACTGAGGTACTAGATAAACGAGGTACTAGATAACAGAGGTACTAGATAACAGAGGTACCAGATAACAGAGGTACTAGATAAAAGAGGTACTAGATAACCGAGGTACTAGATAACCGAGGTACTAGATAACAGAGGTACCAGATAACAGAGGTACTAGATAACTGAGGTACTAGATAACCGAGGTACTAGATAACAGAGGTACCAGATAACAGAGGTACTAGATAACTGAGGTACTAGATAACAGAGGTACCAGATAACAGAAGTACTAGATAACAGAGGTACCAGATACAGAGGTACCAGATAACAGAGGTACTAGATAACTGAGGTACTAGATAACAGAGGTACTAGATAACTGAGGTACTAGATAACCGAGGTACTAGATATCAGAGGTACTAGATAACAGAGGTACCAGATAACAGAGGTACTAGATAAAAGAGGTACTAGATAACTGAGGTACTAGATAACAGAGGGACTAGATAACAGAGGTACTAGATAAAAGAGGTACTAGATAACTGAGGTACTAGATAAACGAGGAACTAGATAACAGAGGTACCGGATAACTGAGGTACTAGATAAAAGAGGTACTAGATAACTGAGGTACTAGATAACCGAGGTACTAGATAACAGAGGTACTAGATAACAGAGGTACCAGATAACAGAGGTACTAGATAAAAGAGGTACTAGATAACTGAGGTACTAGATAACAGAGGGACTAGATAACAGAGGTACTAGATAACAGAGGTACCAGATAACAGAGGTACTAGATAAAAGAGGTACTAGATAACTGAGGTACTAGATAACCGAGGTACTAGATATCAGAGGTACTAGATAACAGAGGTACTAGATAACAGAGGTACTAGATAACAGAGGGACTAGATAACAGAGGTACTAGATAACAGAGGTGCCAGATAACTGAGGTACTAGATAACAGAGGTACCAAATAACAGAGGTACCAGATAACAGAGGTACTAGATAACAGAGGTACTAGATAACTGAGGTACTAGATAACAGAGGTACCAGATAACAGAGGTACTAGATATCAGAGGTACTAGATAACAGAGGTACCAGATAACAGAGGTACTAGATAACTGAGGTACTAGATAACAGAGGTACCAGATAACAGAGGTACCAGATAAAAGAGGTACTAGATAACTGAGGTACTAGATAACAGAGGTACTAGATAACAGAGGTACCAGATAACAGAGGTACTAGATAACAGAGGTACCAGATAACAGAGGTACCAGATAACAGAGGTACTAGATAACAGAGGTACTAGATAACTGAGGTACTAGATAACAGAGGTACTAGATAAAAGAGGTACTAGATAACAGAGGTACTAGATAACAGAGGTACCAGATAACAGAGGTACCAGATAACAGAGGTACCAGATAACAGAGGTACTAGATAACAGAGGTACCAGATAACCGAGGTAACAGATAACCGAGGTACCAGATAACCGAGGTACCAGATAACCGAGGTACCAGATAACAGAGGTACCAGATAACTGAGGTACCAGATAACTGAGGTACTAGATAACAGAGGTACTAGATAACAGAGGTACCAGATAACAGAGGTACTAGATAACCGAGGTACTAGATAACAGAGGTACCAGATAACAGAGGTACTAGATAACAGAGGTACTAGATAACAGAGGTACTAGATAAAAGAGGTACTAGATAACAGAGGTACTAGATAACAGAGGTACCAGGTAACAGAGGTACCAGATAACAGAGGTACTAGATAACAGAGGTACCAGATAACTGAGGTACCAGATAACTGAGGTACTAGATAACAGAGGTACTCGATAACAGAGGTACCAGATAACAGAGGTACTAGATAACAGAGGTACCAGATAACTGAGGTACCAGATAACTGAGGTACTAGATAACAGAGGTACTCGATAACAGAGGTAGTACTCTAATAAAGAATCTCCAAACCGTGAACATCGTTCATCCTCTCGTGTACCAGGGTTCGGGCTGCGTACCGAGCGAGGCCTCCTCCGATGCGACGCAGTAACGAGGATATGAGATCATCTAACTCACTGTAAGGCACAGAAAGGCAAAGCCAAGCAAGGCAGACCTCTGTGGGACTGAGAGGTACTGATTGGACGTGAAGCAGAACCGGAATCTGCTGACTCGTGACTTTGTGGAGTTGTGGGAGGTCAGAGGGCTGCGGATGAACGGATGAACGGACAGATTGTTCCTTCTGGTTCCTTCTGGTTCCTTCTGGTTCCTTCTGGTTCCTTCTGGTTCCTTCTGGTTCCTTCTGGTTCTCTCAGGTTCTCTCAGGTTTCCTCATCTTTTCTGTGTTGGTCACCAAACACGGATCAGCCAGAACTTTACGACCACCCTCTGAAGGGACCCGACACCAGCAGAGGTCCTTTAACCTTTATGGGGGAAGTTACCATATATGGTCATCTCCAGAATTTAGTAGTCCTGAAACGAGCCATTATAAGTTGATAAAAGTTACTGGTATTCTGCTTTTAAGTCTGACTTCAAAACGTAGGTCTTGAACTGGTCTGTACCTACACCGGAGTACTGAAAGTTTTTATTCTAAATATTTTAGTGGTTGCTGACAAAAGGTCAAATCCCAGACATTAGGAGTTGGGATTCTTTGTCCAGCACATGTGACTAGATGCCTTATAGATCTTATCCACTTACAGTTGCCATGGCAACTCTAGCTCTACCTAGCCCTAATGATGTGGCTGGTGGAGGCCCAGCATCAGACTGGACCCAGCATCAGACTGGACCCAGCATCAGACTGGACCCAGCATCAGACTGGACCCAGCATCAGACTGGACCCAGCCTCAGACTGGACCCAGCATCAGACTGGACCCAGCATCAGACTGGACCCAGCCTCAGACTGGACCCAGCATCAGACTGGACCCAGCATCAGACTGGACCCAGCCTCAGACTGGACTCAGCATCAGACTGGACCCAGCATCAGACTGGACCCAGCCTCAGACTGGACCCAGCATCAGACTGGACCCAGCATCAGACTGGACCCAGCCTCAGACTGGACCCAGCCTCAGACTGGACCCAGCATCAGACTGGACCCAGCATCAGACTGGACCCAGCCTCAGACTGGACCCAGCCTCAGACTGGACCCAGCATCAGACTGGACCCAGCATCAGACTGGACCCAGCCTCAGACTGGACCCAGCCTCAGACTGGACCCAGCCTCAGACTGGACCCAGCCTCAGACTGGACCCAGCCTCAGACTGGACCCAGCATCAGACTGGACCCAGCCTCAGGAAACAACACAGAATCAGACGTGTGCTTCACATTCACTTCCCACCAACTGAGGGACTGAGGAAGTGCAAAACATAAAAACTCCAGAGTTTCCATGGCAACAGCAGGATAAAGTGAGGAGAATATGATTCTGTATTGCAGTTTTCTTCTCATGGTTGTACCATCACCTGCTCACTTCTAAAGAATAAAAATACTACATGATAACGTTGAAGTAATATTCCGTCCTCAGGACACCCTGCTACTGTGTTATGTAACTGTAAGTTATGGCCTCTTGTTCCTTTGTCTCGTCACTGTGGGTCTTCAGTTACCGACGACCCCCTGGGGTGCAGCTTCGTCTCTTAATGTGAAGCCAGACGGAGGGTGAAGCTGGACGGAGGGTGAAGCTGGACGGAGGGTGAAGCCGGACGGAGGGTGAAGCTGGACGGAGGGTGAAGCTGGATTGAGGGTGAAGCTGGACGGAGGGTGAAGCCAGACGGAGGGTGAAGCCGGACGGAGGGTGAAGCCGGACGGAGGGTGAAGCCAGACGGAGGGTGAAGCTGGATGGAGGGTGAAGCTGGATTGAGGGTGAAGACGGACGGAGGGTGAAGCTGGACGGAGGGTGAAGCCGGACGGAGGGTGAAGCTGGATGGAGGGTGAAGCTGGATTGAGGGTGAAGACGGACGGAGGGTGAAGCTGGATTGAGGGTGAAGACGGACGGAGGGTGAAGCCGGACGGAGGGTGAAGCTGGATTGAGGGTGAAGCCGGACGGAGGGTGAAGCCGGACGGAGGGTGAAGCTGGACGGAGGGTGAAGCTTCTTCTCTTAATGTGAAGCTGGATGGAGGGTGAAGCTGGACGGAGGGTGAAGCTGGACGGAGGGTGAAGCTTCTTCTCTTAATGTGAAGCTGGACGGAGGGTGAAGCTGGACGGAGGGTGAAGCCAGACGGAGGGTTAAGCCAGACGGAGGGTTAAGCCAGACGGAGGGTGAAGCCAGACGGAGGGTGAAGCCAGACGGAGGGTGAAGCTGGATGGAGGGTGAAGCCGGACGGAGGGTGAAGCCAGACGGAGGGTGAAGCCGCAGCGACGTCCTCAGCTGGAGGGAAGGACGACTGACGAACAGGACGAGGACGGAGGACGAGGAGGAAACGGGGGGGCGGTCTGCAGGAGAGGAAACTAAAGTACTGCCAACAGAAATACCTACTGACAAAAGTACCAACCAACAGAAGTACCAACCAACAGAAGTACCAACCAACAGAAGTACCAACCAACAGAAGTACCAACCAACAGAAGTACCAACCAACAGAAGTACCAACCAACAGAAGTACCAACCAACAGAGGTACAGTCCAAAAGCTAAGATTTTCTTTTGTCAGTTTCCTCCGACACTCTGTTGCGCAACAATTTAAAGTTTTTCCCTAAAGACCAGTTTTACAGCTGAAACTGTGTATTTATCATTACTTATGTGTTCATACTACCTCCTAATACCAGAGTCCACATGAAGACTCAGTTAAATATCTGACTTCATGATGCGTCGGAGCAAATGTAATTCAACCAAACCAACTAAAGGAACAATGTGGAGGTGTTAGTATGTTTGAATCATTTTGTAAAACTGTGACCAGCTTCCATTACTCTTTAAGTATTTAATCTAGGAATGCACCGATACTGTGACTACAAGTACAAGTACTCATCTTTAGCTACTTGCTGATACTGAGATGCCATTAAACCTAATTCATTCTCCATTAGCAAATAATATGTAAATGTATTACTAATACATTCAATTAAATGTCATTAAATCAACCTCCTGTTTTTATCCAGTTTCAGTCTGAAGTTTGTTCCAATCCAGACGGAGCAAAAAGATTTTATTCTATCCATTTATTTTATTCACATAAAATTGTTCAATGAAATTACAGTAAAATAAGTATGTTAAAATAAACTTGATGCCTTTGCCATTTATGTAAACTTTAATTTTATTAAATGAAAGTAGAATATTTAATTTAATATAGAATTTTACTTAATATTTAAGTTTATTTTATATAATTTCATTGAAAAGAAAATTGCTTATATTTACTTTGATCGAATTTCATCTTAAACTTCAATTTAAGTTTAATTAATTCAATTTAATTTCATGTTAAAAACAGTGAAGCTATCTAAAGTGATGCTAGAGTATCTGCTGAACTACAAAATACAAATGTTGCGTCAACAACAGGTGGAGAAAAGCCTCGCGGCGCCGATACGTTGCAGGATTCAGTGGTTGGTGTGTTTGACCTCCGTCAGCAGAGACCTGATGGAGGCGACCGCCCGCCGGGAGTGCTTCCGGTGGGTGTTTGACCTCCGTCAGCAGAGACCTGATGGAGGCGACCGCCCGCCGGGAGTGCTTCCGGTGGGTGTTTGACCTCCGTCAGCAGAGACCTGATGGAGGCGAACGCCCGCCGGGAGTGCCGCCGGTGGGTGTTTGACCTCCGTCAGCAGAGACCTGATGGAGGCGACCGCCCGCCGGGAGTGCTTCCGGTGGGTGTTTGACCTCCGTCAGCAGAGACCTGATGGAGGCGACCGCCCGCCGGGAGTGCTTCCGGTGGGTGTTTGACCTCCGTCAGCAGAGACCTGATGGAGGCGAACGCCCGCCGGGAGTGCCGCCGGTGGGTGTTTGACCTCCGTCAGCAGAGACCTGATGGAGGCGACCGCCCGCCGGGAGTGCCGCCGGTGGGTGTTTGACCTCCGTCAGCAGAGACCTGATGGAGGCGACCGCCCGCCAGGAGTGCCGCCGGTGGGTGTTTGACCTCCGTCAGCAGAGACCTGATGGAGGCGACCGGGCGGTAGGTTAACAGCTCGTATTGGGCGCTCTTTGTCCGTCTCTCCCGTCAGGACAGACAAACAGTCTGGCGGGTAAAGACGGGTCCCTGGTGGTCGTGGACTCGTGCTGCTGCCAAGACAGGAAGTGGGGAACCGAGGTGGAGTTTTAGCTCTGAAGTCCCGGCGGCTTGTCGATACCGACGGCGTCTGCCAAGCAGATCCCTGATCTGGGGAGGAGCGTGGGATGGGATTGAGCTTGGAGGATCAGATCTGTGCTCATTGGCTTATTTTGTCATAATTAATAACCATTTCAAAATAAATCTTGTTTTTTGGGGTTAGTCCTAAATCAACAGAAGATCAGTTGGATGTGAAGAGAGACAATTGTCCTGAATGATGGATTTTAAAACCAAACCCCTACAGTGCCATCATTTGCACTTTTACTTCACTTTGCTTTGTTAAAACTGGATTTTGACTTTAATAACAGATGGTTTCATCCCGGTGAAGATAAAACCCTTCAAAACAAGAGCAGGTTGAACAAGACCTCGTCCACATGGAGCCTCTGCTGCAGTATTTAAATAGTTGGTGACATTTTTCTTGCTCCGTCACTTAAATACAAGAGTATTGGAGGGTTTTCTGTGGTACTGTAGCAGCATTCTGTTGCCATACACTGACATCTTGTGGTCACAAATGGTATTTACTGATATATTTCAACATCCAAGTCACTTCTTAATAAAAGTTGCATGACAAGCGAAACCACTAAAGGAATTAGGACTTAGAGTCTGGTAAACATGGTATCGTCTGTCTGAATGAAGATATGATGCTGGACCATAACAAATAAAAAAAACATGGTTGTACCTAAATAGTACAAACTAGTGATGGAGTGAACTATCTTTTAGAATGTAGTGTCGCTATTCTGTTCTGTAAAATGAATAAAACCAACTAAACCAATAAAAATGAGCAGTTTATTCTCTTACTTTCACACCCTCATCAGAGAAGATGGACTCATGCAGAGGTTCCTAATCCTCTTTATGTTGGATGATGTATCTTTATTCCACTAATCGCTCCACATCACATCTGATTGCAGTTCCCATCCTTCCAGTAAAACAAGGGAACTTTTATACAAATTTCCATTTGGAAATCTGAAGTCTTTTTGCCTCGTTCTTTAACCGTGATGCAGAAAATCCTGCTCCTTTCTGGAGCGACTTCGTTTTAAACACCCGAGCCGTGTGTCCTATTTTCTGCGTTATGTGAAGGCTCACTTGAAGCCCGGTGACGAGGCGTGACGAGGCGTGACGAGGCGTGACGAGGCGTGACGAGGCCGTCCCAGAGCCACGTCTCCTCAGTTTCCAAGGCGACGGAGGATCCAACAGGTGTGTCCTTCACAGCGCCCGTCCTTCACGCAGGGTTCCCATCCCAGTGTCCACATGTGGCACCTGGACAAAAGTGATCCACGAGGGAGGGCGAGACGCCTCGTCTTTCAAAATAAAGCTGAGAATCTGTAAAGTTACCGGGCTGAGTGGAGGACCTGCCGCTCCCTGCAGCTGAAGCGACACCGAAAAGGAAAAGAACAACAGTGGCCTCAGGCTCAGTTTATAATTCATGGTTGCTAGGCGACCAGTGTAACTCCGTCATCTCTCCACCACCGACCGCCCCACCTTCAGAAGACCCTCCGTCTGGAGAGCCAGTCCTGAGAAGGCTTCGCATTTAAACACACTCTTCACTTCACAGACAACCAGACCCTCAGCAGGGTCCTCCACAACCCCAACGGTCCTCAGAGTCCAGTCCAACCAGACCCTCAGCAGGGTCCTCCACAACCCCAACGGTCCTCAGAGTCCAGTCCAACCAGACCCTCAGCAGGGTCCTCCACAACCCCAACGGTCCTCAGAGTCCAGTCCAACCAGACCCTCAGCAGGGTCCTCCACAACCCCAACGCTCCTCAGAGTCCAGTCCAACCAGACCCTCAGCAGGGTCCTCCACAACCCCAACGGTCCTCAGAGTCCAGTCCAACCAGACCCTCAGCAGGGTCCTCCACAACCCCAACGGTCCTCAGAGTCCAGTCCAACCAGACCCTCAGCAGGGTCCTCCACAACCCCAACGGTCCTCAGAGTCCTTTCTGCATTCTCAATCTGGTGCGTTCTGGGTGGGGGCGTGGCTCTCTGGGATGGTTCTCTGGGGCCTTTCCAGGTCTGGGGGGCTGCCGGCCGCCGGGGTGACGGTGTCCGGGCCCAAGGCCATCGGGCCCCAGGGTGTCGCTACAGGCCCCCCCACAACAGTTCCGGCCACACCCAGTGGACAAACCACACACACACACACACACACATCAGAAACAATCGGCCTCAGTGGAATCAGAAGGTTTTCCTCCTGCAGCTTCAGAGCAGATGAAGAAGGCGTTTCCTCTTTTATCACTGCATTCATTCTGAACTCATGGGATTAGATTTGAATGTTTTGACCAAGTTTTATAGATAAGTCACCTCTTGACATGGTGCCACAGATTAGGAAGTAAAGGCTTCATTTGACAAATTAAAAGAGAAACTCCTGATTATGTATTTATAGTTTAGCATCTTCTGGTAAATGGTGAAACTGTGTTTTCATGGCGACCAACATTCCTCGACTCTTATTTTATTTTTATTAAGTGTCACATTCAATGGCATAGCGGTAGATCAGCGATCAGGGCGGAGCACAAATTTGGCACAATTAGTGACGCCGCAAATTTTAGCTTTGAGTGCAAGACAGTAGCGGCGAGCTACAAGCTAGTTTCTGGTAGGCTGTCGTCCGGATTAGGATGACGCTCCAGCAGATGGTGGTGTCATGTCTCCTCTTCTCCTGGGAGTTGGTAGTATTATTTTGACAGTCACTGTAAGAACAACCCAACAAAACGAAGCGCCATCGCAGCCTTAACTTGGACATTTTGTCCTTTTCATCGTTTTAAGCAATTTCTGGAAATATTCGCTGTTTGAAACGTCGTCGTATAAACGGGGTCTTAATGGAGCGACAGAGACTCCGACCATCTGCTCTGGATCCCACGACCCGGGACGCTCACATCACTGCACCCCCACCCGGGACGCTCACATCACTGCACCGCCACCCGGGACACTCACATCACTGCACCGCCACCCGGGACACTCACATCACTGCACCCCCACCCGGGACACTCACATCACTGCACCGCCACCCGGGACGCTCACATCACTGCACCCCCACCCGGGACACTCACATCACTGCACCGCCACCCGGGACGCTCACATCACTGCACCCCCACCTGGGACGCTCACATCACTGCACCCCCACCCGGGACACTCACATCACTGCACCCCCACCCGGGACGCTCACATCACTGCACCGCCACCCGGGACACTCACATCACTGCACCCCCACCCGGGACGCTCACATCACTGCACCGCCACCCGGGATTATGGCAGCAACACACACCGCTGCTGCCAAGCCGTGTGTGTGTGTGTGTGTGTGTGTGTGTGTGTGTGTGTGTGTGTGTGTGTGTGTGTGTGTATGTGTGTGTGTGTTGATCAAACCAGCACTCCCATCACTTCCTGTGTGAGCAGACGCTGGGCTACAAGGTGAAGTCTGGGAAGACTTGTGGAGATTAGAATAGTAGACAAACTGCTGAGCCTCGGCTTGAAGAGCAGCTTGGGCGGATTCTCATCTTTATTTTTTTTTGTGGGATGAAAAATGTCATTAACAAATTACTTGTGTGTTGAGTCGGAGAATAATAAAGGGGAATCCTCTTATCTGTGATCTCTAGCCGGTGGTTTCAGATCTATACGTTATGCAACACGGGCCACATGCTGAGGATTCGTCACTGTTTCGACACACCAACCAATCACGTGCCAGTTTTCATCAGGCTGCACGGATCCACCAACACAACAAGGTTCTTGAGAGCTATGCTGGAAAAACTGTCAACAACTCGGGAGCAGCGAGGAGTTTACATCTGAATATGAAAACATACTATCGCCTAGAGCTACACTCGGTAGAATGCAACCTTCGCCAACACCACATTTGTTTGTGGAACCAAGTTAGCATCGCGAGCATGATAGCGTCAGCTCATATCGATGCTAATTAGCCTGTCAGGTAGCTACATCACTGTGTGAAACACTGAGCTGGGTGCGTCTCCATGGCAACAGACGCTGATCTCCTTTGATCTCCATGAGGTGCCACTCTCATTCACTTAGTATGGGACTTTATCCGGAAACAGTTCGTGGTTAAATAAATACACGCAGATGGAAATGAAACCATAATAACAATCCAACTTGGTGGTTTTATTTTGACAGTCACTGTAATAACAATCCAACTTGGTGGTTTTATTTTGACAGTCACCGTAATAACAATCCGACTTGGTGGTTTTATTTTGACAGTCACCGTAATAACAATCCGACTTGGTGGTTTTATTTTGACAGTCACCGTAATAACAATCCGACTTGGTGGTTTTATTTTGACAGTCACCGTAATAACAATCCGACTTGGCGGTTTTATTTTGACAGTCACCGTAATAACAATCCAACTTGGTGGTTTTATTTTGACAGTCACCGTAATAACAATCCAACTTGGTGGTTTTATTTTGACAGTCACTGTAATAACAATCCAACTTGGTGGTTTTATTTTGACAGTCACTGTAATAACAATCCAACTTGGTGGTTTTATTTTGACAGTCACTGTAATAACAATCCAACTTGGTGGTTTTATTTTGACAGTCACTGTAATAACAATCCAACTTGGTGGTTTTATTTTGACAGTCACTGTAATAACAATCCAACTTGG
The DNA here is from genome assembly GCF_963383615.2 of Lipophrys pholis. Taxonomy (NCBI): domain Eukaryota; kingdom Metazoa; phylum Chordata; class Actinopteri; order Blenniiformes; family Blenniidae; genus Lipophrys; species Lipophrys pholis. Next base: position 24,973,442 of record NC_137649.1, on the reverse strand, counting down.
TGTTCTGTCCAGTAGAATGTCTGTGTTCTCCTGTTAATGTTTAGAGCTCATTGTTCTCTGCTGTGTGTGTGTGTGTGTGTGTGTGTGTGTGTGTGTGTGTGTGTGTGTGTGTGTGTGTGTGTGTGTGTGTGTGTGTGTGTGTGTGTGTGTGTGTGTGTGTGTTTGCTTTCAGTGCTAAAACTAACAACAGCGCCAACGAGTGGACCAACATGAGAACCACATTGTTCTCAGTGTTTCTGGCATTTCTATGTAAACAAATCTTGTTTTCAAAATGTTTGCATGTAAACGTGAAACTTTTCAGAAACGAAGACACAAAACGATGTTTTCACTTGGAAGGTTGTCGTGTGAATGAGGCCTAAAATGGCGGCTGCCATTGTATCAGTAAAGTTTCACACTTTGAACATGTGAACTGTGGTTAGCACGTCACGAAGACAAAACCAAGTCAACTGTCCCTCGTCGTCGTATCGTCCACTCAGTTTCTGCTACTTGGAGGAAAAGTTTCCACGTACGCAGACGACACAGTAGAAAATGTTGGTAAATGTACTTTTTATTAAAGAAGTGCGGCTAAAGACCGAACAGCACAAACAATGTGGACAATGTGAGACTGTTTACCTTCTGAGCCCCCAGCGCCCTCAGGCCCTTCAGCACCCCCAGAACCCTCAGGCCCCCAGAACCCCCAGCTCCCCCAGAACCCTCAGGCCCCCAGAACCCCCAGAACCCTCAGGCCCCCAGCGCCCCCAGCTCCCCCAGAACCCTCAGGCCCCCAGAACCCCCAGCGCCCCCAACACCCTCAGCACCCCCAACACCCTCAGAACCCTCAGCACCCCCAGAACCCCCAGAACCCTCAGCACCCCCAACACCCTCAGCACCCCCAACACCCTCAGCACCCTCAGCACCCCCAGAACCCTCAGCACCCCCAGAACCCTCAGCACCCCCAGAACCCCCAGAACCCTCAGCACCCCCAGAACCCTCAGCACCCCCAGAACCCTCAGCACCCCCAGAACCCCCAGAACCCTCAGCACCCCCAGAACCCTCAGCACCCCACGCTCGTCACTGTCTTCCATCCTCCTCCCTACCAGGTCTTCCACCATTTCCCCTCTAGAATCTTCACAGCCGGCATTTTTCAGTGACAAGAAGAAGATGTCTTCGTCCCGTCGTCCCCAGCCCTCTGGATGTCCCCGGTCCTGCTCTGCCGTCCACTCCTCCTGCACCCGGGAGGCTCAATCGATTGTAAATAAGACCTTTATTTTGAAAGACTATTTTACTTCACATAAATTGGATTTGATGTTTCTGAGGGAGACCTGACTGCATGACGAGGAGCTCACTCCGTTCTCTGGGACTTTCTCAGCTCCCTCTGACCTCCGGTAAAGGTTGAGGGTTCTCCTCGGTTCTGCCGGAAGGTTCCATTGGACAGCTGCTGCAGCTCTTTGAGAGACATTTCCCTGTGACTGTTCTGTGCGCTGTCCTCTACCGTCCTCCAAAGTTCAACAAAGAGTTTGTCTAGAACTTTGAAATATGAGATTTTAACCTTCATGTGTGCCGTGAGGCTCCAGCGCTGGTCAAAGAGTTTGAGTCGAATTGATTCTTTTAATCTCACTCAGTCGGTCACTGGTCCGACACTTGGAAAAGGTCACACATTGGACCTTGTGTTGTCCCACGGGTTGTTTGTTGACATCATTGAAATATGTGACACCGTCTCCGGTCACCTCCGTGTTGTCTTCAGTCTGACTGTCCCCTGCTCAGCAGCCTCCACCAGTTCTCACACTCACTCCACCCAAAGGAAGGATGAACCCGCAAACTGCCTCTCACTTTCCTGATGCTTTTAAATCCTCACAACTGTAAAGACTGGATGAAGGTGTCCTCAGTGCAGACCAGCTCCCCCCTGGTTAACAGGTTCTGGTTAACAGGTTCTGGTTAACAGAACCTGCACTGAGATCTTAGACTCTGCTGCACCGTTGAGGTTAAAACGAGGTGAAGCTCTTTCTGAACCCTGGATAATGAAACCACTCGATCCGTCCCTGTCTGCAGACGCGCTGAGAGGAAGTGGACAAAGGACAAATTACAAGTCTCTCTTGATATTGTACTGGATGCAGTGTCCAGGTACCAGAAAGCAGTGAAAGGTGCCAAATCGACATTTTGATCTGACCTTGTAACCAGTAACTCCCAGAGAGCCCAGGTTCTTTTTAATGTTTTTAACTCACGACTAAGTCCTGGAGATCCAGTGATCCAATCAGCTGCACCGAGAGAACTTTCTGAACTTTTTCATTGACAAGATTTCCGGTCCAAGTTTTTCACCTGCACTTCTCACTGACCCCTCTGTCCCTACACTGACCCCTCTGTGCCTCCACTGAGTCCTGCTGTCCCT
>NC_137649.1:24931077-24966077 GCF_963383615.2 Lipophrys pholis | reverse complement strand
TTACTGAATCCTGGCTGCATATTTGTTTACGACCTCCAACCCGAAAACAAGTCAACAACCCGGGCATCACGACCCCACCAAGCCTCCCGCCGCTCCCGGGGCGAAGCGCCTCACCTGGACGCCATAGAGGCCAAATATGCGAGAAAGATAAAGGAGTCTGGTACGTGGTTCCGGACGCAGCGGCGAGACGCGGAGGTCTCGGGATCCGGCTCAGAGGTGCGGTAATGCGGGGACGCGGCGGGGGGCGAGGGGCCCGCTCCTCACCTTGGTCAGCTGCGCGATCTTCTTGCTCATCTTCAGGTGCAGGTCCTGGGTATATTCCATGGCGGTGCCGGACTGGAAGGACATGCTGGTTCCCGTGGAGGCGGTGAATTTGCCCTGGCCGGCGGGGCAGTAGTGCTGCGGCGGCGGCGGCTGCTGCTGCTGCGGCTGCTGCTGCTGCGGCTGCCAGCCCGAACCGGTCGCCATCTTCAACGACGACGCTCGGCGGAGACACGGAGAGGAACCGGGGCGGCTGCTGATGGAGCGGCGGAGGGGGGGGTGGGGGTGGGGGGGGGGGGGGGGGGGGGATGGGGGGGTATTATAAAATCAAAATCAAAAAGGAGAATCAATGACAAATGACGCCTCGCGACATTCCGTGAGTCATTTCTGCTCCGGGTCGGTGGATTTAAGCCCCGGACGCTGCCAGCATCGTGCCCGACTGAGAGGCTCCGGGAGGCGGCTGTCTCTCCCCGGTGGATCGGTCACCTTGTCAGCCGCGGAGAGCGAGTCCTGCTCGGTGTATTCCGGTTACCGGGGAGTGTGTGTGTGTGTGTGTGTGCGTTGCCATGGATCACCGTAACAGCTCGTGCTGCGTTCAGTGTTAATGGGAGCAGCGCTGCGTTCAGGGACCGTGGGACAAAAGAAGATTATTCTCAAACTATTCACTAAACAAAAAGCGCAAATACTTCAAATGAAGAGCAGTATACTTCTTTGTTTACTGTAAATCTCTCGTTTTCTTGAAATGTTGTCACATTTCTCAGAATTCAGACGTTAATCTTATAATTTCGTTTCCTGGAATTCTGAGAAGGAAATCATGACTGTGATTTATCGTTTATGAATTTTGACGTTTGTCACAATATTCTGTCTTTTGTTTTCTTGAATTCTGAGATTAAATGTAGGAGTCAGATTTTCTGTCTCCAGAATTGTTCCATTAAACTCATAAGTGGCTTCAATCTCAAAATTCAGTATTTTCTCAGTTTTGTGATTAAAATAAAGAAGTTTCTCCTCCAGATTCTGAGCTGAAGGAAGAACTGATGAAAACTTTTAGAATGTTTAGAACTTGTTTAAATTAAATGTTAATGATGATCTTAAAATGTATAAACCCATGGTCACACATCCCTCCATCCATCCCTCCCTCCATCCATCTCCTTCCTCTTCTCCGTCCCCGGGTGATGGTGGTGTCAGTCTGAGCACCGTCACCCAGATCACATTGACCCATTAAGAACCTTCCTGCAGGTGGAGAGCCCACAGGAAGGTGGAGAGCCCTCAGGAAGGTGGAGAGCCAACAGGAAGGTGGAGAGCCCTCAGGAAGGTGGAGAGCCCTCAGGAAGGTGGAGAGCCCTCAGGAAGGTGGAGAGCCAACAGGAAGGTGGAGAGCCAACAGGAAGGTGGAGAGCCCTCAGGAAGGTGGAGAGCCAACAGGAAGGTGGAGAGCCTACAGGAAGGTGGAGAGCCTACAGGAAGGTGGAGAGCTCACAGGAAGGTGGAGAGCCCTCAGGAAGGTGGAGAGCCAACAGGAAGGTGGAGAGCCAACAGGAAGGTGGAGAGCCTACAGGAAGGTGGAGAGCCCACAGGAAGGTGGAGAGCCTACAGGACGGTGGAGAGCCTACAGGAAGGTGGAGAGCCCACAGGAAGGTGGAGAGCCTACAGGAAGGTGGAGAGCCCACAGGAAGGTGGAGAGCCCACAGGAAGGTGGAGAGCCCACAGGAAGGTGGAGAGCCCACAGGAAGGTGGAGAGCACAGAAGAGTTTTCTGAATTTTGAGGTCAAAGTCAGAATATCCGTTACTTTTTTACCCAGAATAAATATTCGGCTGTAAAATCTCAGAATTCTTTGGTTGTTTCTTCGGTTAGTTTGAGCCTCAAAAACAGGAAATCTGAAAAAGAAAGAAAAAAAATTGTCCAATGAAAGATCAGCAGTATTTAAGAACCTTTAGAGATCATTTGAAATAAAAAGAGATTAGTGCCACACCTCATCAAAACAAAAAGAAAGTTTGATTCTCAGAAATCAGGTTTTCACCACTTTTTCTCTCAGAATTACAGTTTTTGAAGTCAGAAGGTAGAAATGATGTCTGGAACCGAAGATTTAGTGAAATAAACGGACATTAAACCATTTTTTGTCACTTCAGCCATCAAAGCTTCCGAGGAATGAAACATGAAAGTTAAACGGTGAGGAAGAGCCTCGTCTTTATGGATCCACTGTTTTATACGTCCTGAGGACTGACGTCATTATTGAAGCAGTAGATGTGAAAACTGAGAGTCAAAGGCCTGAAGCAGGTTTATATTTAAGGTACAATATATGGGTCTGGCCCAGGAGTGGTTGTCATAGCAACAGTTCTTCAAGAGAATTCAGGCTTTTTTTATTACATCTTTAACAATATTGAAAATATTGAAATATTGTATGATGGTGGCCTTTCCTCTGAACACAGGATGAAGACAGCTTGTATAAACTGTAGATGTTGTTCAGGGCTTCTTCTCTAAGCACAATATATGGGTGTGGCCATTAGTGGGCGCTGTACTACCAGCAGCTCAATGGAAATGTCTCCTGTCCCTTTCTGTCTTTGTCCTTCTGTCTCCTGTCCCTTTCTATCTCCTGTCCTTCTGTCTCCTGTCCTTCTGTCTCCTGTCCCTTTCTGTCTCCTGTCCTTCTGTCTCCTGTCCTTCTGTCTCCTGTCCTTCTGTCTCCTGTCCTTCTGTCTCCTGTCCCTTTCTGTCTTTGTCCTTCTGTCTCCTGTCCCTTTCTGTCTTTGTCCTTCTGTGTCGGGAGATAATCTCTGCTTCTGCCACACTTCTCAATGTCACTGCTTAATACGGCTGTATGTCAAGAGCTATCATCCAGATTATAGAGCATCTTCCTCCTCCAACATCAGATTATAGAGCATCTTCCTCCTCCACCATCCGACCATAGAGCATCTTCCCCCTCCAACATCAGATTATAGAGCATCTTCCTCCTCCACCATCCGACCATAGAGCATCTTCCCCCTCTACCATCCGATCATAGAGCATCTTCCCCCTCTAGCATCAGATCATAGAGCATCTTCCCCCTCCAACATCAGATCATAGAGCATCTTCCCCCTCCAACATCAGATCATAGAGCATCTTCCTCCTCTACCATCCGATCATAGAGCATCTTCCCCCTCCAACATCAGATTATAGAGCATCTTCCTCCTCTACCATCCGATCATAGAGCATCTTCCCCCTCTAACATCAGATTATAGAGCATCTTCCTCCTCCACCATCCGACCATAGAGCATCTTCCCCCTCTACCATCCGATCATAGAGCATCTTCCCCCTCTACCATCTGATCATAGGGCATCTTCCCCCTCTACCATCCGATCATAGAGCATCTTCCCCCTCTACCATCTGATCATAGAGCATCTTCCCCCTCTACCATCCGATCATAGAGCATCTTCCCCCTCTACCATCCGATCATAGAGCACTGGTACTGGTCAGCTGGTCCAGAGTGGGTTGATGATCTGCTCCACAGAGGACTCCGTCTCACAGTCCAGGTGAAGATGATTATTCTACTTTATCTCCCCTCATGCTGAACGCTGGAGGGGGAGGAGCTTCTCCACGTGACCGGCAGGAAGGCGGGACTAATGAAGTATGGTGGCAGGTGGAGGGGGTACCTCTCTCATCTGGTTCCTCCACATGGTGCACTGCTTTGTTCTCACACACACACACACACACACACACACACACACACACACACACACACACACACACACACACACACACACACACTATTGTCTGCCATCCATCTGTGCTGCTATTTTTAGAAGCTTCTCTTCCCTCCCAATAATCAGAATGTTTTACGGGTCCAGCTCCGTCCTGCCGAGGGGAACCTCACCTCCACAATCTAACTAGCTGAGCCTGATGGTTCCTCCAAAGAGTACTCAAGTCGACGGTGTAATACTGCAACCATCTAATGTCTGTACTGCTGAGGAGCGGCATGCGGCGGTAACCCTGGGGGGCGGGTTAGATCAGCCCAGGACTGAGGCTAACCCTCCTAGTACCCAGGGTTAGATCAGTCCAGGGTTAGATCAGCCCAGGGTTAGATCAGTCCAGGTTTAGATCAGTCCAGGGTTAGATCAGCCCAGGGTTAGATCAGCCCAGGTTTAGATCAGCCCAGGGTTAGATCAGTCCAGGGTTAGATCAGCCCAGGTTTAGATCAGCCCAGGGTTAGATCAGTCCAGGGTTAGATCAGTCCAGGGTTAGATCAGTCCAGGTTTAGATCAGCCCAGGTTTAGATCAGCCCAGGTTTAGATCAGTCCAGGTTTAGATCAGTCCAGGTTTAGATCAGTCCAGGGTTAGATCAGTCCAGGGTTAGATCAGCCCAGGTTTAGATCAGCCCAGGTTTAGATCAGCCCAGGGTTAGATCAGTCCAGGGTTAGATCAGTCCAGGTTTAGATCAGTCCAGGGTTAGATCAGTCCAGGACTGAGGCTAACATTAACTGCTACATGGCGTCACTTTGGATGCAGTGGATTCCAGCGTCCTGCTCGGGGTTAAATACAAGAGATGCACTGACACCAGTATCAGGTAAGGTAAGGCAAGGCAAGGAGAATGTATCTATAGAGCAGCCTTCAAACACAAGGCAACTCACAGAGCTTTATAAAGAAATGAAATAAATTAAAGAAATACAGAATAAAGAAATAAATTAAAGCTTTAGAAGAAATGAAATAAATGCATTAAAGTAAATAATGAAGAAAAGTATAATAATAAGGTAAGAAATCTATTGTTGATTCTACATCCTGTACAGGTGAGGAGGTAGGAACTAAAAGCTGCTTCACCTTGTTTCTTCTGACTGTAGGAACAGTGAGTCAACCTCTTCCTGATGACCTCAGAGGTCTGGAGCTTTGATCTTCTACAAGTCAATCTGAGATGATTTAGGCCGAGACCCTTCAAAGCTTTCTAGAGTCCTCTGATACACAGGCAGCCAGTGGAGGGTGGAGCAGGGGGGATGAGCTCCACCCTCAGAATGGGGGGGGGGGCTCCACCCTCAGTGTGGGGGGGGGGTATTGCTCCACCCTCAGTGTGAGGAGGGATGGGCTCCACCCTCAGTGTGGTGGGAATGTGCTCCACCCTCAGTGTGGTGGGGGAAAGTGCTCCACCCTCAGTGTGGGGGGGGGGGGGGGGGGAAGTGCTCCACTCTGTGTGGTGGGGGGGAAGTGCTCCCCCCTCAGTGTGGTGGTGTAATATTCTCCACCCTCTGTTTCGTTCAGGAGTTCCTCCACCTCCTTTCTCCAACACTCTGACCTCACTGAGAAAACTGAAGTTCAGTTACTGAACCAGTCTGAACCAGAATGAACCAGTCTGAACCAGTCTGAACCAGAATGAACCAGTCTGAACCAGTCTGAACCAGAATGAACCAGTCTGAACAAGTCTGAACCAGTCTGAACCAGAATGAACCAGTCTGAACAAGTCTGAACCAGTCTGAACCAGAATGAACAAGTCTGAACCAGTCTCAACCAGCCTCAACCGGTCTGAACCAACCGACCGGGGACTGACTGGAGACCGACCAGCGGACCGTGGACTGACCGATTGGGGGATGACTGGAGACCTTCTGTCCCCAACACACTTCTGATCCTGGTTCTGAAGGTTTCTCCTCTTTAAAAATGAGGTTTTTTACAGTCTTGCTCAGAAATTGTGGGTTTTCTCTGTTGTCTTCGGCGCTACACTAATAAAGTTGAATTGAACGGATCTTACGGAAACGGTCCTCTGACTTCAGGACACCCCCACAGTGAGCTCAGAGCTGGATTACCTGAGGAAGCAGGAGGGACACCGAGGACCTCTGCTGGACAGACGCAGTACAACAGGGACCAAGAGACACTTTGGATTCAGAAGGTACAGGAGAGGTTCAATGTCCTCAGTCCTCTTCCCTGAGAGGTCCTGAGCAGTAATCTCACTTCCTGTCTCACTGCTCTCGTCCATCTTAAACACTCACTCTTTCTTCTCTTCTTTCAACCGCTTCGTCTTTCCTTCTGGTTTTCCTCCTGGGGGGGGGGGGGGGGCACTAAAATATATTAGATTGTGTTTAACCCCTTGACGCCTGAATATATTTTCAATTATATCAAATGCTAAATTAAACCCTAACCCTCATCCAGTCTAACTGACCTGGACCTGGACCTGGACCTGGACCTGGACCTGGACCCTGGACCCTGGACCCTGGACCCTGGACCTGGACCCTGGACCTGGACCCTAACCCTCTTTTTTACTGTTTTATGTTGCCATTGAAGTTCTATTAGCATATTAGCTATTAGCCTCGGTTCTCTGAAGAGCCTCCATCTATTGTCCAGGAACCAACTAGACCACATGGGTTGAACTTTTCCTTGAGGGTTCTGCACGTTGTAGGTCCGTCCCAGGTGGAGAACATCTGACTCCACCCGCTTGATGACGACACCATCAGTAGACTGAGGTGAGGGGGGGGGGGGGGGGTCGTCTCCAAACCGGATGTTTACCTTCTGAGAAGTTCACATGTCAACATGTGGCTCTTCAGCTGCTCTTTCACAGGGTTAGGGTTAACCAGGGTTAACTAGGGTTAGGGTTAACCAGGGTTAGGGTTAACCAGGGTTAACTAGGGTTAGGGTTAACCAGGGTTAGGGTTAACCAGTGAACCCTTCACCAACCAGGACTGCTGCTTTCTTCTGGTTCCCCCACCGTTTGGTTCTCCATGGAGGAACTGTGGGCGGAGCTTCAACCCTCCTTCACTATGATTGGCTCAAGTTTGTGTCACTCTTCAAAACAGCGAACACACACACACACACACACACACACACACACACACACACACACACACACACACACACACACACACACACACACACACACACACACACACACACACACACACACACACACACACACACACACACAATATATAATTTAAAAGCATGAGAACTCCAAAAGCAGCATTTAATAAAAGATTTGTTTTTATTCACAATAGAAGTGTAACAAATATAGTTTATTAAAAAGTCTGCAGCTCATTAATATCATTTGAATCCATAAACTCAGAAGATTTTCATAGAAATGTAGAGCGGCTCATTTGCCATAATGGAATATTTACAATTTTTCATCTTTTTTTTTCTCTTAAAACAATATTAACACAATAAAACAAACATTTCCACACAGAATTAAAAGACTGCATATCAATGCAAAGTAAACTATGTGCAATGGAATGATTATCAGAAACATTTTGTACGTCCACTTCTCTGAGGTTCTCACACATTTTGAACCTTTAAAGGGAAACGCCACCAATTAATAACAGAAGAGGAGTTCATGGGAATCAGGGGTTAGGGCTAACCCTAACCCTAACGTGGGTTAGGGCTAACCCTAACCCTAACGTGGGTTAGGGCTAACCCTAACCCCTGATGCACATGGGTTAGGGTTAGGGTTAGGGTTAGGGTTAGGGCTAACCCTGACCCAAACCGACAGAGTTTGAATTCCTGAAATCGGCGGAGCTTCTCTTTAACTTTCTGACAGAAAGGAGGAGGAATGGCAAAAAAACTAAAGGCGACGAACAGGGTGGGATTAGCAGATTAACGTCGAGCTAAATGATCAAATGTGAGGATGATCAGAACTTTTCCAAACTCCACATCTAAAATGAGGAGTTTGATCCATCCGGCCTTCATGATGCACCAACATTCACTAACCGTCACCAGGAACCCCTTCACTGTGCAGACGCACCGAACACAGACCAGAGGACCAGAGGACCAGAGGACCAGAGAACCAGAGGACCAGAGAACCAGAGGACCAGAGGACCAGAGAACCAGAGAACCAGAGGACCAGAGAACCAGAGGACCAGAGAACCAGAGGACCAGAGAACCAGAGAACCAGAGAACCAGAGGACCAGAGAACCAGAGGACCAGAGAACCAGAGAACCAGAGGACCAGAGAACCAGAGGACCAGAGAACCAGAGAACCAGAGGACCAGAGAACCAGAGGACCAGAGAACCAGAGGACCAGAGAACCAGAGAACCTCGGGGTTCAACGTGAACGTGGGATTATAAAGACGCCACGGTTTAATTTGATGAGATTATGATGAAAAGTTCAAATTCGTATTTTCATCCCAGGTTCAAACTCAAGATTTCATAGAAACGAACAAAAGTAAATTTAGTTAATTTAGAAGTTTTTCATTTAAAAAGAATTTATAGCTGCAATCATGAATCAAAGACAAAAAACTGCCGGACCAACGCCTCAGAACCCAAACTAGAACCCAAACCAGAACCTAAACCAGAACCCAAACTAGAACCTAAACTAGAACCTAAACTAGAACCTAAACCAGAACCCAAACTAGAACCCAAACCAGAACCCAAACTAGAACCTAAACTAGAACCTAAACCAGAACCCAAACTAGAACCTAAACTAGAACCTAAACCAGAACCCAAACTAGAACCCAAACCAGAACACAAACTAGAACCTAAACCAGAACCTAAACCAGAACCTAGAACCTCCTGAGACTAAAACCTTTTCATCACATTTCAGTTACTTTTCTTCTGCTCAGCTAAAATCTCTAAACAACAAAGCTGCTTTCTCACTTCCTGGTTCAACGTGATGGAAAGGTTGTGGGTTCAAATCCCGCCCGGGGCCTTTCTGTGTGGAGTTTGCATGTTCTCCCTGTGTGTGTCTGGGTTTCCTCCGGGTTCTCCGGTTTCCTCCCACATTCCCAAAAACATGCACTGGGGGTCCCTGAGCAAGACCCCCGGCCCCCCCGGCCCCCCCTGAGCGCTGCTCTGTGGCTGCTACAGAGGGGTCAGTTGGTATGAAGTTCCCCTCGGTGATTAATACTTCTATAAAATAAAATAAACATTTTTCAAGACATCAGGAGACGAACAGTTTGATTGATGGAGAGCGACAGGACTTCGTTTAGAGAACGGACGACGTTCGCCTCGGAGCGAGCGTCGCAGCGGGCGTCACAGCGAGCGTCGCAGCGGGCGTCACAGCGAGCGTCGCAGCGGGCGTCACAGCGAGCGTCGCAGCGGGCGTCACAGCGAGCGTCGCAGCGGGCGTCACAGCGAGCGTCGCAGCGTTCACCTCGCAGCGAGCGTGCGTCACAGTGAGCGAGCGTCACAGTGAGCGAGCGTCACAGCGAGCGTCGCAGCGTTCACCTCGCAGCAAGCGTCGCAGCGAGCGTCGCAGCGAGCGAGCGTCGCAGCGTTCACCTCGCAGCGAGCGTCGCAGCGAGCGTGCGTCACAGTGAGCGAGCGTCACAGTGAGCGAGCGTCACAGTGAGCGAGCGTCACAGTGAGCGAGCGTCACAGCGAGCGTCGCAGCGTTCACCTCGCAGCAAGCGTCGCAGCGAACGTCGCAGCGAGCGAGCGTCGCAGCGAGCGAGCGTCGCAGCGTTCACCTCGCAGCGAGCGTCGCAGCGAGCGTGCGTCGCAGCAAGCGTCGCAGCGAGCGTCGCAGCGAGCGTCGCAGCGAGCGTCACAGCGAGCGTCGCAGCGTTCACCTCGTAGCGAGCGTCGCAGCGAGCGTGCGTCACAGTGAGCGAGCGTCACAGTGAGCGAGCGTCACAGTGAGCGAGCGTCACAGCGAGCGTCGCAGCGTTCACCTCGCAGCAAGCGTCGCAGCGAGCGTCGCAGCGAGCAAGCGTCGCAGCGTTCACCTCGCAGCGAGCGTCGCAGCGAGCGTGCGTCGCAGCAAGCGTCGCAGCGAGCGTCCCAGCGAGCGTCGCAGCGAGCGAGCGTCGTAGCGAGCGAGCGTCCCATTTTCAAATCTAAAGTGACGTAAAACAAAGTAGCAGGAAAGCGACACACGAGAAACTTTGATTTACAAGAATTTTGCTGATTGTCGAATTTTCTGGAATCAGAAAAACGTCGTCATTTCCAGGTACTAGCTTAGCAGCTAACTTCCTGCGCTTCTCTTTATCGTCGCGGCTAGTCGCGGTCAGTCCAACACTTTTTATTTTTCTGCTCCTCGTACCTCCAAAAAGCATCGGAGCGCGTTGCCTTGGAACGTAAACACTGTTTACAGAGTCAAATCTCCCAGAATGCACTGGAACAGCGCCACCTGGATTCAAGAAACATACGAATCACGAGAGAATGAAGCGAGGCTCGTTTGTTCTGCAGTTCCTCGTTTGTGCGTCTCGTCCTCAGAGGAACTGCAAACAATCGAACATCGTGGGCGATACTTTCCATCATTTCGTACTTAAACGGCCGGCGGTTCACCGAGTTCTGTAGAGCTGCTAAAGGAGTTAGCTTTAAGGACTTAGCATCATTGCTAAAGGAGTTAGCTTTAAGGACTTAGCATCATTGCTAAAGGAGTTAGCTTTAAGGACTTAACCTAGCAGCGAGATGAGTTAGTTGAATACTTATTAATCCTGATTTACTAAAAATGAGAAAGGACGCTTGACAATGGAGGGGATGTTTTCAGCGAGCGAGCAGAACTCAGCGTAACACCGGTGTTCTTTTACACGATGCTATAGTTTTGTGCTTCTCCAGAAACAGAAGAACTCAGAAAAAAATGAAACAATCAGAAGTGAACAAAGACAAAAACAACAACTTCACATTGGACGGTACATTCACACACTTCCTGTCCAACAGTCGTCCCTCGCCGCCAGCTTCCTGTCGTTACGACTGAAACCGCTGTAAAAGTACCAAACTCCGCCCTTTAACCCCGCCCACCTCAATGAAACTTCTCCCGGACCGGCCAACGTTTCAGGACCGCTGACGGTACCAACATCGCTCGGTTCTTAGCAGATCAACACAATTCTGTTAGCGCCGCAATGCTAACCCCTGGGGGGGTGGGGGGGCTAACCCCGGGGGGTGGGGGTGGGGGTCTAACCCCGGGGGGTGGGGGTGGGGGTCTAACCCCGGGGGGTGGGGGTGGGGGTCTAACCCCGGGGGGTGGGGGTGGGGGTCTAACCCCTGGGGGGGTGGGGGTCTAACCCCGGGGGGTGGGGGTGGGGGTGGGGGAGGAAACTTACCACGACACAATAAATGAACACAATCAGCAAAAAGCAACACGTTGCTAATAACCTCCGCTGTGAACCAAACACCGTGAACGTTTAACTCGTACAGGAAGTTCAGGCTGAACGAGGGGGAGGGGGAGGGGGAGGGGGAGGGGGAGGGGCCTGCTTTTTGTTTCTACCTTCAGAAATCTGATCCGTGGAGAAAACGTGTGGAATTATCAGCCCGAGAACTGAACACCGGAGAGGACAAACTTTATTTGGTCTTTTTTACCCAGAATTCAACGTTTTGGTAAAGTTCAGGAGGAAATGAGACGATTCTTGTCTTTCGAGTACGAAGCACCGGGAGTCAAACGTTTCACTTCATGGTCCTGCAGAGCTGAACTTCTCCACTAGGGGGTGGGGTTTTTCAGCCACAGTAGCCTGTCAGACCGCGAACTGAAGCGCCGGAGCTCAGAGGCAGCGAGCAGCGCTAGCTAGTGCTTTTGCTCGTGGGTCAGCGTCACAGTCGAAGCTCGATGGTTCGTTTGTGAATCTGTGGAAATCGTTACTTTGAAAGGTTCTTTGGCTGTTATTAATGACAGGAGGATTACCGTATTTTCTGGACTATAAGTCACACTTTGTCTAGTTGGTTGGCTGGTCTTAGGAAATAACTTAATCATCAAAATCTCCCGTTAAAGTCTAAAGTCCAGAAAATACAGAAACACAGTACAAAGGATGAAGACTTTTTTTCTTTGAACCCCCCTGACGTCTCTGCAGAGACCAGAGGCGTCGCCATCAGACTCCTGATCCGTCCAGCGCAGCCACTCGGGGGGGAACGCTTCAATTAAACGCCTCTCAATTGTTTTTCTGGACTTCCAATGACTCCGATGTCAACAATAAACACAGGAAAAACTAGGAAAGTGATTTATGGCCGGCGGGAGGGAGAGTGTCTGTGTTCTGCTCCGCAGAGCGACGACTTCATCACCACACATTTAATGTGATTGTTACACAATCCTGACTGTTTATATCAGCCTGGCTCTGCTCTGGGCTGCAGTAAACAGCTCTCACCACTAGATGTCAGTGTAGTCAAGCAAAAACAAAATCCCAAATCCAGCCAAGCTGCCGGTTGGATTCCACGTCGCTGAGGCAGGATGCAGGAGGATCAGAAACGTGTTTCCATTTGTTGTGAATAAAATGAGGCTTTGGTGATGTCATCTCACTGAGAAGCTCAAAACGCAGAAAACGTCCTTTAATCCCAGTCCGAGCCACTTCGAACTGCACGTAAAGCTGTGTGTGTGTGTGTGTGTGTGTGTGTGTGTGTGTGTGTGTGTGTGTGTGTGTGTGTGATGCTTCTCCCTCCTGCTTCCTGACAGTGAAGGCACTAGATCGAAGACTAAACTGAACTAAATGGTTAAATGTGGCTACAATCATCCTGGTGAGCGCCACACTGAGGACGGACTGTGGAACTGCACCCGTGTGTGTGTGTGTGTGTGTGTGTGTGTGTGTGTGTATGTGTGTGTGTGTGTGTGTGTGTGTGTGTGTCTTTGGAGGACAGGAGTTAAACACAGGATTTGTCGGGAGGCTGTCAGTATGGCTTCCTGTGTGACGTATGAAGTCCAGGGTCTCGTCCCCGAAGGGGGGGGGGGGGGGGGGGGGGGGCGCCTACAGTCCCTACCGAGGCTGAAGGATGGAGACAGGAAGTGACGTCACAGTGGAGGCGGGTTCGACCGGGACGAAGCTGAGACAAGTGGATCTATCCAACGTTGAAATCGTCGACAATGAAATCAAAAGCTGGTCCAGAAGCTGTTTGGTCGTTTTTCAAACCACAGAAGAAAAGAATTGAGGACTAGTTTGTGTTCCAGAGTCACAAAAGGTGAGGAACCGTCCAATGGCTGCAACTTAAAAAAAAAAGAACAAAGGTATTCTTTACATTTAGACTATTTCTCAAAACGACCACTTAAAAATTCACCTTCAGTGAATTCAGCAAATTTAGATTCAGATTAAAGTTTAAAACTTGCTGACAGAAAATGTAAAATATGATTCAAAAATCTGCCATTTCATTGAGGAAGGTGTAGAAAAACAATGAAAATGTAGCTGGGAAAGGGTTGAACCAGGCAGGACTGGTCGAAGGCCCTGATCTCAGAGGAACTAAAGAGGAAAACCACAGAAGAAGAAGCTTTGTGACGTCGGCAGGAAGTGGACAGCTCTCAGCGTCTCACGGCGCTCAGACAGACCAGGAGCTTCAGACGTCCTCAGGTTTGATCAAAACGAGTCTTTCCTGTCCTCAGAACAACAGCAGGAGCAGGAAGAGACCAGGAGAACCACATCGGGGGTCCCCCACTTCTCCCTTTCCTAAAATCACAGGTCCGATGCAGCGCCGCTGGGCGAGGCGCGAGATGGTGGACTTGTCCCTGTGGGTGGAGCCTCGCGGTGAGGCGATGCGGGAATGTGGAGCGGAGGGAACATCTGGTAGGGTTCTCTGGTTGTTGTTTTAGCATCTGGACTCCAACCAGAGCCCAAGATTGGGGAATGAAACTGGAATCCAGGGCGATAATCCGACAGGATCACAGCTTCTCGCACTCCAGGTTTTTGCTTTAACGGGTTCCTGTGTGTCGGCAGCGGCGCCGCTCTACTCCACCTCGTTGGGTCGGTCTGTTTGGTCCTTCCTGATGACCGGCAGAGGGTGAGCCTCGGTGTTGAAGACCCAGTGGTCGAACGGTAGGTGGTCGTCATCAGAGAAGAGCAGGTACAAATACCTGAAGGAAGAAGAAAGACTTTAACTCTGAGGATCAAACACAAAACCTCGTTTTAATACGTTGGGAACTCTGGACTGGATCACATCGAGCAGGTAACATGAGTCCAACCTGAAATCGCTTCATCCGACGGGAATGCAACGCTGTAAGACCGTAAAACATTATTTTTAACTTTTAAAAGTATCGTGAATCAGATCGATGTAATTCTGTTTTTGTGCACTGGGTGGCAGCAGAAGTCAATGTTTCGCAGATATTCAGAAGTTCATTGCTTCCAATTCTGTAATTTCTTTTGTTTTTGTGTCCAATGCAGTGGAAGGTGAAGTGACTCAATACACCATCCTGTGGTAGAATGTGGTATTGCACGACTTGATCAAGCTATGACTAGTCAGCTGGAAGAAATACCAGCAGATTTTACTCTAGTTTACTACTTCATCTATTACGGTGGGTTTAATTCGTCATAAAGTCCAAACTGAATCGCATCGATCAGTTAAAGGACGTTTAATCTTTAAGAAAAATCATTTCATGCTGTAACATTCCAACAATCGAAACTCAAGATAGAAACTTCAATAAAAAGCACTGATCAGCAAAAATGCAACCAATGTTGAAAACTCTTAAAGGTACGATATGTAAGATTTATACTATGCCAAATTTACACTCTGGGTGGCAGCAGCGAGTCACTGTCCCTCAAAACGTTTTAATACCTAACTGACCAGATCAGTCCGCAGCGAGCTGGTCAGTGCAAGATTTAAAATCCACCGTAGAAACAATGGGACCATTAGAAAGAGGCGTCATTCAGACGAGGACATGTGGGACGTGACAACAAAGTAAAACATCAGTTGAGTTTCAGCTTGAGGGGATTTCTGGTTTCCTTCACGCAGGTTTGTAATCGCGGACAAACAGAAGAACCAAAACCCAGATTGGGTTTTATCGTTGGAGGAGTGAGAACCCGAGGCGAGGCTGTTCCTGAGGTTCTACCACCTTCACGCCTCCAGACTGGGTTCATATGTTACGGATCGTTACGTTATGGAACGTTATGTTACACTATGGAACATTATAGATCGTTACGCTATGAAACATTATGGAACGTTATGGAATGTTACGTTACGTTGTGGAACGTTACATTATGGAACGTTACATTCCGTTACGGATCGTTCCGTTCCGTTATGGATCGTACGTCTGAATATTCCAATAATCAGGTCCAGCCCAGGTATTTTGGTCATTAGGAATAAAATAGGAGCACTAAGTTGAGCTGCTCTAGGCCTAGACTGCTGAGGGGATTTCCTCTCTCCCGTTAAAGGGAGGAACTCTACATTTGGAGCTTCTGTTTCTTGTCTTTCTTTCTTTCTCTCTGTGTAACAACATTACTGGAGCCACCAGATCCTGACAGGAGGGGAGCAGGATCCAGGGGATCAGACCCAAGACTCCCAGAGTGGAGTTACCACGGTCCTACTACCCGACCCCCCCACAGCACCGGGACCCCCCCACAGCACCGGGACCCCCCCACAGCACCGGGACCCCCCCCCACAGCACCGGGACCCCCCCACAGCACCGGGACCCCCCCACAGCACCGGGACCCCACCACAGCACCGGGACCCCCCCCCTTCCAGAGTCTAGGCCCCCCCCCCCCCCCCTTCCAGAGTCTAGGCTCCGCCCCCTTTCTTCCTGAAGAGGGACTTCTTATGAACTGTTCTTCCTGAGAGGGAGTTCTTCCTGGTTTCCACTGTTGCTTGTTCCATCTGCTGCTCTGGAAGGTTTAGTTGGGTTCTGTGGTTCTCTATCATTGTAAGAGGTTCTGGAAGGTTTAGTTGGGTTCTGTTGTTCTCTATCATTGTAAGAGGTTCTGGAAGGTTTAGTTGGGTTCTGTTGTTCTCTGTCATTGTAAGAGGTTCTGGAAGGTTTAGTTGGGTTCTGTTGTTCTCTATCATTGTAAGAGGTTCTGGAAGGTTTAGTTGGGTTCTGTTGTTCTCTATCATTGTAAGAGGTTCTGGAAGGTTTAGTTGGGTTCTGTTGTTCTCTATCATTGTAAGAGGTTCTGGAAGGTTTAGTTGGGTTCTGTGGTTCTCTATCATTGTAAGAGGTTCTGGAAGGTTTAGTTGGGTTCTGTTGTTCTCTATCATTGTAAGAGGTTCTGGAAGGTTTAGTTGGGTTCTGTGGTTCTCTATCATTGTAAGAGGTTCTGGAAGGTTTAGTTGGGTTCTGTTGTTCTCTATCATTGTAAGAGGTTCTGGAAGGTTTAGTTGGGTTCTGTTGTTCTCTATCATTGTAAGAGGTTCTGAGATGTTTGTTGATGTGATTTAGAGCTTTACAAATAAAACTGAATTGAATTAAACACTTAACTTGTGGTTCTAAGTTTTACTTATCTTGCAGAAAACTGTATTCAGACAACAAACATTCAAAACTCTGGAGTTCTGAACCAAATTGCACATCTGGATTTTAGATTTCTGACAAACTGCATAACCTCATGACATCATGACCTCATGACCTCTTGACATCATGACCTCTTGACATCATGACCTCTTGACATCATGACCTCTTGACCTCATGACATCATGACCTCTTGACCTCATGACCTCTTGACATCATGACCTCTTGACATCATGACCTCTTGACATCATGACCTCTTGACCTCATGACATCATGACCTCTTGACCTCATGACCTCTTGACATCATGACCTCTTGACGTCATGACATCATGACCTCATGACATCATTACATCATGACCTTATGACATCATGACCTTATGACATGACCTTATGACCTCTTGACCTCATGACCTTATGACATCATGACCTTATGACATGACATCATGACCTCTTGACCAGTGACGAAAGAGAAGAAGGACGGAGCGTTTGACTGAACAAGCAGCTCGTCCTCCTACCTGCACACGGCCACAAAGTCCTGGGGGGGAACCAGGAAAAATATCAAATAAAGGGGAAAGAGAAGGAAACAGTGAAAGTGGTGGAAGAGATCCGGAATACAGGAAGTGGTTGTCGTGGCGATGCCAGAGCAGCATTAGCAGGATTAGCATTAGGGGCTGAGATGTTGGCAGTGAATTGTGGTTCTGGTGTCATTTTCACTGGACTCTGTCCTCCAGCTTTTGTATCCCACTACCATCATGAGACGTTTCCACTGGGAGGAGGACAGAATGTCTCACGGTCATGTTCGGTGTCAAGCAGGCTTTTATTGTGGTGAGGAGTGTCAGAAACCACTTTAATGTGAAAATAAATCTCAACAAATTCCTTCTGCAGAAGAAAACCCTGTGTGTGTGTGTGTGTGTGTGTGTGTGTGTGTGTGTGTGTGTGTGTGTGTGTGTGTGTGTGTGGTAACCTTGCCTCTAACCCAGACTCTCGGAGGAGGACCGAGACTGAAGACTTGTGTTTGTGAATCTTGTCACCGCTGTTTTCAGATCGAACCATAAAGTGCAATGACAGCACAATCATGAGCAGGCCAAGTGTGTGTGTGTGTGTGTGTGTGTGTGTGTGTGTGTGTGTGTGTGTGTGTGTGTGTGTGTGTGTGTGTGTGTGTGTGTGTGTGTGTGTGTGTGTGTGTGTGTGTGTGTGTGTGTATCTTACTTGAGCGTCTCGGCTAAGTAGAAGCTCTGCTGCACGTCGTCGTGGTTGGGGGAAGAGGAGTAAACGTCTCTGACGCCGCTGTAGCCTCCTTCTAACTTACAGTGCTGCTCCAGAGCCTGGGGGGGAGGGGGGGGGGAGGAGGGAGGAAGAGGAGGAGGAAGACAAGGAGGGAAGGAGGAAGAGGAGGGGGGAAGAAGACGAGGAGGGAGGGAGGAAGGGAGAGGAGGAGGGAGGAAGAGGAGGAGGGAGGGAGAGGGGGGGAGAGGAAGAGGAAGACAAGGAGGGAGGGAGGAAGAGGAGGAGGGAGGGAGAGGGGGGGAGAGGAAGATGAAGAGGGAAGAAGACGAGGAGGGAGGGAGGAAGGGAGAGGAGTAGTGAGGGAGAGGGGGGGAGAGGAAGATGAGGAGGGAGGAAGGAAGGGAGAGGAGGAGGGAGGAAGAGGAGGAAGGGAGAGGAAGATGAGGAGGGAAGAAGACGAGGAGGGAGGGAGGAAGGGAGAGGAGGAGGGAGGAAGAGGAGGAGGAAGGGAGGAGAGGAGGAGGGAGGGAGAGGAAGATGAAGAGGGAAGAAGACGAGGAGGGAGGGAGGAAGGGAGAGGAGGAGGGAGGAAGAGGAGGAGGAAGGGAGGAGAGGAGGAGGGAGGGAGAGGAAGATGAAGAGGGAAGAAGACGAGGAGGGAGGGAGGAAGGGAGAGGAGGAGGGAGGAAGAGGAGGAGGAAGGGAGGAGAGGAGGAGGGAGGGAGAGGGGGGAGAGGAGGAGGAAGGGAGAGGGGGGAGAGGAAGATGAAGAGGGAAGAAGACGAGGAGGGAGGAAGGAAGGGAGAGGAGGAGGAAGGGAGAGGGAGGGAGAGGAAGATGAGGAGGGAGGAAGATGAGGTGGAAGACAGGAAACATCAATCAGCCTTAATGTAGATCAAATATCTGAAGTGGGCAGATAAATAAAGTTCTATTCAATCGTGAGCTAAATATAACAACAAGTGAAACATTGATCTTTTTATAGAATCAATGTGACTCATAAGAATCAATGTGACTCATAAGAATCAATGTGACTCATAAGAATCAATGTGACTCATAAGAATCAATGTGACTAATAATAGATGTTTAAGAAAGCTGCCTGTTGGAGGGTAAGGAAGTGGACTTGGCCTTACCTGTACGGCCTCCCAGCCCCACTCCCTGTACTTGGGGTCGTGTGTGAACCTCCACATGTACATGTAGGTCTCGATGACCTCGGGACGCAGGATGAAGTACTTCTCGTTCTGGCGGGTGGCGATGGCCTCCACCCCGCCGTCGAAGCGAAAGGCCTCGGGGCCGAGCTTCAGAGCTGCAGGGGGCGGAGCAACACATCATCCCACTGAGTCCAGGACCGGAGGCAGGAGGATCAGGGATTATCTAGAGTGGCAGGAGGGTTCGTGTTCCCTCAGAAGAATAACGCCATGCAGTGACTCACGACAGGACTCCATGGGGGGCGGGGGCGGGGGCGGGGCGGGGCGGGGCGGGGCGGGGCGGAGCCAATAAACTCACTTCACTGAGGGTTTAGAAGAAAAGCCACTCGCCTCCATTCAGAACATGGATTTGATTAAAAACACGACTTTCATATGAGAGGAAACGTTTCTAATGTGACGGCTGGAGGACGAGCTGTCCTTCTAACCCTGGCAGGTCCTGGAGGACGAGCTGTCCTTCTAACCCTGGCAGGTCCTGGAGGACGAGCTGTCCTAACACTGGCAGGTCCTGGAGGACGAGCTGTCCTTCTAACACTGGTAGGTCCTGGAGGACGAGCTGTCCTTCTAACACTGGCAGGTCCTGGAGGACGAGCTGTCCTTCTAACACTGGTAGGTCCTGGAGGACGAGCTGTCCTTCTAACACTGGCAGGTCCTGGAGGATGAGCTGTCCTTCTAACCCTGGCAGGTCCTGGAGGACGAGCTGTCCTTCTAACACTGGTAGGTCCTGGAGGACGAGCTGTCCTAACACTGGCAGGTCCTGGAGGACGAGCTGTCCTTCTAACACTGGTAGGTCCTGGAGGACGAGCTGTCCTTCTAACACTGGCAGGTCCTGGAGGACGAGCTGTCCTTCTAACCCTGGCAGGTCCTGGAGGACGAGCTGTCCTTCTAACACTGGTAGGTCCTGGAGGACGAGCTGTCCTTCTAACACTGGCAGGTCCTGGAGGACAAGCTGTCCTTCTAACACTGGTAGGTCCTGGAGGACGAGCTGTCCTTCTAACACTGGCAGGTCCTGGAGGACAAGCTGTCCTTCTAACACTGGTAGGTCCTGGAGGACGAGCTGTCCTTCTAACACTGGCAGGTCCAGGAGGACGAGCTGTCCTTCTAACACTGGTAGGTCCTGGAGGAGGACAGCCTGCCTCAGTGGGATGAAGACGGGAACAACAACAACAACAACAACAGAAGAACAACAACAACAGAACAACAGAACAACAACAACAACAACAACCACAACATACTCCTGCTCGTTTTCCCAAACCTGCAGAATTCAATCTAGTGGCCAGTCCGACTCCACTGGAGACCAACACCAGCTTTACTTCAGAAAGACCTCCATTCAAATACATTCAAACCAAGTGTGTGTGTGTGTGTGTGTGTGTGTGTGTGTGTGTGTGTGTGTGTGTACCTGTCCTGGTGTAAGACTCGTGACATGTGCGGGCGATTTCGGCCGCCTGCTCCATCTGGTGGCCGGTCTGGTCGCTCGGCGCGCCGTCGGCTCCCAGAGCCATCATGCCGCCAGCGAAGCAGGTCAGGTGACCCATCTTGTGCTCCAGCAGCCCGCCCTTCCACTCGGCGATGTAGGTGAGGCCGCCGCTCGACTTCCTCATCAGGTTGGTCTGGATGGCCTGAGAGACGGAGGCAGTGTTTAGACCAGACGTGGCTTTATGGCGTTCACGGTCCTGCGCCTCACACTGACACAAGGTGGAGGTCCGGCTCTCTGACCACGGACTCTGTTCAGAACCTTCTTCTGGAGGGACATTTTCACCAGAGTAAACCTTTGGTTTCCGAACCCCCTCTACACCCTGTGGAACCCCATCTACACCCTGTGGAACCCCCTCTATAACCCGTGGACCCCCCCCCCCCCCGGAACCCCCTCTACACCCTGTGGAACCCCATCTACACCCTGTGGAACCCCCTCTATAACCCGTGAAACAAGCGATGTCTCGTGAGTGGGGCGTTCGACTGGTCTGTCTGTCTGTCTGTCTGTCTGTCTGTCTGTCTGTCTGTCTCTCCCCCTCCCCCTCCCCCTCCCCCCTCGACAGATAAAACAAATAAAACAA
Source organism: Lipophrys pholis (assembly GCF_963383615.2). NCBI lineage: Eukaryota > Metazoa > Chordata > Actinopteri > Blenniiformes > Blenniidae > Lipophrys > Lipophrys pholis. Next base: position 24,945,330 of record NC_137649.1, on the reverse strand, counting down.
AACAGCCAGTAATCCTCCGGGATCAAGAGGGATTATGGGAAAACTACCCCTGCATGTGTAATTCTGCATTTTATTCATCACATATTTGCTCCTGGGCGCGCGGCAGAGACGGACAGACTATTGGCCCTCCCAGCTGAGAGGCGGGGCTTATCGCTGGGTCTTCGGCTGACCAATAGTTTCAAGTCTGAGTGAGAGCAGCGCCATCCTCTGGGTTTAGCTGGAGCTGCTAGTGCTGTAGACAACTTTATATATGGCTACACACTCTGTGTGTGTGTGTGTGTGTGTGTGTGTGTGTGTGTGTGTGTGTGTGTGTGTAACCTGCAGGGCGTCGTAGTACATCTTCTTTGCCTCCTCGTCAGTCTTGTCAGACATCAGCCAGGCCTTCAGCAGGTACTCATAGAAACTGTCACCCAGGCCTCCCACTGACACATGATCTAAACACACACACACACACACACACACACACACACACACACACACACACACACACACACACACACACACACACACACACACACACACACACACACACACACACACACACACACACACACACACACACACACACACACACAGCTGTGAGGAGTTCGTACTAATTCAAGTACAAGGGAACATTGACAGTGAGGGTTTTTAATGGTTGGAATATCAGTTAAACGTGCTTCTTCTCTCAACTGGCCCGCCACAACTTTTATTGTGACATTTAGTCAGGAAGTTCCCACTGCTTTCACCCCTTCAGCAACATTTAACTGAAGTAAAGCAAAATTACATCCTTTAAAAGTCCAGAAAAATAACTTACAACTTAGTTAGGATACAGTGAGTACTTGGGATTTTCTACTTTGAAAGACATGATTATAAAAGATTCATAATAATGAGGAAGCGAGTTGACGAGTAATGAGAGTCGTCCACCTGCCCAGCACAGAGGTCATTATATCGTCACTCGTTTCCTCGGACGCCGGGAATCCAGACATGTTGGAATTTGCATGCATTCGTGTTTCAATGGTGTAGAAACAAAAACAACTAAACATTTTAAAAAGGGTCTAACTTTTGTGACATTCTTTGGGAGATAAATGCAAATTTTATTAATGCTTCTGATATCAGAGCCGGAGTCCAGATCGATATTAACCCTGAAGATCCCCGACTGTGATTTAGATTGTAATTACACACTTTCAACAATCTGAGTGATTTTAGCTTCAAAAACACTCCGAAGAAACTACGGTGACCACGGTAACCACGGTAACCACAGTACCAACGGTAACTACGGTACCAACGGTAACTACGGTAACCACAGTACCAACGGTAACCACGGTAACCACAGTACCAACGGTAACTACGGTAACCACAGTACCAACGGTAACTACGGTAACCACAGTACCAACGGTAACCACGGTAACCACAGTACCAACGGTAACTACGGTAACCACAGTACCAACGGTAACTACGGTAACCACAGTACCAACGGTAACCACAGTACCAACGGTAACTACGGTAACCACAGTACCAACGGTAACTACGGTAACCACAGTACCAACGGTAACCACAGTACCAACGGTAACTACGGTAACCACAGTACCAACGGTAACTACGGTAACCACAGTACCAACGGTAACCACGGTACCAACGGTAACTACGGTAACCACGGTAACCACAGTACCAACGGTAACCACAGTACCAACGGTAACTACGGTAACCACAGTAACCATGGTAACTACATTAAGACGGCAACCACGGTAAGACGGGAACCACAGTAACCACGGTAACCACAGTAAGCACAGTAACCATGGTAAGACGGTAACCACGGTAAGCACGGTAAGACCTGAACCACGGTAAGACGGTAACCACAGTAACCACGGTAACCACAGTAACCACGGTAACCACAGTAACCACGGTAAGACGGTAACCATGGTAAGACGGTAACGGCGGTAATCACGGTAAGGACGGTAACCATGGTAACCACGGTTTTCCACCATCTCGACTGGGCTGGAGAGTAAAACCAGATGTTCTCGCCCGAAAATCTAATCTCGACTTTTTCTTTAGACATTTGTTTGCCTTATTTCCGAAGATTTCAGGTGAAAAGGAAAACGTTTGTATTGTTGTGGGTGTCAGTTTCCACGACAACGATGCTTCGAGCCACTAAAAATGCAACTTTTGGAAAATGGCTTTCAAAGTGAAACTTATTAAAAACACTGGGACTCCGCTTCCCCGGAAATGGGAAAAACATGTCCTGGTTCTGGTTCTTCCGTTTTGACAGTCACCATAATAACAATTCAACTTGGTGGTCTGTCCACTAGAATGTCCGTGTTGTTTGCCGTGTGTCAGTCCTTTAAGTACTACAACTAAGAACAGCACCCACTAGTGGAGTTGTGGTGTAGACCAGAGCTAAAGCTGGGTTTGGTTTGAAGTGGTTGCAGGAACTGGCTCTAAGGGTCTCTGGTATTGGACTTACGTTGGCCCCACTGGCCGCTGTTGGGGTTCAGGTAGTTTGGGTACAAACCCTGAGGTTTGTCCAGACGGTTCAGCACCTTCCTGATATTCATGACCTAAAGACAACAAACAAACAACAACAACCAGCACTTAGAAACCAAACAAACACCAAACAGACACGACGAGCAGCGCTGAGTTCAATCTTTTGATTCGGGTTACCTTTTGGGAAAAGTCGGAGTTTCCTGACAGTCTGCTGAGGTGGAGGAACTCCAGGTGGAGGGTTCCATACTCCGCCAGGATACTGCTGCCGCCAGAGGCCCACGGCCAGTTCCTCCCCACGCCACTAGGGGCACCAGAGCAACATGTTACTGCTGAGGCACGGCACCGGAGGCAGTGCTCAGAGCCAGAGCCAGAGCCAGAACCAGAACCAGAACCACAGGAAGGGTTAAACTCACACTAATCAACAGAACCACAACATTTGAAATCCTTTTTGACTTGAGGTCAAACGTTAAAAAACATTTTTCAGCTTGTCTTCATATCGAACTGTCGGCTGAGAAGAGGCGATAACTTTTCAAAATAAAAGCCTTTAACGCTCCTCCTGAGAACATGGGCATGTTCAGTCTCTAGGATCCATTACTCCATGGTCTGTTCCACCGATGAGTTTAGTTTCTAGGACCTGTTACTTCATCGAGTTTAGTTTCTAGGACCTGTTACTTCATCGAGTTTAGTTTCTAGGACCTGTTACTTCATCGAGTTTAGTTTCTAGGACCTGTTACTTCATGGAGTTTAGTTTCTAGGACCTGTTACTTCATCAAGTTTAGTCTCTAGGACCTGTTACTTCATCAAGTTTAGTTTCTAGGATCCGTTACTTCATAGACTTTAGTTTCTAGGACCTGTTACTTCATTGAGTTTAGTTTCCAGATCCGTCACCCTGCTGGTGGTCATCAGTCCACCCAACACCGGAGAACCTTTGGCAGTTTTAAACAGAATGAAGCCAATAACATGATTCAGTTCTAGAACCTATTAGAGTGACTGCATACTAGAATGATCGAGGCCTTTAGACTGATGTTTGATCGCCGAGGAGCGAGTCGATGGCTGGTGGAGGGTTCTAGGATGGAAGTACTGTCAGGGTCCGTTTACCAGAAACTATTCCAAGTGAAAACAGAAACTTTCATCACGTTTGAGGGATCAGTTTACACAACTACGGTGCTCGGAGACACTGAAAACACAACTTTTTGAAAATGGCGTCCAAGATGGATCAACCTCAACAAACCCCACCAACCCCACCAACACCACCAACCCCACCAACACCAACACCACCAACACCAACACCACCAACACCACCAACACCAACACCACCAACACCACCAACACCAACACCACCAACCCCACCAACCCCACCAACACCACCAACACCAACACCACCAACCCCACCAACACCACCAACACCAACACCACCAACCCCACCAACACCACCAACCCCACCAACACCACCAACACCAACACCACCAACCCCACCAACACCAACACCACCAACACCACCAACACCACCAACACCAACACCACCAACACCACCAACACTAACACCACCAACCCCACCAACCCCACCAACACCACCACCACCAACACCACCAACCCCACCAACACCACCAACACCACCAACACCAACACCACCAACCCCACCAACACCACCAACACCACCAACCCCAACCAATAAGTCTAAAGAGTTCCAGTCAAGAGCCACGCCTCTATGAAAAGAAGCATGACTCCTATTGTATAGAAGTAACCTGTTCTTTTCTGTCAGTGGTGCAGTGGTTAGCACTCTCACCTCACAGCACGGTTCGATTCCAGGCTGAAAGCTCTTTCTGTTTGAAGTCTTTTCTCTCCCTTCATCGCCCTCAGTTTGATAGAGCAGTCGAGTACACATCGAACTACTTTGCCAGTACATGCCAGCAGGCGTCATTTTTCATTGTTATTGAATCACTGAACAAAGTAGAACCACAGCCGGGTTCTGGAGGCTCCACTCCAGTAATATTGGCTGCTAATTCTCTCTTAATGTCTGTTTATTAATCATAAATCCATTTCTAACTGATTAGCAGCGTTCACAAGTTCACACATCTTTCATCTGAAACTAAAACGTCTTTTCACTGAATAAATACAATTCATTAGTTTCTCGCTGACTGAGAAGCTGGACGAGTTTTTTTTATCCAAATTCTGTGACAAACACTCAGAAATGAAGGTATTAGAGAATAAAAGCAGTTCTCGGTATGCTGTTAGGTACTGGGGAAGGGATCACATTGAATAACTATTTCTTTCTCTGTGCAATACATCTCCAATATACCTCCAATATACCTTTAAAAATACCTCGTATAAACCTTCACAATACCTCCAACAGTCCTCCAAAATATTCCTCCAATATTGCTCAATAATGTAAACTTAAAACATTATTTGCACACTTTACCAGTTGTACATTGTTAATATGTTCATAGTACAGTGTTTGTTCTTTCTGGAAAGGTACATTTGGCTTCCTGAGTTCTAGTAAATGGTATATTCTGTTTCTTATAGTATAATGTATTTTTTGCTGCTGTAACAACATGAATTCCTCCATTGTGGGATTAATAAACTCTGATTTGATCTTTTAGCTTAATTATTGACATAAATTGGATTATTGTGGTTTTTCTAATCATCGTGTTAAACAGCCGATCGTCACTCCTGATTGGTTCGTCTGGAACTAGTGATGCAGAGTGTGAAGAGGCAGAACCCGTCTGGAACTAGTGATGCAGAGTGTGAAGAGGCAGAACCCGTCTGGAACTAGTGATGCAGAGTGTTAAGAGGCAGAACCCGTCTGGAACTAGTGATGCAGAGTGTGAAGAGACAGAACCCGTCTGGAACTAGTGATGCAGAGTGTGAAGAGGCAGAACCCGTCTGGAACTAGTGATGCAGAGTGTGAAGAGGCAGAACCCGTCTGGAACTAGTGATGCAGAGTGTGAAGAGGCAGAACCCGTCTGGAACTAGTGATGCAGAGTGTGAAGAGGCAGAACCCGTCTGGAACTAGTGATGCAGAGTGTGAAGAGGCAGAACCCGTCTGGAACTAGTGATGCAGAGTGTTAAGAGGCAGAACCCGTCTGGAACTAGTGATGCAGAGTGTGAAGAGGCAGAACCCGTCTGGAACTAGTGATGCAGAGTGTGAAGAGGCAGAACCCGCCTCCTGTCACCTGAAGCGGATGTTAGCGCAGGTCTGAACGGCACCAAGAAGGAGAAGGTGAACTGTGGAGTGTCCAGGAAGCAGGGTTGGTCTGAGTGTGTGAACCTCTGAAGTTCTTTTAAAGCTTCATTCTGCCTCAGAAGGTCCAGAAGAGGATCTTCCTCTGACGGGATCAGAGGCTGCAGCAGATCAATGGGATCTCAGCAGCGGTGATCGATGTGTTTCCACAGAGACAGAAGACAGTGAGAGGTGAGGGACCAGGCCAGGATCTTCAGCAGCTCCAGGAGGAGCCTGTTCAAAGGGCCTGGATCAATCAACCCCATGTCCTCGTCTCACAGCAGCAGTTAGTGACGGCAGAGCATTTCCTTCACACTTTACATAACGTAGAGAAGAGGAGCGTGTTTGGGCTGTGGTGGTGAGCAGCAGAGGTCACATTCAACCAAAGAGATCTACTCTGAGTAATCAGAGAAAAGCTGCAAGGACAAGAGACTTCTAAAGGAAATGTTACTGTATTGTCCAGAAGTACTAAAAACCTGTTCTATGAAGGACAAGAAGCCCGTCCAGACGTCACTGCACCATCAACAATCTGAGGTTTCTGTTTCTTGCACCTCATTTCAGTTTAATTTCTGCTATGCAGCTTTTTCTGTTGTCCTACAGTGACATCTAGTGGTCTCAGATGGGACATGCTTTCATACTATCATATAACACTGCGTCACACAACTGAATAAGGTGCAACATATAGTCCAGAAATTCACGTTGCTACGTCGCTTTGCTAACATCCACGTTGCTGCGTCGCTTTGCTAACATTCACGTTGCTACGTCGCTTTGCTAACATCCACGTTGCTGCGTCGCTTTGCTAACATCCACGTTGCTACGTCGCTTTGCTAACATTCACGTTGCTACGTCGCTTTGCTAACATCCACGTTGCTACGTCGCTTTGCTAACATCCAGGTTGCTGTGTTGCTTTGCTAACATCCACGTTGCTACGTCGCTTTGCTAACATCCACGTTGCTGTGTTGCTTTGCTAACATCCACGTTGCTACGTCGCTTTGCTAACATTCACGTTGCTACGTCGCTTTGCTAACATCCACGTTGCTACGTCGCTTTGCTAACATCCAGGTTGCTGTGTTGCTTTGCTAACATCCACGTTGCTACGTCGCTTTGCTAACATCCACGTTGCTGTGTTGCTTTGCTAACATCCAGGTTGCTGCGTTGCTTTGTGGTGTTGTGAGACTAAAATCCGTCCAATCAGCAACATGTTGCCATGAAAAGTTGGATAGCACAGTGCTACTTCCCTAGCCTGCTCGCTGGCTGCAAACTGTGGAATGGATTTCCTGCCTCATTCCTCCTGGTCTCATTGAGACCTGCCTCCCTTCAGGAAATCCAGTCCACAGTTTGCAGCCAGCGAGCAGAGCAGCAGCAGGGAAACACTGGCGGAGCAGGAGAGGGAATACAGCCTCTAGAAGAGGGGAGCGATGGATCTGGGTCAAGGTTACAGCGGCAGGCTCATGGCACCGGAATCAGAACTAAGGCATAGTTTCACAAAACAACACCTAATCCCTTAAAAAGGAGAGAGTTTCCACTGCAGCAGCAGAGACAACAATGTAGTTAGTCTGCGGGGCCACTGGAGGGCGCTGCTGCTTGATTCTGTAATGAAACTACACAGACGTGTGCAGAGAACCAAACACTATAAAGGTGAAGAAAATGGAGAGAACCTGACATCCTAGTGGACTGATGAGGAACCGGATTCTATCAGGGAGAGTCTCAACTATTAAACTACTGATCTGGACCATAGAACTAGAATCTGGACCCTAACCCACCACGGGTCGTACCACTATGGGTCGTACCACTAGGGGGGGGGGGGGGGGGGGGGATGAGCAGGAGGGGGGGGGGGATGAGCAGTAACAGGCTCTGCAGGAGGGAACAGAGACCGTGAAAGAATCCTTCCACCTTGGGAGCCGGATTAAAAACTTCATGGACACAGTGGATCAGAACACTGGTGTCGTGGAAACGGACCCCCCAAAGGTGGAGGAAGTTTGGTGGATCCACTGGAATTGGTTCTGATAAAAACGGGCCTGAATCTCCTGCAGCTTCTGTTACGGCAGTGAGAGTGAACCTGTCAGCTGGTTGTTCTGACCGAGTCTTCAGAGCTGCTGAGGAACCTCAGAAGAACCTCAGAAGAACCTCAGAGGAACCTCAGAGGAACCTCAGAGGAACCTCAGAGGAACCGTGGAAATAACTGAATGACCATAATTGCTGGAAAAGCCTAGAAAAAAAGACAAGTTTTAGCTTCCTGCTGAGTGTGTGTGTGTGTGTGTGTGTGTGTGTGTGTGTGTGTGTGTGTGTAAGCTATCGTAGCTCAGTCATGCAGGTAAAGTCATCATCACCAACAATCTGCTCAGGCCTCAGGAGGTTCGCGCACACGCGCACACACACACACACACACACACACACACACACACACACACACACACACACACACACACACACACACACACACACACACACACACACACACACACACACACACACACACACACACACACACACACACACACACACACACACACACACACACACACACACACACACACACGTCACTTCGGTCCATTCACCCAAACAGACGGAGAGAAAATTAATTTGTCACAGCAGGTTTATCGCCATGACAACCTGCCTATTAATTAAGGGCCAAACAGCAGTGGGAGGACAGATAGAGAAGAGAACGGCGCCGCCCTCTCTGTGACTGACAGTATAACGTCTTTATCTCTCTGGCCACCCCTACATGTTTTCTAGTCAAAATATAAAACTGGTTTCATCCTGGGCGTCCGTTTCCACGACAACGAGGTCGGCGCCACTGGAAACACCTCCGTATGGAACTCCGGTTCTATGGATCCTGGATGAAAGAGGCTTCTGATGCAAGAGGAGAGCCGTGGCAGCGTTCCAGAGACCACGAACATGCCTTGCCCGGAGGCTCAGGAAGCTGGGTAAGCCCACGTTAGGAGCCAGTGTGCCACCCACACACACACCAGAGATCTGGTGCCGCCCTGGTGGTTGATGTGGTACAGAGTATTGTCCGACCGGACGAGAACAAGCCGACCTTTTAGGACAGGTAGAAAATGCCTGAGCTCCAGGAATACCGCGGAATACCGTGCTGCTGCTTCTGCCGGGCTCAGTCCTGGACTGCCACACTGCCCCCCCAACCCACAAGAGAGGCGGGAGGCTGCCCTCCCCAAGGGTACACCTGACATTAAGTATGCTCTCTCCCTCCAGGGTCGGAGGGTAAGGAGGCACAGGGCAGACACCCTGACCCCCCTGTGCCGGCTGTTCATCCATACCTGAAGGGGGCGCAGCGTAAGAAGGCTGCATCCCCATGAGCCGCAGGATCAGGCCAGACTGCAGGAAGCTGCCGACCGACGCTACGTCAGCAGCCTCGATCGACCGAAGCTAGGTCAGCAGCCTCTATCGACGCTACGTCACCTCCACCAGCCTATCGACGCTATGTCACCTCCACCAGTCTGTCGACGCTACGCCAGCAGGCTCCAAAGACCGACGCTACGACCGACGCTACGTCAGCAGCCTCTATCGACCGACGCTACGTCAGCAGCCTCTATCGACCGACGCTACAACCGACGCTACGACCAACGCTACGTCAGCAGCCCCTATCAACCGACGCTACGTCAGCAGCCCCTAACGGCCGACGCTACGTCAGCAGCCTCTATCGACGCTACGTCACCTCCACCAGCCTATCGACGCTACGTCAGCAGCCTTGATCGACCGAAGCTAGGTCAGCAGCCTCTAACGACGCAACGTCACCTCCACCAGTCTGTCGACGCTACGTCAGCAGGCTCCAAAGACCGACGCTGCAGCCTCTATCGACCAACCCACATCTTGAGGTTGAGCGAGGAGAGCGTGACCTTTGACCCACCTCTTGAGGTTGAGTGAGGAGAGCGTGACCTTTGACCCACCTCTTGAGGTTGAGCGAGGAGAGCGTGACCTTTGACCCACCTCTTGAGGTTGAGCGAGGAGAGCGTGACCTTTGACCCACCTCTTGAGGTTGAGCGAGGAGAGCGTGACCTTTGACCCACCTCTTGAGGTTGAGCGAGGAGAGCGTGACCTTTGACCCACCTCTTGAGGTTGAGCGAGGAGAGCGTGACCTTTGACCCACCTCTTGAGGTTGAGCAGGGCCCAGGGGATGCCGGTCGGCGTCTTGAAGGCTGGAAGCAACTTTTCACCCAATTCCACTGCTTTTCTACGGAAAACCTGAGAGACGGAGAGAAAGAAAGGAAGTCTGAGTGGTCTCTCCATCATACCGACAAACCACCGGGGATTCATACTGGCAAGATGGCCGCTATTCTGTGTCAGTAGCTGATTGTGAATGTGAGCAAATCACTTGTGGGGTTCCTCAGGGCTCCATCCTGGGGCCCTTTCATCTGCAGTCAAAGATAAACATTACAAAAACAATAGGGTCCTGGCCTCCAGGCCTTTGGGGCTCGGTCCCTAAAAACAATAGGGTCCTGGCCTCCAGGCCTTTGGGGCTCGGTCCCTATAAACAATAGGGTCCTGGCCTCCAGGCCTTTTGGGCTCGGTCCCTAAAAACAATAGGGTCCTGGCCTCCAGGCCTTTGGGGCTCGGTCCCTATAAACAATAGGGTCCTGGCCTCCAGGCCTTTGGGGCTCGGTCCCTAAAAACAATAGGGTCCTGGCCTCCAGGCCTTTGGGGCTCGGTCCCTAAAAACAATAGGGTCCTGGCCTCCAGGCCTTTGGGGCTCGGTCCCTATAAACAATAGGGTCCTGGCCTCCAGGCCTTTTGGGCTCGGTCCCTAAAAACAATAGGGTCCTGGCCTCCAGGCCTTTGGGGCTCGGTCCCTATAAACAATAGGGTCCTGGCCTCCAGGCCTTTGGGGCTCGGTCCCTATAAACAATAGGGTCCTGGCCTCCAGGCCTTTGGGGCTCGGTCCCTAAAAACAATAGGGTCCTGGCCTCCAGGCCTTTGGGGCTCGGTCCCTATAAACACAGCTCCTGGCTCCTCCAGTGGACTGTGGAAGAAGCAGACTTAAGGAAACGTACTCCCCAGAATCGGCGCAGGATTAGTCTGGAAGAAACGACTGATCGTATCGTTTCTTTTCACTGAACTATTTCCAATATCGACAGACGAACAACAGAAGCTCCTGATTCAGAGGAAGTTTTAACTTCTAGAATCCTCCTCGTTTTTCCAGAACTTTTATCTATAAAATGGAAAACAGGCTAGAGCTATTTAGATAGAATTGATTTAGTCACTAGCTGGAACACGACAAGATCTACTTCCTGTCAAGTCTCTCCAAGGTAAAGGCTTCAGGAAGTTCAAGGAAGATGTTGAACACAAGTGTCACCAGAACATCCAGACTCTAAATTCTGGGTGAGGACGAAGGTTCCCGATCCAAGTTCCCTCAACTCACAACTACTTAGTGAAAAAAAGAGGAGAGGTTAGAGAAAGTGACTCAACACTGCCCCCTAATGTACAACAGGATGATCCAAACATTACAGGCTCCTTTAAGGTAGCACTTTAGCGTTAGCTCATCTGGTTGAAGTTCCTGTTAGAGTGGAAAAGATAAACAGGAAGTACCAAATTAAAGCTTCAACACGTAAAGGAGAAAAATTATTCAACAGAGTGAGTGTCCTTAATGTGCACTGTCCTCTCCGAAGGAAGGAAGGAAGGAAGGAAGGAAGGAAGGAAGGAAAGAAAGAAAGAAAGAAAGAAAAGAATTTCATTAAACCTGAATTTCCACTCCTCAAGCTGAAACTCGACTCGTTGCTTCTCCAGACGTTCTGAACGTCTTTATGTAAAACCTGAAGGTTCACGGAGCTTCTTAGTTCACAGCAGTGTGTGTGTGTGTGTGTGTGTGTGTGTGTGTGTGTGTGTGTGTGTGTGTGTGTGTGTGTGTGTGTGTGTGTGTGTGTGTGTGTGTGTGTGTGTGTGTGTGTGTGTGTGTGTGGTAACAAGGCATGGCTCCCAGTGATTAATGTCTTTAATAATGCCAGAAGCACAGCGAGGGGGGGAATAAAAACACTCCTTGGATGCGCAGGGGGATGAATTAAACGCACCTCGTGTCCGAGGCCATCAAGCAAACTGCCAACAAGCTGCAAGGAGGAGACAAACTACGGAGACGCGCCGGGAATTCCTGACGGATGGAATCAGCGGGTGCTGATGTCGGGAATCACATTTTACACCTCGGCGCCTCCAGGAAACATCTGTCAGGAAATAAAGCACGCCACCGCCGGGCACCGAGAGCAAACCATTACCACAGTCAGCACGCCACCGCCGGGCACCGAGAGCAAACCATTACCACAGTCAGCACCGCTGGGCACCGAGAGCAAACCATTACCACAGTCAGCACCGCCGGGCACCGAGAGCAAACCATTACCACAGTCAGCACGCCACCGCCGGGCACCGAGAGCAAACATGGCCACTGTGTCAACATGGCCACTGTGTCAACATATCCAACATGGCCGCCGTGGTCAACATGGTCAACATAGCCGAGGCGGTCAAAAGCTTTTTAATCAGAAGGAACCGTTTACAAACGAGTGCAAGACGCCCGGAGGGCGCAGCTACAATACTGCGCTGTCATGAGCCGGCCCTCGATTGGCCGCTGCCAGCTGGTTGATTGGACTTGTTCCAAATAGTCAGAATGCTGGGGGGGGGGCGGCGATGGATCGGGGGGGGCAGCAATGGCCTGGGGGAGTGCGGTGGGGGGTGGCGAGGGCGGTGACCCCCGGGGCCCCCGGTGACCCCGACACGCTCCTACGTTGAATGATACCTCTCACAGAGGGAAGGAGGCGCCGTTGTGAATCTTAAATTCAATCTGGATCTTTAAACCGAGCCATGTCTGACACAAAGGATTTGCTTGGATTAAGTAAAAATTCCGGAATAATCCAATAAAACCAAGCCAGAGGAAGACTTAGCCTGGATAGATTTAAAGCTGCAGACACAGGATCTTCTGCTCAGATTACAATCTGCTACGCAACAATATCCCCTTTTCTTCACATCATTTCTCATGAGATAGAAAGTCTCACAGGCAAAAGGAAGCGACGGGACTCATACGACTGGGACGTGTTTTTATACAAAAATACATATAGAAGGTCACTATTTTCACATAAATACATTAAAATGAGAGCAGAGTTCAGAGGCTCCGAGCGCCGTTGTCATGGAAACAGATACTCAAAACACTGCAGAGGTTTTGCGTCTTCACTTGAAAACATTGTCGTGTGTAAATGAGGCATAAACCATCAGCAGTTATTAACTTAATTATTAAAAAAATATCTCTATATATTTAATGATTTCAAAGTATTTTAAAATAAATACTGCTTTAATCCCATTTCTGCTTCTGTTTCACTTCGGAGCTGGAAATAAAACTATATATTAAAAACTGGAGTCCTAGATAATATCTAAAAGTAGTTTTTCAGTCGATTTGACCAGTGAAGATTCGGTTCATCCAAAAACTGAGGTTGTATTCATGGAGTGATGCTGCTACTAATAGCAATACTGCTACGAATATGGATACTGCTACTGATAACATTACTGATACTGATAACATTACTGATACTGCTACTGATAACATTACTGATACTGATAACATTACTGATACTGCTACTGATAACATTACTGATACTGATAACATTACTGATACTGCTACTGATAACATTACTGATACTGATAACATTACTGATACTGATAACATTACCGATACTGCTACTGATAACATTACTGATACTGATAACATTACCGATACTGATAACATTACTGATACTGATAACATTACCGATACTGATAACATTACTGATACTGATAACATTACCGATACTGCTACTGATAACATTACTGATACTGATAACATTACCGATACTGATAACATTACTGATACTGATAACATTACCGATACTGCTACTGATAACATTACTGATACTGATAACATTACCGATACTGATAACATTACTGATACTGATAACATTACCGATACTGATAACATTACTGATACTGATAACATTACTGATACTGCTACTGATAACATTACTGATACTGCTACTGATAACATTACTGATACTGCTACTGATAACATTACTGATACTGCTACTGATAACATTACCGATACTGCTACTGATAACATTACTGATACTGCTACTGATAACATTACTGATACTGCTACTGATAACATTACCGATACGGCTTCTGATAAAATTACTGATAATGATACCAATAGTGCTGCGAGAACAAAGTTTCTACTTTAAAGTATCTGGTCTTGAAATAATCCAAAGTGTTTCAGGTGAAATAAATAAATTCAGCATGTACAGTGAGTAAAGTGTTTGATTGGTTCTACTGGACCCGACCCACTGAGGTGCGACACAAACAAACAGTAACGCTGATCTAGTAACCGAATCGCTCAACATTCTGACTGGGCTTTGTTTGTTTGTTTGTTTGTTTGTTTGTTTGTTTGTTTGTTGACCTTATCATGAGATATTTTCTGTATATTTCAGCAAAATTCAGCTTTGTTGTTCAGGTTTATTTACTGCGACGCTGAAACGTTTGATAACTTCCTCCACGCTGGAGCTCAAGTCTCCGAAACCATTTCCAGCACGCCTCACGCAGGTGAAGTC
>NC_137649.1:24898242-24930877 GCF_963383615.2 Lipophrys pholis | reverse complement strand
AGAGAGAGAGAACAACCAACCAACCAACCAAGCACCAAACCAATCAACCATTCTACCACCCATCCCACCCAACCAACTGACTAACTAAAGACCAATCAACAACTGATTGACTGACTGAGCGTCTGACCAACCAACCAAACTACAAACTAACCAACCAATGAAGCCAGCGACCTCCACCCAGCACGTGAGGCATCTTATTTGTTTCATGTTCCTTTGATTGAGCTAAATTATTTGTTAAAATAAGTTGATTTTTAACGTCTAAACTTGTGTCTTTCTCACTGAACTCAGAACCAGTTAAACACCAGAACTCTGTAACCAGTTGAACCAGGGCTAAATCTCAGGTTACAGGCCGCTGAGTAATAAAGCCAATAACTTTGCAGTTCCAGGTTTTTCTTCAGACGTGATTCAAACCATCAACAACCCCAAAACAATTCAGCTCCTTTCTTTCAGGGGGGCGGATTACCTGAGTAACTGAGTACACCCCAGACTAAAACTCATTGAATTCAATCCACTAGAAGCCTGACCTCTGTGCTCAGCAGAATGTCAGTTTGATCAAGTGAGTGTTTGCTTGTGATTGGAACCGTGAAAACAAATCTCCTCCAACGCTGTTCCTGTTTCCTCCTGACCGAGGAACCGAGGAGGGAAATCACAGGTTCTGCTGATGGAATAACTCAACGCTGCAGCACAGTCCTGCCTGTATCTTCAGAAGGTTGTGGGTTTTATTCAGATGGGCCATAACAATATGGCAGGACCTCCTCCTCCGAGTCTGGTTCTGCAGGTTCTGCAGGTTCCTCCTCCCCTGAGTCTGGTTCTGCAGGTTCCTCCTCCTCTGAGTCTGGTTCTGCAGGTTCTGCAGGTTCCTCCTCCCCTGAGTCTGGTTCTGCAGGTTCTGCAGGTTCCTCCTCCCCTGAGTCTGGTTCTGCAGGTTTCTCCTCCTCTGAGTCTGGTTCTGCAGGTTCTGCAGATTCTGCAGGTTCCTCTTCCCCTGAGTCTGGTTCTGCAGGTTTTGGATATAAACATGTGCTTTAACAGGAGCGGAGTATTTTTATTGCTTATTGCAGGAGTGTGAAACACATTTTAGTTCAGAGGTGACGTACAGCCTAATTGACCTTCAGCTAAGCCCCGCCCCCAAACACAGACGAACCCGTAGCATTGAACAGTGAGACTCTGAAACGTTCTCAGCTGCAGTGAAGCTTTTCACCTGGAGGCTTCTGGGCTGTTTCACTCATTTAAGATGTACAGATGTTGACCCACTGCTGAGTCTCAGTGTTGTGTTCTGACTGTTCATCTGAAGAACCGTTAGTGAATCGGTTTTCTTTGAAGTCTTCTTGGTGGTTTGGCCGGATCGGAGCCGGTTTGGGCCCACGGGCCTCATGTTTGAATCTCCTGCCCTTGAAAAGAAACGGTGATGAGGAAGAAGTGGTAGAAACTACAGAGGTTTCCTGCGTGGATGAGGATCTCTTTGGTATGTTCCAGGTGTTGTGTTTCCATGGCAACGAGGGGAGAAGTCCTCTCCTGGTGATTCAGGGGCAGAAAGGACAAAAGATGATGACGCGATGCAGATTGTATTCCTGTCCTCCACAGTTTCCTCATCCTCCAGTGTGTCTTCATGTCCTTCCAGTCTGTCTAAAGGGACGTGAGACTTTTCTTTCTTTGTTCCAAACACAGATTGACTCGCTGGAACGCCCAAACATGGTTGATGACTTTATCCAGACACTCGTCCATCTCCATCCAATCACTCCATCGCTCAACCAACCTCTTCACCCTGTGGGGGACACGAGGCGGCGATAATATTTCCTTCTCTGCTCTCGATATCTGATTGGATTGGCAGTGCAGCAGCTGATGCTCCTTTGGCTAAGCCCCGCCCCCGCGAGTTACTGTTGCTAACTCTGACAAGCGGTCGCAGTGGACAGCAGCGTCACCATCACCATTCTACACTGACACTGAATTCTATCGCAGGTTGTCTTCGGTCGCCATGACAACGGCCATCCTTTAACCCGTCTCACAACGATTCAGAGCCACGAACAAAGATATCAGCTCCGTTCTGTCACGATAGTTCTGTTCTGGGTGTGAGTGTGTGGCGGGCATCGGACTTTAGAAAGACACAGGAGACCTGACAGACGCAGACTGAGCCACTGGAGAACCTTCTACACCGAAACAAAGAACTGGAACACACAGAAGACGCCAATATAAACCACAGCCACCAGGTGACGACAATCACACACTCAGGCACAGGTGAAACTCATCAGAGCAGCAATCAGACACCAGGAGGGGACGTCCAGGGGCCTGAAACCAGAGACGCTCTCAAAAACAAAGGAAACATAAACTTCAGTGTGACAGGAAACCATCACTGAAAACAATTCCAGCAGATGGTTCTTGTGTAAAGTAAGTCCAACGCAAAGCTCTTATTGGACGAGGCAGAGTGTTGTGAAGAAATACTGCAAAACACACGCAGAATGAAACATTGATCTCTTGGCTTGGATGTGGAATTCAGAATCTGAATCATTTTATTGTCATTATCCATATGCTTCATATGCTTCATATGCTTCATATGCTTCCTTTGCTTCATATGCTTCATATGCTTCATTTGCTTCAAATGCTTCATATGCTCCCTTTGCTTTCTATGCTTCATTTGCTCCCTTTGCTTTCTATGCTTCATTTGCTTCAAATGCTTCAAATGCTTCATTTGCTTCATATGCTTCATATGCTTCATTTGCTTCATTTGCTTCATATGCTTCATATGCTTCATTTGCTTCATTTGCTTCATATGCTTCATATGCTTCATATGCTTCATTTGCTTCATTTGCTTCATATGCTTCATATGCTTCATTTGCTTCAATTGCTTCATATGCTCCCTTTGCTTTCTATGCTTCATTTGCTTCATATGCTTCAAATGCTTCAAATGCTTCATTTGCTTCATATGCTTCATATGCTTCATTTGCTTCAATTGCTTCATATGCTCCCTTTGCTTTCTATGCTTCATTTGCTTCATATGCTTCAAATGCTTCAAATGCTTCATTTGCTTCATATGCTTCAAATGCTTCAAATGCTTCATTTGCTTCATATGCTTCATATGCTTCATTTGCTTCATTTGCTTCATATGCTTCATATGCTTCAATTGCTTCATATGCTCCCTTTGCTTTCTATGCTTCATTTGCTTCATATGCTTCATATGCTTCATTTGCTTCATTTGCTTCATATGCTTCATATGCTTCAAATGCTTCAAATGCTTCATTTGCTTCATATGCTTCATATGCTTCATTTGCTTCAATTGCTTCATATGCTCCCTTTGCTTTCTATGCTTCATTTGCTTCATTTGCTTCATATGCTCCCTTTGCTTTCTATGCTTCATTTGCTTCATATGCTTCAAATGCTTCATTTGCTTCATATGCTTCATATGCTTCATTTGCTTCAATTGCTTCATATGCGCCCTTTGCTTTCTATGCTTCATTTGCTTCATATGCTTCATACACTTCCACATGCTTCACACACACAGTGAAATTGCAGTTGTTAGTCAGAACGGAACAGAAATCCTTCATTAATTGCAGAGGATTACAGATTACAGGCTGTATGAAAGATCTTCTATGTTGCATGGATGTAAAGAGCAGTTCCTCTTATCGTCCACATCAGAAATGAGAGTTTCAATATGTTGAATTTAAGACATACAATAGAATCAAATGTCTGCTCTGGTCCAGTTGGCTGCTCTATGAACGTCCCAATATATCCACACCTTTTCTAAACTTTGGAGCGGTTTGGTCGGAGTCACTGAGGCAGCATGCTTTGACAGCAGCAACAAAAGTTTCCCTTCCTTTCATCTCATTAAATTTCACTGCACGAAGCACTCCTTGGTGTCGGGTCCACTTGACTGGAGAGGAACTGCCGGAGGCTCCACTCCTGGGGAAGAAGACAACGGAGCCCATGAAAAAACAAAAACCTGGCGCGGATGATTCTTCCTGAGTTAATAAGTCATTTAAACTGCAGAGGAAAGTGGACTTACTGAGCAACTCCACCTTGGTTTTCTGTACCGACACATTAATTACCGTTGACTCACGCAGAAGATTAATGCTGAGGATAAAGACCGCCGCGCCGCCATTATATTCATTTCCAGCCTTTTTTTTATTTAGTTTAACCAACCAGTAAATGCAGAAGCATGTTGGGTGCACCGCCAGCTTTCTTTGTGACAGGCCTCATTACAGAGCAGAAACATTACACACACACACACACACACACACACACACACACACACACACACACACACACACACACACACACACACACACACACACACACACACACTCACTTGCATAATTTCTGTTTGCTTTTTAGCAGGCGTGTTATTTGGAGAGCGTACATGAGGCGTTTTCAGCACCGTAATCTCCTGCGGGCATGTTCCTGGCTTTTCTTCACGCACAGTTTCACTTGGATTTACTCACTAAAATCCTACTTTAATGCTCTCCTCTGGCTATAAGGAGAGGGAATAACAACTAATGTTTATGGATATTTTCTCACAGGAGATGTCTGGAAAACAACAGTTTCATGACAAAGATTATCAGTATAAATGGTCAGAATTTGGATTAAGTGCAAAAGGAAATTTTTTTTTTAAAGTGTGTGTGTGTGTGTGTGTGTGTATTTGTAATATAAGTTGTTTTAAAAGCTAAGAAATATTCAGTCACCTCTGTCAATATATATGCATCACAGCATGTATAAGTCACTTTTATTTGTGTCCAGATGGAATTCCAGTGTTTGACTATAGCAGCCTTCTGTTGTCATACAGTGACATCTAGTGGTCAGAGATGTATGTAGTGGATATATTAATATATCATTGGTTTTTTAAGAAGTCGCAGCCAAACCACCCAAAAAATGTGACAAACTCCAGAAAGTACGGTAACTTAATTTAAAAATATTTTTTAACTTCCATCTGAGATTGAAGTACTCTTTCAAAGCACTTTTAAATAGACAGTTAATGAGGAATACCTGCAGTTGTAGTTTTTAAAGATCTCAAACCGTTGCCCTTTGATTTCCTCTTTGATGTTTTGTCTTCTCCTTTATGTGTCACAGTCACACTTTATTGTCGGAGGTCACATGATGCATCTGCAGCGGCTCTTTTACAGAATTGAGTAAAAAGCAGAAGAATAAAATCCTCCTTCAGACATGATGGATTAAAGGCCACTGGGCGCTCTGGAATCTCTACCTGGAGCTGCTGTCTGAAGCTCCTCCAGTCGGGGTTTGAGTGGATTTCTTTTTATGTTGCGGCAGACAGAGCAGCTCAGAGTGGGACGATGGACGGACGATGGACGGACCTGGACTGAGCGGTTCCACTGGAAGCTCTGCACCACCGCCAGGGGCCACTTTAAAACACCCCAATGCACATTGACTGCTTTTGCATGAATACATTTTCCTGTGTTTGTCATATAAATTCAGTCTTTTATAAAGTGATGGTGCTGTTGTCATGTTTCTTTAGTAAAACGCTTGAATGACATCATTTAACTAACAACTACTTCTGTGTAAAGTAACTAATACTTATATCTGCAAACTGACTAATCCATTAGTTCCCAGAGCTTTCTGCTCAGTTTTCTTCTCTTTGTGTTTTATAAGTACTTTGCGTGAGCATGGAGGCGACACCGACACCAGGAGCTTCACAATCCCCACGCAGCTCACTTCTCCTCCCACCAATTACTCCACCCTCCGCTCCGTCTGCATCTCATCCGACCAGCTGCATGTGAAGCAGCAGGAGCTCCCCTGATGGACGCTAATGAATAGGACGGGTCATGATGGTGATGTCTGACCTCTGTGGCAGCGCTTGGAAAACATGGCGCCACCTCCACCCGCATGGTAATTACTTTCTTTTGGTGTAATGAAATTCTCCTGGCCGACAGGCCTTCACCTTGAGACACGTCCTTGCATGTTTTCAGGAAGCGGAGGCCAAACTTTCCTTTCCTTTCTTTCTCTGGGGACGTCTCTGCACTCGAGCAGCTCTCACCTGAAGCGCCTTGCCGATCTCCCTGCCCAGGAAATGCAAAGCGGGAAGATTGACAACCGCTAACATTACGGCAATTCAAGAAGTGAGTCTGCTGTAAGAGGATTACTACCTCCTCATACTCCTTAATACCCGCCAGCCTTCAAATACAAATGGAATGTGGAGTCACGGTGCGTCACTTGGTGCGACGGCTCATATTGTGTTCGGAGGCACTTGCCTTGTGTTTAATACTGGCTAGCTTGACGCGGCGGCGGCTCCGGTCCGCTATCAGGGCCTAGCCAAGCTGCTGAACTCGCCACGTTCTGGCAGCGCTCACAACACCACATTTAATCGCTGCTCCTGACGTGGCGAAGACATGAAACAGACTGGGGAAATGAACGAGAGTGAAAAGCTGCTGGGGGACGTCTTCATTCCAAATACATGTGCAGGTATCAAAGGTATTAAAGGTATTAAAGGTATTAAAGGTATTAAAGGTATTAAAGAAATACGTTTTCTTGAATTAAAAGTTTGTCTGGTTCCACTATATCACAGCGTGGGACTGCTGGCGCTGTCGTCTCATTGGAGGAACACTTGAGTGTTCGAATAGTACAAAGACATGTGTATATTATATCCATCCATCCATCATCCATCATCCATCATCCATCATCCATCATCCATCATCCATCATCCATCATCCATCATCCATCCATCATCCATCATCCATCATCCATTCATCCATCATCCATCATCCACCATCCATCATCCATCATCCATCATCCATCATCCATCCATCATCCATCATCCATCATCCATCATCCATCCATCATCCATCCATCATCCATCCATCATCCATCATCCATCATCCATCATCCATCCATCATCCATCCATCATCCATCATCCATCCATCATCCACCATCCATCCATCATCCATCATCCATCATCCATCATCCATCCATCATCCATCCATCATCCATCATCCATCCATCATCCACCATCCATCATCCATCATCCATCCATCATCCATCATCCATCATCCATCATCCATCATCCATCATCCATCCATCATCCATCCATCATCCATCATCCATCCATCATCCACCATCCATCATCCATCATCCATCCATCATCCATCATCCATCATCCATCCATCATCCACCATCCATCATCCATCATCCATCATCCATCCATCATCCATCATCCATTCATCCATCATCCATCATCCACCATCCATCATCCATCATCCATCATCCATCATCCATCATCCATCCATCATCCATCATCCATCATCCATCCATCATCCATCCATCATCCATCATCCATCATCCATCCATCATCCACCATCCATCATCCATCATCCATCATCCATCCATCATCCATCATCCATCATCCATCATCCATCATCCATCATCCATCCATCATCCATCCATCATCCATCATCCATCCATCATCCACCATCCATCATCCATCATCCATCATCCATCATCCATCCATCATCCATCATCCATCATCCATCATCCATCATCCATCATCCATCATCCATCATCCATCATCCATCATCCATCCATCATCCACCATCCATCATCCATCATCCACCATCCATCCACCAGTCCACTGCAGCAGTCCACTGCAGCAGTCCACTGCAGCAGTCCACTGGAATGTCCGTGTTCTCCCAGTGTTAATATATACAGGTCATTGTTCTCTGCTGCGTGTGTGTGTGTGTGTGTGTGTGTGTGTGTGTGTGTGTGTGTGTGTGTGTGTGTGTGTGTGTGTGTGTGTGTGTGTGTGTGTGTGTGTGTGTGTGTGTGTGTATATATTTGTATATGTTGGACGACACCACATCAGTCTTGTCTCCGTTGATACAGCACGACTCGCTTTAAGTCAATCGATTCAAACAAGAAGGTAAAGAGCATAAAGACCCCGTCGTCTATAAAACGTGTGTTTTTGATGATTCATTGAAATTCACTTCCTCACTTCAACATTACGTCACATCTGGTGAGGAAACAAGGCAGAAGGCCGCTGCTCTGCCTCTGAGGAGCTGCTGCTCACACACACACACACACACACACACACACACACACACACACACACACACACACACACACACACACACACACACACACACACACACACACACACACACACACACACACACACACACACACACACACACACACACACACACACACACACACACACACACACACACCGATGGTTCCAGGTTCTCCAGGGAATGAGGACTCAGGAACACCACAGCTTCTAGCAGAGCGTCAATCAAGCAGCCGTCCCTCACAACCTGGAGAACCTGTGAACGGTGATATGGAGGAGAGAACAACAACACACTGCAGCCATTTCCAGGAGGGAACATTTGGCTTGTCTTCTCGTTAAAGCACCCTTAATTATTAATGCTAATGTGAGCTGCAGAGCGGCGAAGAGGCTGGGTACCATGATGGATGCTGGAGGTCTTGTCCTCTGAAATGTATCTGTGAAGAGTTCCCCCCCAACCTCCAGTTTACTAATAAACCAAATGTTCCATAGATCTGCCCGTACACTCAATATCCTCACCTTCTCCTCAGGAACAATGACGGTTCTAAAGCGAATGCTGACCAGCTCGTCAAGCATCGCTCACATTTATGGCATCAGTCACCGCGGTGCTTTGGTTTTTTCAATCTCTACACGACTCTGTAGCTTTTCCACTCGTCTAAGATCTTAATTCTGATCTAGATTCTGAGGAGAGGAACGTCCCGCTGCCTCCAGGCTTCATTATCATCTCACTGAACAATGTGTGAAACCTCCACGTGTGAGTCTTCATGTCTCTGCTTCGTATCGCCCTGATAAGCAGGTCTGCCAGCGAAGGCCCTGACTCTGCTGAACAGAGGTTCCAGAGCGTTTTGACTTGAAAAGAGAAACGGCTCATTGTTGTAGAACAAGGTGCTTCACCAGGAGAAGGGTGGAGTATGAGGTGGAACAAGGTGCTTCACCAGGAAAAGGGTGGAGTATGAAGTGGAACAAGGTGCTTCACCAGGAGAAGGGTGGAGTATGAAGTGGAACAAGGTGCTTCACCAGGAGAAGGGTGGAGTATGAAGTGGAACAAGGTGCTTCACCAGGAGAAGGGTGGAGTATGAGGTGGAACAAGGTGCTTCACCAGGAGAAGGGTGGAGTATGAGGTGGAACAACCCTGAGAGGAAAACGCTTCGTGTTCTGAGAGATTCCAATCAGAGGAACCGACTGAAAGGAGGATGATTCACAAAGAACTGCGTCTTTGAAGGGTTGAACTACACTGACACTCGTCTTCATGGTCTCTCTTCCTCCGTCCATCCATTGGTCCATCTGTCCTCTCATCTATCCATCTGTTGGTCTGTCTGTCCATCCATCCATCCATCCATCCATCCATCCATCCATCCATCCATCCATCCATCCATCCATCCATCCATCCATCCATCCATCCATCCATCCATCCATCCATCCATCCATCCATCCAGGGGCCAGCTTTGTAACTGCCGGCTAATTAGATTATTCAACGAACATATGACTTGAGCAGCAACTCCCTTTCCTAACGTGGCAGGGGGCCGTGGTGAAAAGTCTGATTAGTATAATTAAGTTTTAAGTACCTTCAGGTGTTTAAACTGTTTTATAGTCAAAGTCAAAGAAACGAAGGTGTGGTGTCAGAGGGCGGGGCCAGTGTGTCAGAGGGCGGGGCCAGTGTGTCAGAGGGCGGAGTCAGTGTGTCAGAGGGCGGGGTCAGTGTGTCAGAGGGCGGAGCCATTGTGTCAGAGGGCGGGGCCAGTTTGTCTGAGGGCGGAGCCAGTGTGTCTGAGGGCGGGGCCAGTGTGTCAGAGGGCGGGGTCAGTGTGTCAGAGGGCGGGGTCAGTGTGTCAGAGGGCGGAGCCAGTGTGTCTGAGGGCGGGGCCAGTGTGTCAGAGGGCGGGGTCAGTGTGTCAGAGGGCGGGGCCAGTTTGTCTGAGGGCGGAGCCAGTGTGTCTGAGGGCGGGGCCAGTGTGTCAGAGGGCGGGGCCAGTGTGTCAGAGGGCGGGGCCAGTGTGTCAGAGGGCGGGGTCAGTGTGTCAGAGGGCGGGGTCAGTGTGTCAGAGGGCGGGGCCAGTGTGTCAGAGGGCGGAGCCAAGGCTGGGACAGGAATCCCTGGAAGATCAGCGCTGCACCCACTGGACGCTCTATTGTTGCTTCATAGAGTCGACTCTTGTCGAGACCAATGAAACAAGTTGCTGGGTCACTTTATCACTTTTCTCTGAGGTCCGTTTACTCCAGAGTACCAGGAGAAAATACTTCTGTTTATGTTTTTGTTTCAGAAAACTTTCACCTTCACACTGTAACGTTCTGAAAATCATATTGGTTTACATGAAAGTAACGATGTAGTTGGTGGTTTTATTTTGACAGTCACTGTAATAATAAACCAACTTGGTGTGTGTGTGTGTGTGTGTGTGTGTGTGTGTGTGTGTGTGTGTGTGTGTGTGTGTGTGTGTGTGTGTGTGTGTGTGTGTGTGTGTGTGTGTGTGTGTGTGTGTGTGTGTGTGTGTGTGTGTGTGCATCTCCTTGGAAACCGACATTATCTTTCATGGTGTAATCGTGAAGCTTTTCTGAAACAAAGAGTAAAACGATGATTTCTCTCTCTCAGGTTGTGTAAACAGGGTTTCTGACTTCAGCCCTTCTTTCTCGATATTCCAGTCGTTCTCTGCTTCCCTTCATGTTTGCAGCTGAATCGTTCTCTGGTGACTCGCTGCACAAGGTCGTCCTTCAAAGCTTCGCCGCCAGAAGCCGTCTGAGGTTTGATTTCTACCTTCTGAACTGACGGAGTGCCGGACTGGCCGGGTCCACAGCGGGGTTGCGTCTCCGCAGACTAGAATGATTTCATTTTGCAGGCAGAGCGGTGTGAAATGCTGAGCTTTAAGAAACGCTCCATAAAAGCACTTTCTGTACAGCGTCACACCGACGGGACCATTGGGGAAGACTTGATGACTGAATAATGACGCCTGGATTATCATACATCCGAGAGCATTTCAGGGTTTTCTTTGTCTGCTCTGTGTACAAGATAAATACGTCTGGAGGAAAAAGCTCAGCAGTTATTTTTTAACATATCAATGAAGTGTGCAGGCGCTGCAGGCAATCACATATTAATTCAACCTAAAGGTCCCATATTATACAGTTTTTTCACAATTTCACACCAGTGTCAGACGTCCAGCAACACTGTAGTTTGAGTTTCCTCAAATCAGCCTCGGCTCTGAATTTCAGTCTAAAAGTCCCTCTGGTGGCTCTACTGAGAACAGGCTGCTTCTGTGTCTGTACCTTTAAATGCGAATGAGCTGTGTGGGACCACGCCCTTTCCAGTGTTTCAGATTAAGTGGTTGTGTGTGTGTGTGTGTGTGTGTGTGTGTGTGTGTGTGTGTGTGTGTGTGTGTGTGTGTGTGTGTGTGTGTGTGTGTGTGTGTGTGTGTGTGTGTGTGTGTGTGTGTGTGTGTGTGTGTGTGTGTGTGTGTGTGTGTGTGCCGCTGCCCTGTTACCGACGGAGTCGCTCCATCACATACTTGTATATAAATATACTAAATATACTTGTCCATGTATATCTTCCTAGTATTGTTGTGTGGTGTGAAGGAGTTCCCAGATGTTGTTCAGAAGGCGGTGGACAGATCACTGCTGGAACCAGCAGAACCTTTTCCATCATATTGGACCTTAGAAAACGTGTCTGAGTGCTTTAGCTAATGAAATGTGGCGATGGATGCGTTGGATGTGATGGATGCGATGGATGCGATGGATGCGATGGATGCGTTGGATGCGTTGGATGTGATGGATGCGATGGATGCGATGGATGCGATGGATGCGTTGGATGCGATGGATGCGTTGGATGCGTTGGATGCGTTGGATGCGTTGGATGCGTTGGATGCGATGGATGCGATGGATGCCTTGCAGCAGGTGATGGATCTCGCTCATCCATCTCCGTCCTTGTGGCGCTGCTTGTCATTCAGACGTAGTTCTGCAGGTCGGACCGCCTCGGGCCGTTACCTTCCCCTCAGCGCCATTTAGAACAGTCAGAGTGATGCATGTGTCCTCGCTGGAGATCATGGTGGGGGTGTTACCCCCCCCCCCCCCACACACACACACACACACACACACACACACACACACACACACACACACACACACACACACACACACACACACACACACACACACACACACACACCATTTCCATCTCCATTCATTTGATATGAAGAAGTGAGCGTTTGCAGTGCATTCTGGGGGAACACTGCCTGGTCAGGAGGACAATCCCTGGTCAGGAGGACACTGCCTGTTCAGGAGGACAATCCTTGTTCAGGAGGACACTGCCTGGTCAGGAGGACACTGCCTGGTCAGGAGGACACTGCCTGGTCAGAAGGACAATCCCTGGTCAGGAGGACACTGCCTGTTCAGGAGGACAATCCTTGTTCAGGAGGACACTGCCTGGTCAGGAGGACAATGCCTGTTCAGGAGGACACTGCCTGGTCAGGAGGACAATGCCTGTTCAGGAGGACACTGCCTGGTCAGGAGGACAATCCTTGTTCAGGAGCACAATGCCTGTTCAGGAGGACACTGCCTGGTCAGGAGGACAATGCCTGTTCAGGAGGACACTGCCTGGTCAGTAGGACAATCCTTGTTCAGGAGCACAATGCCTGTTCAGGAGGACACTGCCTGTTCAGGAGGACAATCCCTGGTCAGGAGGACACTGCCTGTTCAGGAGGACAATCCTTGTTCAGGAGGACACTGCCTGGTCAGGAGGACAATGCCTGTTCAGGAGGACACTGCCTGTTCAGGAGGACACTGCCTGTTCAGGAGGACAATCCCTGGTCAGGAGGAATGTGGAAAGGGAGGACGGGAGGACGAGCTGTAAAGTGGCACACGAGTCTCCTTCTGCACACTTTCCATGTACGTCCATGAGCACTGACCAGTTTCCACCGGCTGACGTCTCTGTTCCGATGAGCATGCGCTGGCATGCCGGCGTTCCCATATTTGCACGCAGCGAGCCTGCTGCTCTAACGCTGCTCTAAATAATTCATCAGATGAGACATCGCTGCTCGGCTTGAACAAACATCCTGTCTCCTCCTGCAGAGTCGCAGTGTTTACATGAGCAACAAGGAAACAGCCATCGCTGCTTCGCCCGACACCACCGCCCGACACCACCGCCCGACACCACCGCCCGACACCACCGCCCGACACCACCACCCGACACCACCGCCCGACACCACCGCCCGACAGAAAGCCGTCGCTCCAAATGATGGACCACCGACAGAGGGCCGCCCTTTGATTCTATGCTGCTCTGGCCAGCCGTTGCTCTGCCACTAGGAGCTCCAAGCCTTCCTCGCTGTCTGCAGCTTATTTAATCATGAAATCGATTGGAAAGTCGTTCTGCTGCACTGCTTTGCTCGGAGGCTGACGGTGGAGGGAGTCGGAGTCTGGTGTCTCTTTGTCCATCATATTGGTTCTGAGAAACTCGGCAGGTTGTTCACATCAGACACGTAAAGACAGAATGAAGTCATTCCTGCACTTACATGTTCTTGATACAACCTAGTGTAGAATTAACGATGTGTACTGGTTTAACAGGTTGTGATTGGTGAAGGTAACTGGAGAAGCTGGATGAATTCCATCCATCCATCCATCCATCCATCCATCCATCCATCCATCCATCCATCCATCCATCCATCCATCCATCCATCCATCCATCCATCCATCCATCCATCCATCCATCCATCCATCCATCCATGGTTCCTTTTGCCCAAAAAATAATTATTTGTTGTGTATCTGTATCTGAAATTCGAGTGTGGGCGACTGTCACTCAGTTGTGTGTGATGTAGGGTTAGTGTTAGGGTTAGGGTTAGGGTTAGGGTTAGGGTTAGGGTTAGGGTTAGGGTTAGGGTTAGGGTTAGGGTTAGTGTTAGGGTTAGTGTTAGGGTTAATGTTAGGGTTAGGGTTAGTGTTAGGGTTAGGGTTAGGGTTAGGGTTAGGGTTAGGGTTAGGGTTAGGGTTAGTGTTAGGGTTAGTGTTAGGGTTAATGTTAGGGTTAGGGTTAGGGTTAGTGTTAGGGTTAGGGTTAGGGTTAGGGTTAGGGTTAGTGTTAGGGTTAGGGTTAGGGTTAGGTTTAGGTTTAGGGTTGGGGTTAGTGTTAGGGTTAGGGTTAGGGTGAGGGTTAGTGTTAGGGTTAGGGTTAGGGTTAGGGTTAGGGTGAGGGTTAGTGTTAGGGTTAGGGTTAGGGTTAAGGTTAGGGTTAGGGTTAGGGTTAGGGTTAGGTTTAGGTTTAGGGTTAGGGTTTGGGTTAGGGTTAGGGTTAGGGTTAGGGTTAGGGTTAGGGTTGGGGTTAGGGTTAGGGTTAGGGTGAGGTTTAGTGTTAGGGTTAGGGTTAGGGTTAGGGTGAGGGTTAGTGTTAGGGTTAGGGTTAGGGTTAGGGTTAGGGTTAGGGTTAGGGTTAGGGTTACTCAGATTTCTTTCTGTTTGATTCCAGTCTTTCCCTCTATCTGTCCTCACAGAACAGCTCTAGAAGCTGTTCTGCTGGTCATGGTGACTCTTCAGAACAGCTCTAGAACACGGAGCAGCAGAGGTTTTAGCAGCTCATAGAGCGATTCATCAAGAAGGATGACAGGATGGATGTCATCCAGCAGTGACGGTGAGTTCTAGTTATTATTTTATTTCTCTGGATTAAATTGGGCTGCTGTTGGTATCTGGTGCAGTTTTTGATAGTAAAGTATTGGTTCACCTACAACAGATTAAATTACTTTTGGTTTTGGTTCGACCAACGGAACATCACTCCGTTCATTCATCCCCCCCCCCCCCCAAACCTGTGGGAAACACTGGAAGATGACGTGATGGCGATGCTCCACAGTGGTTGGTGATCAGCTGTCATGTTGGTTTTGATAAAGTACTGATGCATAATAATAATAATAATAATAATAATAATAATAATAATAATAATAATAATAATAATAATAATAATAACAACAACAACAATAATAATAATAATAATAACAATAATAATGACAATAACAACAACAATAATAATAATAACAATCATAATAATAATAATAATAATAATAATGGAGGCCTTACATTGGATTGTGTTGTTACTGTAGGACATAGTGTGCTGCTGTATTGGAGAGGCAACAATACTTTTTAGGGGGGGGGGGGGGGGGGTTAATGTTACTTCTGGTCCTGACTGAAACACCACTGCATGCTACTGAGTGTCCTATAGAAGCAGAGGACTCATGATTTAAACATGTGATGCACCTGCTGCAAGGACAGAAGGAAAGGGAAGGAGGACTGGAAGGAAAGGGAAGGAGGACTGGAAGGAAAGGGAAGGAGGACTGGAAGGAAAGGGAAGGAGGACTGGAAGGAAAGGAAAGGAGGACTGGAAGAGAGCAGATGAACTCTCCTCTTCTACAAATGTTCTTCTTTTCAATATTGAACATTTGAATATGGTTGAATTGGGTGTTAGCAGGATTATAATAGGGATGCACCAATACCGATACCAACATTGGGTATCGTCAATACTCCATGGAATACTCATAATTACTTGCTTACTTACTCATACCGTACTTGTGAAAGATCCTCGATACAACCTGGCGAGTACAACGTGATGTCGTCCTTCAGAAATGTTGCCCACAGGTAGACAAGGCAGGATGAGTAATGTTCCATAAAATGAATGAGAACAACAGACGTATGTGTTCCGTTCTGCCAGTATATCTAGATCTATGTCTAAATGTCTAGATATTCAATCATTAAAATTACTGTCATATTTATAATTTTACTCACTTGGAGCAGCATTCTGTTGTAATCCAGTGATTTATATTAGTCTCAGGAGGGATGTACCTTCTAGTTTGATATACAAGCATCATGATATAAGTAACAAAATAAAATTGACTTGTAGTCTGAAAAATCCGTTCATTGAAATGACCATTTTATTAAGATTATTAATATCAAAACTAAACATGCGCCATGATGCTGTAGATGTTTTGAGACGTAAGGATGAACCTGTTCTACCTGACCTGAAATTAACAGGAACAGGCCTCATTCACTGGTTTTACATTCAAACAACAACATTCTGTTGTCATACAGTGACTCCTAGTGGTCCTTGCTGGTACGTACCGCTATTGTTTCATTTGGTTTTATTGCAAAACCCGAAAAACGGCTTGAAGAAGTCTGACTTATTCTGGGAATACAGTATTCATCAAGTATTTTCACGGTCAAGTACGATGTGGTAGATTCCCCCGACATCGGCAACTTGAGAGTAAAAGTATTTTGTTAAGTTGAAGTGAAAACATAGAAACGGTTGAGCTGGACTCTTCGGTCTGCAGGTCTGACAAGCATCACTTGTTTTTCTTTTCCATCTATTGGGTGAGGCGCTGAGCGCCGAGCCTCCTGGATTCTTCCTTCTCTTATTTCCCAGCAGTCTTTGCTCTCGCCTCTCTGCCAGCTTCTGATTTGGGCAGGGCGAGCGGCTGGGGATTGAGAGAGCGAGGGAGGATCTCCTTTTATCCAGCGTCTCTCTCTAAAACACCTTTCATTTTCCATTTTCCGGATGACCGACCCGCGCTCGCTGTTTTACCTGCCCCCCCCCCACCTCCCACTCTCTACCCGCTCCCCGGCGTCTGGAGGTCCTCCTAACGCTCCTCCTCCTTCTATATTTATTCATGCGAGGTGTTGGGATGGGTGGATGTTTATTCTGCCTCGCTGTGCTCCGTCACTCTGCTCAGAATCCAGTCCTGCTATCGCACCGTTTCCACAACGCTCTGCCTGTCTGTCTATTCAATTACACCTCCTGGTCCTGGTCCTGGTCCTGGTCCTGGTCCTGGTCCTGGTCCTGGTCCTGGTCCTGGTCCTGGTCCTGGTCCTGGTCCTGGTCACCATGTTGGAAGGAACTAGTTCTTCTGCACATGCTCAGTAGAGCCAATCAGAACAAAGTTTCCTCCGTGGTGTCATGACTCCCAGTCCTTATTCTCCTGGACTTGGTACTTTTATTTTGACAGTCACAGTTAAAACAATCCAACTTGGTCCCACTCTGAGTAACTTTAGCATTAGCATTAGTAGCTAATTAGCATTAGCCTGTATCTATAGTAGCTGGGATTAGCTTCTGAAAGAGTTCAGTGGTCGACTTTAGTTTGAAATCTTCATTTTCACTCAATAACTTTACGATCTACAAATGTTCACGTCGCCTCTATGTCGACGATCCACTTATTTATTGGATCTTTGCTTCCTGACTCAACCCCCCCGTCTGGAAATTGACTTTGTTTTCCCAGACCCAGAATCCCACCGGCTCTTCAGTCTCACGGTCCCGGACTGATTGAAGCCAGAATTTGTACATTAGAATACGTCGGCGGTGATCAGGCGTCTGCTCTCCCTGTCAGAGCTCTCTCTCTGGCCCTCCATCATCTTAGTCCCATCATCACAGATCATCCTGTCTGCCTTTGTCCTTACCTGCCATACAGCTGTACACCTGGGACCCACTTCAGCACCCGCCATTCATCATCCTCTCACCTCTCTTCATCATTTCCTCCGTCACCTCGGCGCTCTTCCTGATTCAGAGCATGTAGAGGAGCAGGCGGAGGTTTCCTACAGCGTTCCAGCCAGAGAGCATGTACACTGGAAGATACTCCTACTATTAATATACTGTACACACACACACACACACACACACACACACACACACACACACACACACACACACACACACACACACACACACACACACACACACACACACACACACACACACACACACACAGAAATAATATCTCTATAATGTGATGTTAGAGGAGGAAGTGACATCAGGCCTGAAATGATAACGACACTGTTGATGTGGAAAAAAGAGCTTTAATCACAGGATCAGAAAGAACAGAAACATAAAGCAGGATTGGGGAAATACACACA
Source organism: Lipophrys pholis (assembly GCF_963383615.2). Classification (NCBI taxonomy): domain Eukaryota; kingdom Metazoa; phylum Chordata; class Actinopteri; order Blenniiformes; family Blenniidae; genus Lipophrys; species Lipophrys pholis. Next base: position 24,913,019 of record NC_137649.1, on the reverse strand, counting down.
CACACACACACACACACACACACACACACACACACACACACACACACACACAGACACAGTCTTGCTTGTCCTTGTCAGAATGACCTGCTGCGTCGGCTGGAGGAGGAAAACAAGCCAATTGATGATGTGTAAAAGACGGGAGGGAGGCCTGACTGGAAATAGAGGAGGAGGAGGAGGAGGAGGAGGAGGAGGAGGAGGAGGAGGAGGAGGAGGAGGAGGAAGAGGAGGAGGAGACGTGACTGAACACAAGAAACACATGAAAAAGCCATTGGAGGAGCTCTGATAAGCAGCGTCACACCCACAGGGCCAGTCCACATTCTGCCCAGGAAACAGGAATACAGACCTGAACCAGGACTCGTCGGTCCAGAGCAGCAGATCAGTCCAGAGCAGCAGATCAGTCCAGAGCAGCAGAGGAGTCCAGAGCAGCAGAGGAGTCCAGAGCAGCAGATCAGTCCAGAGCAGCAGAGGAGTCCAGAGCAGCAGAGGAGTCCAGAGCAGCAGAGGAGTCGAGATTGAACCAATCAGCAACATTTAGATGAAGAAAACATGGTGGATGTTGATATTGTTTTATACTCATGTATTCCTGTACTTTTGTTTGAACAAAAGCGATTACCGTATTTTCCAGAGTATCTGTTTTGACCGAGTATAAGTATATAGGGTATATTTTCATTAACAATTCCAACACGGAGGATTTCCTTTATGTTGTCAACAACAGTTGTCAAGTTACAAACAAATAGATTATGATAGATTATGATAGATTATGATAGATTATGATAGATTATGATAGATTATTATAGATTATGATATGTTATGATAAATGATTATAGATTAGGGTTCGGGGTTAGGGGCGATCGCCCTCGGGGCCACGGGGGCAGAACAACACAAACACATTACAACAAACAATTCACCCCGTGGTGCTGCAGGTCGGGGGGGGGGGGGGTCGGTGGGGTTGGGGGGGTCGGGGGGGTCGGGGGGGGGTCTTACCATACGTCCATTGAGGCGAGGCAGGCTGTCAGGCTGGATTAAAGCAACACGCCTGATGTTTGAGTAATGAGGACACGCTGCACGGTGACGGAGACACAAACAAGTGGCGGTGAGGCGAAGATCCAGCGCAGAATGGGTCGAACAATTCTGCGTTTTTCCGTCTCCATGGAAACGGGCGAAATGCAACTTTGTTGAAATGCTGCGGCAGGTTGTTCTGCACATGCTCAGTAGAGCCAATCAGAACAAAGCTTCCTCCGTGGTGTCATGACTACCAGTCCATGCTCGCCAGAACTTGGTTCTTTTACTTTGACAGTCATCGTTAAAACAATACTTCTTGGTAGTTTTATTTTGACAGTTATTGTATTGACAATCCAACTTGGTGGTTTTATTTTGAAGTGTGTGTGTGTGTGTGTGTGTGTGTGTGTGTGTGTGTGTGTGTGTGTGTGTGTGTGTGTGTGTGTGTGTGTGTGTGTGTGTGTGTGTGTGTGTGTGTGTGTGCTTTCAGTCCTAAAACTAAGAACAGCACCACCTAGTGGACGAATTTGTTTCCATGACATCAGATAAACATAAAAACACAAAATTGATGTTGAAAGTTGGCGTACTAACGGGGACTAACTTGTTGTCTATCCCCTTGGTGTGTCTGGTTGCTGTTCCTCGCCCTGATGTGTTTCACCTCAGTGTGTCAACAGCGTCACCTGGTGGCTGTGGTACATATTGTGTCTGCGGGTTCCTGAGGTGGTGGAACTCTTTTCTTGGTTATCCCCAATAAAATCTTCTCCTCTGAACCAAACCTCACAAATATTTCAGTGTCATCGGCGAAGAGCTTCACCATACGAAGTCCGAGTCTCTCACAGACCCAGTTGTTCCCTTGTGTTCCCCGCTCTCCTCCAGTCCCATCGCACGCTGTAATGCTGCTCCCTGCAGTGGCACAATGTTCTACACCTCCTTGTGTTGATGCGGAAATGAGCAGACTGACTCGGCGTGGGTTTGTTTTTCCTCAGGTTGTACTTTTCCTCCAGGGACGTCTTCTTTAACTCGCAGTACTTTCTCCTGTTCTTTATCCTCGTCCCAGCACAGGTAGATTATATAGAACAACACAGCCAGGCTTTCCTTGTGTGGGTTCCAGGGTTTTGTTCCTGCTGCTCTGGGCTCCGTCCAACTTTCTATTGTTCAGAAGAAGAACTGAGGCGAAGCAGAGAGAAGAAGTGATACAACCGATCAATACAACCGATCAATACAACCGATCAATACAACCGATCAATACAACCGATCAATACATTGATTTCACTGGAGTGGAGCCTCAATTAGAAACTCTATCAAATGTACAGGAACGTATGAAGAAAACAGCAGCGACTGCAGCTGCTCATCTTCTTCTTCCACAACTCCTCCTGCTCATCCTGCTCCTCCTCCTCCTCTTCCTCCTCCTCCTCCTCTTCTTCCTCCTCCTGCTCCTCTTCTTCCTCCTCCTCCTCCTCCTCCTCCTCTTCTTCCTCCTCCTCCTCCTCCTGCTCATCCTGCTCCTCCTCCTCCTGCTCCTCCTTCTCCTCTTCTTCCTCCTCCTCCTCCTCCTGCTCTCCCTCCTCCTCCTGCTCTCCCTCCTCCTCCTCCTGCTCCTCCTCCTCCTCCTCCTCCTCCTCCTCCTCTTCTTCCTCCTCCTCCTCTTCTTCCTCCTCTTCCACCTCCTGCTCTCCCTCCTCCTCCTCCTCCTGCTCTCCCTCCTCCTCCTCCTGCTCTCCCTCCTCCTCCTGCTCTTACTCCTCCTCCTCCTCCTGCTCCTCCTCCTCCTCCTCCTGCTCTCCCTCCTCCTCCTCCTCCTGCTCTCCCTCCTCCTCCTCCTGCTCCTCCTCCTCCTCTTCTTCCTCCTCCTCCTCTTCTTCCTCCTCCTCCACCTCCTGCTCTCCCTCCTCCTCCTGCTCTCCCTCCTCCTCCTCCTGCTCTCCCTCCTCCTCCTGCTCTTACTCCTCCTCCTCCTCCTGCTCCTCCTCCTCCTGCTCTCCCTCCTCCTCCTGCTCTCCCTCCTCCTCCTGCTCTCCCTCCTCCTCCTGCTCTTACTCCTCCTCCTCCTCCTGCTCTCCCTCCTCCTCCTGCTCTTACTCCTCCTCCTCCTCCTGCTCTCCCTCCTCCTCCTGCTCTCCCTCCTCCTCCTGCTCTCCCTCTTCCTCCTCCTGCTCTCCCTCCTCCTCCTTTGTGACGTAATAGGACTCATCTGTCAGAGTTGAGGGTACCACCTCCTGCCAGGTCTCTGATGTCTCTGCAGTAGAGGTGTGTCAGGTGGGCGGAGCCCCAGGAGAAGAGCAGGTACCTGGTCAGGTGAGGGATGGAGAACGAGGGTGACGTAGTGTGGCACAGTGACCACTGGCTTTATTGAGCCCAGCTGGAAGTGTCAATTCAAACGTCTCCTTTCTGCATGTAGAACTCCGTCACAGTGGAACTCCGTCACAGGGGAACTCTGTAACAGTGGAACTCCGTCACAGGGGAACTCCGTCACAGTGGAACTCTGTCACAGTGGAACTCCGTCACAGGGGATCTCCGTCACAGTGGAACTCCGTCACAGTGGAACTCCGTCACAGGGGAACTCCGTCACAGTGGAACTCTGTCACAGTGGAACTCCGTCACAGGGGATCTCCGTCACAGTGGAACTCTGTCACAGTGGAACTCCGTCACAGGGGATCTCCGTCACAGGGGATCTCCGTCACAGTGGAACTCTGTCACAGTGGAACTCCGTCACAGTGGAACTCTGTCACAGGGGAACTCCGTCACAGGGGAACTCCGTCACAGTGGAACTCTGTCACAGTAGAACTCCGTCACAGTGGAACTCTGTCACAGGGGAACTCCGTCACAGTAGAACTCCGTCACAGTGGAACTCTGTCACAGGGGAACTCCGTCACAGGGGAACTCCATCACAATGGAACGCCCCTGATTACTAAGAACCTTCTAAATAACCAGAAACCTCATTAGAATACGATTTGAAGGAAACGCCTCATTATGCAGCGGACGACTCTGATTCTTCTGAAGGTCAGACGGCGTGCCGGTCGCTCTGCCGTTCAAAGCTCCACCCTTTCTTTCCTTCCTCCAAAAAGCAGGTGGCGCTGCTCCGACCGCCACTGGATTGTAATCTACTGAAGTATTTTAGTTACTGACAATGAAAACGGGTACTTTCTTTAATGAGCCAGAAGAACTCAGGGAGCGCAGCCGTTCTGTTCACATCTGGATGAAGAACACTGGATCATTCCAAACAGACTCCACCCAAATGTTCTGCAGGCGGAGAGAAGTAGGAAGTGAGATAAAGATGACTGATGGAGGTGGCAGACGGAGAGTGTTTTATGACCTGGACCGCCGCTCCATTTAAGTGTTTGTGAAATTGATGGCCGTCCATAATTGACCTCCGTCACTGCTACAGGACCGAAAGGTTTGGAGGAAGGATCAGCTGCTTCGCTCCCAGGGTGGAGCTTTGATTTATCTGTGACTGAGGGCGGTTGGAGAGAGGTGGAGAGACTTGAAGAGGAAGGAGGAAGTGATGTGAAGAAGGAAAATAAGAAAAGACAGCAGAATGGAGGGAGATGGAGGGACTGACAGAAAGGTGATAAATGTGCAGCAGGCGGAGGATATTTCTCAACTTCCCTGTGGGCCGAACCACAAGGGGTGATGGAGCAGCCAGGAGCTCCACCACCACCTGCAGCTCCACCACCAACCTGCAGCTCCACCACCAACCTGCAGCTCCACCATCACCTGCAGCTCCACCACCAACCTGCACCTTCACGACCTGCCAGTAGCTCCACCACCAACCTGCAACTCCACCATCACCTGCAGCTCCACCATCACCTGCAGCTCCACCACCAACCTGCAGCTCCACCATCACCTGCAGCTCCACCACCAACCTGCAGCTCCACCACCAACCTGCAGCTCCACCACCTGCCGGCAGCTCCACCATCACCTGCAGCTCCACCACCTGCCGGCAGCTCCACCACCAACCTGCAGCTCCACCACCTGCCGGCAGCTCCACCACCACCACCTCAGCCTCTGAGCTTGCAGGATGTTTCTTTAACAAGGAGCAGGGAACCAGCAACCAGCCCTTCAGTCTCACAGTCTTAAAGTCCCACTGTGATGGACTTTCTGTCTCTGCTGGACTGAAAGGGCAGGATTACTCTGAGTGGACATTCTGTCCATCTCTTTATGTTTCCAGTTCTTTCCATCCTTTGGCCTCACAGAATCGCTGTCCTGACATCCACTGGAATGGACCAGGGTTTTCAGGGGCGCTGGTCTGCAGCCAGCTGCGTTGCACTGATGGACCCCGACTGGCGCTGAAGAGGTTAAACCAGTAAAGGACAAAGTCAAACACCCGGCGAGATGGAACGGCGCTCCTTAAATACATCATAACCAGGAGGGAGGCTGCATCAATACCATGGGACGTATTGATTAGTGGCTCATCCTCAGACGTGGAGGAACACAGAGGAACCAGTTTGACCTGTCATGTCCTCCACTTCTCAACCCTAATTTGGTCCGTTGGCACCATCTGGTGGCCTCCCTGCCTCATGGGCATGACCTCTCACCTCCAATCAACTCAACTGCTTCCAGCTGTGACGGGGCGTGGCCTCCCTACCTGCACCTCTATATAAACACCGGCTGACCACGAACCGATGCCAAACCGTAATCTACTTCATTCTGGCCCTCTGGGTCACTGGATTCCCGCCTCCTGCCTCCTGCCTCCCGCCTGGAACTACGATCCCCTCTAACCTTCCCACTCTCCAGCCGATCCTCCCGACTCCTCCGCCCGACTCCTCCGCCCGTCCTCTTTGGCTGCGATCGTTTGTACTTTATGTTTTCTAGTAGCTTTTCCGTCAGGAGTTTCCCGATCGTTTTGTTTACTTCTTAGTATTTGGTTTTTGCCTTAGTAGGTTTTTTTGTTCCCGCTCTTCCTTTAGTTCAAATAAATCCGTGAATCAAATTCTGTGTCTCCTGTTTTACCGTCTGCGCCTGAGCCTCAGTTCCGTCCCAGGACATGATCAATGAGCTCACAGAGAGGGGGCGGAGCCTAACCTGGTTTCACCTTCCGTCCTTCAGTATATTCTGGACACACACACACACACACACACACACACCATGGAGTCAAACAGGTTCCACATCACCGTCCTTCTCGTCACATCAAATAAACGTTTCAGTTCACTAGACGACCTTCAGACCGGGACCTGAAACGTCCTCCCAGAACCCTCTGGGAACCAAACTAGGATCCAGTTCTAGTTCTTGATGTTCGTCTCCAATAAAAACTTCCTGGAGGACGTTCCTCTTCACACTCAGACTAACTGGTATTTCCAGCATTTTATTTTGGCGGGACATCCCCGGTTTGTTGACGTCTCAGCGTCCCAGAACCTCCTGAAGGTTCCCGAGGCTTCGTGTCACAAGATCCCGTTTGTCCTCTGGATCTCTGCACATCTGGATTCTCTGAGGAAAAAGCTTCAGTTCCACTACATCCAGACTTTCTCCAGGATTCAAGACTCAGATGTTGATGTTCTGGCTGGAGCTGCCGCCATCTTGGATATCCCACAATCCCTTGGGGCAGGTTTCCCAAGATGGCGTCAGTCAGGAACCATCAACAGTTTGATGGTTTGTCTGGAAACTTCTGGACTTTGGTGGATTGAGGAACCTGCAGGTTGGAATGAGAGGAGAGGTTCTGGTTTGGTTGGTCCTCTGGACAGTGTCTGTCCCCTATGGAGGACAGGATGAAGACGCTCTGCTGGAGGAACTTTAAGGCTTCAGTACATTAAATATACAATATTTTGAATAGAAATACCTGGTACAAGGAAGCTAACTGCCAACCTCCAGAGGGACTCGTCCTTCAGCACCAATTAAAATCTGGTCAGATGTTGATTGAGATTAAAGGTTTTAAAAGATTGAACATAAATAATCCCAGACTGCTTCCTGTCCAGGTGCCGGTCCAGGTGTTGATGCCGGGACGGATCCCCGCCTCAGTGTTCCAGGTTTTCTGAGAGACTGACTCGTTTCATTTCATCGTTCTTACGGGGGAATTCAGAGACGAATCGTCTCTCGCCAGGGGTTTTTAAGAGGAGAGATTCCGCTCTGGTTTGAAATGAAGGTGCAGCCAGAAGACGTTCCTAGAAAGGGACACGCAGGAGGACTTCAGCATTCGGAGGACTTCAGCATTCGGATGTCCAGCGCTTGGTTCCTTAGTTTTGATTGATCATCTGTGTTGGCGGATTGCAGTCGTGACTCAGACACACGATGATTGTTTACTGTGATGAGGCGGCGCCAGATGCAGACGTCCGTCCACTCTACCGTCCACTCTACCGTCCACTCTACCGTCCAAACACTAATAAATCACTGTGGCTCGATACGTCCAGAACCAAAACACAAGACTGACATTTAAAGACGCAGGTTCATTTCATTTCAAGAAGACGATTGAAAAATCTATAGAACAAGAACAGAGTGGTCGTCTGGCTGGAGGAGCAGCCCAGAATACCTCAGCTTCAATGCTACGTCACCTCCACCTCCTCTGTGTCGATGCTATGTCAGCAGCAGAGCAGCAGCAGCAGAGCAGCAGCTGAACAGGAGCTGAAGCAGAGCAGCAGGTAAAGCAGAAGTAGAGCAGCAGCTGAAGCAGAACTCGAGCAGCAGCAGCAGAGCAGCAGCTGAACAGGAGCTGAAGCAGAGCAGCAGGTAAAGCAGAAGTAGAGCAGCAGAGCAGCAGCAGCAGAGCAGCAGCAGCAGAGCAGCAGCTGAACAGGAGCTGCAGCTCTGGGTTGTTTCCTGACTGCTCTAGATTGCCGTAGCTCGATGCTTGAGCCCAGAAACTGAATGATTCATGTGATTGACGCTCTATTTTTCTCTTCACCTCTTTTTCTTTTGCTCTCAAACTAAATTCTTCCTCGGAGTTGTTTGGACTCAGAATGTTTCTGGTTCCTGCTTGTTTCCGTCGGTTGGTAGGAAACTAAAATAAACCAAACCGCAGGAACGATGTGGAGTTCAGGGGAGGAACCGACTCCTCCGGGGGGGTTACTCATTAAGACGGAGGCCTTCTGAATTCTGGTAGTTCTACTAGAACCTGTCAGACATCCAGCGTTTCTCAGGGTTCTCTAAAGTGTGCGACTGCTGAAGCTCGTCAGAGTTCTGGAAGATGGTTCCATAGGTTCCATTGGTTCCGTTGGTTCCGTTGGTTCCATTGTCACTTGAAATGTTGCCTAACTATGGTCTTTATTGAACGGTTGAACTTTTCAGCATCATTCTATCAGTGAACATTCAGCTTCTTCTCATGATTTTCTTTTCTTCTGTGGAAAGTTTGATAAAGTGTCGGTAGATTATGTTTCAGTACCATCAATATTCTGAAGAACAAGACAATGAACCTCTACCTGGACCAGGGTCTGAATCCCTACCTGGACCCCAACTGGAAAAACAGGAAGTCTCCTCCTCTGAGTCTGGTTCTGCAGGTTTCTCTTGTTCTCATTGATTAGTTGTTTTTCTCAGTAAAAGGGCTTTTAAATGACTCTATTGTATTCGTTGACATCTGGAGGAGACGATCTGGAGGAGAACATCTGGAGGAGAACATCTGGAGGAGAACATCTGAGGAGACCATCAGGAGGAGACCATCTGGAGGAGAACATCTGGAGGAGACCATCTGGAGGAGAACATCTGGAGGAGAACATCTGGAGGAGAACATCTGAGGAGACCATCAGGAGGAGACCATCTGGAGGAGACCATCTGGAGGAGAACATCAGGAGGAGAACATCTGGAGGAGACCATCTGGAGGAGAACATCAGGAGGAGAACATCTGAGGAGACCATCAGGAGGAGACCATCTGGAGGAGAACATCTGGAGGAGACCATCTGGAGGAGAACATCTGGAGGAGAACATCTGGAGGAGAACATCTGAGGAGACCATCAAGAGGAGACCATCAGGAGGAGACCATCTGGAGGAGAACATCAGGAGGAGAACATCTGGAGGAGACCATCTGGAGGAGAACATCAGGAGGAGAACAGCAGGAGGAGAACAGCAGTGTTCACCTGCTGGTCAGTCTTACTGTTCCACTGTTCCAGGTTCTCTCTCCCATGGAGGCGTGAGGACGAGGCTGAAGGCTCAGAGCAGAGCAGCAACACAAACCAGGACCGGATCCTTTCATCCACAGAGTTCCTCCATTTCCTCCACTGCTTCATCAGCTCATCGTCCTCCAACCTTCAGGCTGCTTTTATTCTGAAAGTCTGACCATGTGCTTCCATGTATTTTATGAAGTAACTGATATCTGACTGTGGTGATTACACCTGCATACTGAAACATCTACATGCGTACTTGTAGTATTCACTAACTTCAGATTTCTTCTGAGCCGTTAACTGTGAGGCCATCAAAATGTGAATGCTGATATGTTTAATGCTAATGTGGGTTTGCTAAACATCTCTGCAACTTTTAGGCAGAGGAGAAAGTAGAGGGCATCTCAGCTGCCTTGACCTCCTGCCCCTGTGTCTGATTATTGTTCTGCTGTGTTCCATCTGTGTCTGATTATTGTTCTGGTGTGTTCCACCTGTGTCTGATTGCTGTTCTGCTGTGTTCCACCTGTGTCTGATTATTGTTCTGGTGTGTTCCATCTGTGTCTGATTATTGTTCTGGTGTGTTCCACCTGTGTCTGATTGCTGTTCTGCTGTGTTCCACCTGTGTCTGATTATTGTTCTGGTGTGTTCCATCTGTGTCTGATTATTGTTCTGGTGTGTTCCACCTGTGTCTGATTGCTGTTCTGCTGTGTTCCACCTGTGTCTGATTATTGTTCTGGTGTGTTCCATCTGTGTCTGATTATTGTTCTGGTGTGTTCCACCTGTGTCTGATTGCTGTTCTGCTGTGTTCCACCTGTGTCTGATTATTGTTCTGGTGTGTTCCATCTGTGTCTGATTATTGTTCTGGTGTGTTCCACCTGTGTCTGATTGCTGTTCTGATGTGTTCCACCTGTGTCTGATTGCTGTTCTGCTGTGTTCCACCTGTGTCTGATTATTGTTCTGGTGTGTTCCATCTGTGTCTGATTATTGTTCTGGTGTGTTCCACCTGTGTCTGATTGCTGTTCTGATGTGTTCCACCTGTGTCTGATTATTGTTCTGGTGTGTTCCACCTGTGTCTGATTATTGTTCTGGTGTGTTCCACCTGTGTCTGATTGCTGTTCTGATGTGTTCCATCTGTGTCTGATTATTGTTCTGATGTGTTCCACCTGTGTCTGATGGCTGTTCTGATGTGTTCCATCTGTGTCTGATTATTGTTCTGATGTGTTCCACCTGTGTCTGATTGCTGTTCTGATGTGTTCCACCTGTTTCTGATTGCTGTTCTGGTGTGTTCCACCTGTGTCTGATTGCTGTTCTGATGTGTTCCACCTGTGTCTGATTGCTGTTCTGGTGTGTTCCACCTGTGTCTGATTGCTGTTCTGATGTGTTCCACCTGTGTCTGATTACTGTTCTGATGTGTTCCACCTGTGTCTGATTGCTGTTCTGATGTGTTCCACCTGTGTCTGATTATTGTTCTGATGTGTTCCACCTGTGTCTGATTATTGTTCTGGTGTGTTCCACCTGTGTTTGATTTTTGTTCTGATGTGTTCCATCTGTGTCTGATTATTGTTCTGGTGTGTTCCACCTGTGTCTGATTGCTGTTCTGATGTGTTCCATCTGTGTCTGATTATTGTTCTGGTGTGTTCCACCTGTGTCTGATTGCTGTTCTGGTGTGTTCCACCTGTTTCTGATTGCTGTTCTGGTGTGTTCCACCTGTGTCTGATTGCTGTTCTGATGTGTTCCACCTGTGTCTGATTACTGTTCTGATGTGTTCCACCTGTGTCTGATTGCTGTTCTGATGTGTTCCACCTGTGTCTGGGTGTGTGATGGGCTGCACCTGGTGTCTTTGGTTTATATTCTTTGTGTTCTGGTTATTGGTTTGTGTCTCTGGATCTCCAGAGTCGGTCTGTGTTCTGCTCGTTTCCACGTCTCCACTTGAGGACTTTTGGATGTTTTGGTTCTTTTCTTTTTTTTCTCCCGATGAAACAAGCTTCATCCAGTTTGGTTCTGTTAGGATGAACTCTGTGTTTGATGGTCTGGAGTCGCTTCATCTTCAACCGTTTCAAACTCTTTTCAGCTCTAATTCTGTTTGTCGGTTCTGTGAAGCCAAATTCAGTGAAACTCTCCTGGAAAACTTTGGTTTGATCGATGACAAACAGCAAACAGTGAAACTTCACTTGAAGAAGCTGCAGCGAATACAATCCTAAAGGAGTTCGGTAACAACCTAAATCCTCTTTATTATTTATGTGTCGGAGCTCTTTCTCCCTCAGAGCAATTAAAAGATGGGATCAGTGGAGGCCTTTTAGAAAAGGAAAGTTGCAGCTGGTAAACGAGCCTCAATGCTGAGAAAAGGAAAGTAGATCCGGTTTGCTTTGCTTCTTTTGCCACAATCCCGGAGTTGGTGAGTGAAAGCCAGGAAGCGTGGACACGAAGCTGTAAAGTGTCCCTGTGGCCCTGGTCTCCCTGACTGGCTTCATCCTCCCTGCTTCTCCTCCTCCGCCTGCAGGAGGCTCCTCCATCTTTTTAATTGTTCTGCCATGGCAGCGCTTCATAAAGAAGGAGCGGCTCCAGCAGCTCTTCAGTTACCAGCAATCCAGCTAACTAGTTAACCAGTTAACTAACTTCTCTGCTGCAGCAACCGACTCAAACTTCACCTTCAAAAGCTTCAGCCGCTCTCTTCCACTAAACTGTACATCTATTGTACGTTTCAAAAACTGGAGCAACTTTTAGATGATTTCATCTCAAACAGACCCCACACAGAGGTGTGCAGAGAACAAACCATATAAAGGTGAAGAGAACCGAGAGAGAAACGTTCTAGTGACTGATGAGGAATGAGATGATATCAGGGAGAGTCTCAACTGTTAAACTACTGATCTGGACCATGAGACTAGAATCTGACCGCCAGTCAAACCACTACAGGGCGGCCATGTTGGTTTACTGGAGCAGGAGCAGAAGAAGTATTTACCAGGGGGGAAGATGCTCATGAGCAGTAACAGGCTCCGCCTCCATCGGTCTCTGCAGGAGGGAATCACTGTGAAAGGATCTTTGTGGATCAGAACACCGGAGTCGTGGAGATGGAGCCCAGAGAGAAGAAAGTTTGACGGAAACACTTGTGTTGGTTGTGTAAAGGGACCCGAAGGACCCGAAGGACCCGAAGGACCCGAAGGACCCGAAGGACCCGAAGGGCCCGAAGGGCCCGAAGGACCCGAAGGACCCGAAGGACCCGAAGGACCCGAAGGACCTGAAGGACCTGAAGCTCATTGAAGTTCAGGGTCCAGAGCTGAAACTCCGCTGGTCCAGAGGTTCCAGGCCTGGAGAACCTGCAGCAGCTCCATCCGAGGAGCAGTTGTGTTTTCTGTGCTTTAGAAGGTGTCGGGCTGTTTTCAAAAACTTCTACCTGGAAGTTATTTTTAAAAAGTTGTGTTTTGCCCCATTTCCGCAGAATCAGAGTGTTTTCGAACCCCCCCCCCCCCCCCCCCCCCTCCCCTCCCCTCCCCCATTTCCATGGAGATGGAGCACAAAGATTTTCACAAAGTTCCACCCGTTTTCAAGAAGAAGCATTTTCCGTGACTTGGAGCAGCGCCGTGGTGAAGCGTCCTCACACTCGCGTGTCGGGGGCATCAGGACGAGGCGCCGCGGGTTTGACGCCTCGGAGGCGCCGGTTGAAAACCCGAACGTGTTTCCGAGACTGAAATATCCTTGAACGTGAAGCGTGGTTCCTTCTGGAGCGGAGAACCGGGACTCCGACTGCTGCTTCAGGGAAGCTGCCGCCTTCTGGCAGCGACAACAAGCTGAAGAAAAGACAGAGGAAGTGAAGGAACAGGTGATCATGAGCTGCTGCCATGTTGTCTGTCCCACCTGAGCACCTGAGCTCAGGTAAACCGAGCTCTCAGCAGGGAACTAGCAGCTTTACTCTAAACAAGGTACAGTTACTTTTTGGAGTAAATCCACTGTGTACAGGAAGTGCAGCCAGATACAAACTAAAAACTTCATGTTGGTCGAGTTGTTTTCCAAGATCAGTCTCAGCTTCTGACGACCAGTGATGGAACGATTTCATCATTTTAACGACGTTTATCTAAGCCGATGTTGTAGTAGAGTTAAGAAGGGAATATTGTTGGTCATTTAAAAGGGATCAAATCAATAATGTTAAAAAAAAGTGATAATTTTAAGTGTAATAATAAGTCAATATTCTTCACCAATAATATAAATACGAAAATGAATGTAGCAGTTTTGGCCATTTTAAATGTAATAATGCCATCATTGTGATCATTGAGATCATTGTGATCATTGTGATCATTGAGATCATTGAGATCATTGTGATCATTGAGATCATTTCAAATTGATCTAAGCCCATAATGTAATAATCTTAGACTGTTTTCAATGGAATAAAGTCAGAAATGTAATTTGGACCAATAATCTATTGATGACCGATCATGTAATAATATTGGAAATTGAACTATGATAAAAATGGAAAACGGCCGTTTCAAATGTAATGAATGAATAATAATTTTAGCTATTCTGTCTATTTAAGTCTACAATGTAGTAGTTTCAGCCAATAATGTAATAATTCTGAATCATGTAGCAGTTTTGACCAGTTTTAATGTAATAAAGACAATAATTTAATAGCCTGCCAATCATTCTTCAGTCAATTATTTAGATTTGTGTTTTCATTTAAACAATTCTTATCTTAGAAGAATCGATCACATCTCCTGCACGGAGAACGTTCTTTAGATTCTTAGAACCAAGGTTGTCCTAGTCAACATCGCTGTATTTACACAGAATTAGAGTATTGTTTTATGATGTGACGTCAGAAGCTCTACGAAGTACTGACTGTACTTTAGAGTATGATGAAGTATGATGATATCTAACACAGAAAGTAGAACCTAACAGTAAACATTGTAGAACCTCACACAGTAAACACAATGTAGAACCTCACAAAGTAAACATTGTAGAACCTAACACAGTAAACATTGTAGAACCTCACACAGTAAACATTGTAGAACCTCACACAGTAAACACATTGTAGAACCTAACACAGTAAACATTGTAGAACCTAACACAGTAAACACATTGTAGAACCTAACACAGTAAACATTGTAGAACCTAACACAGTAAACACATTGTAGAACCTAACACAGTAAACATTGTAGAACCTAACACAGTAAACACATTGTAGAACCTAACACAGTAAACATTGTAGAACCTAACACAGTAAACACATTGTAGAACCTAACACAGTAAACACATTGTAGAACCTAACACAGTAAACATTGTAGAACCTAACACAGTAAACACATTGTAGAACCTAACACAGTAAACATTGTAGAACCTAACACAGTAAACACATTGTAGAACCTAACACAGTAAACACATTGTAGAACCTAACACAGTAAACACATTGTAGAACCTAACACAGTAAACATTGTAGAACCTAACAGTAAACATTGTAGAACCTAACACAGTAAACACATTGTAGAACCTAACACAGTAAACATTGTAGAACCTGAACGTGCTGAAAAACCGGGTTTGTTACTGAGTCATTCTCATTCAGCACAGAAACCTTCAGCCGGCAGATCAAACCTCTGCTGGGTTAGTTACCCTCACAATGATGGAGGTCAACTCCATCAGCCAGATTGTTGAGCGGCGGAGGAGGAAGAGGAGGAGGAGGAGGAGGAGGAGGAGGAGGAGGAGGAGGAAGATGGCACCTTTTCAACACCGTCATTCCTTTTTTCTCTGATGACAAAACCAAACCCAGTGAGAGTGGAC
>NC_137649.1:24868242-24895742 GCF_963383615.2 Lipophrys pholis | reverse complement strand
AGAGAGCAGAGAGAGCAGTTGCTGGGCGAGGATTGCAGGAATAAACCAGATTAAGATTGTTGGATTAGACACAGAATGAAGAAAAGCTGATTGGTTTTGACAATAAATAACATTTCCCAGAACATTGAAATGAGGAACATCTTGTGTCTCTGCTTCCCGACAGTAGGATAGTTTCACTTTCTGTAATCTGCAGGTTTTACAAGTTATTAGGTTATTAGCCCACCGCCCATCCCCCGACCTGGAAGACCAGGGGTTCAGTCTTTGTCTGGTTCCTACCCTTCGGCCAGGAGGGTCCAGAGACACCGTCCATCCCCCGACCTGGAAGACCAGGGGTTCAGTCTTTGTCTGGTTCCTACCCTTCGGCCAGGAGGGTCCAGAGACACCGTCCATCCCCCGACCTGGAAGACCAGGGGTTCAGTCTTCATCTGGTTCCTACCCTTCGACCAGGAGGGTCCAGAGACACCGCCCATCCCCCAACCTGGAAGACCAGGGGTTCAGTCTTCATCTGGTTCCTACCCTTCGGCCAGGAGGGTCCAGAGACACCGCCCATCCCACCATGATGAGGAAGGTCCCTTTTATTTCTGTAGCACCAAATACAACAGGCCCTTCACAAGGTCGCGTCTCCGGCAAGGCAAAGTTGGCTGAAGGTGTAATCAAAGCTGGGTGGATGTTCACCAATGGCGTTCCAGAGATACTGACATTATATTTCATATCCCAGTTGGCGCAGTGAGCCACAGGGCCCCCTGCTGGGCGGCAGGCCAGTAGAGCTGCTGAGGCTTCAGTTAAATAAACACCAGACGCTTTGAGGGCAAAGTGACGTCTGTTATGTGATATTACCTCACAGGCTGGCAGCCTGAGAACACGCCTTCCAGAACCCAAACAGCTCGGAAAGATGAGAACACGCCTTCCAGAACCCAAACAGCTCGGAAAGATGAGAACACGCCTTCCAGAACCCAAACAGCTCGGAAAGATGAGAACACGCCTTCCAGAACCCAAACAGCTCGGAAAGATGAGAACACGCCTTCCAGAACCCAAACAGCTCGGAAAGATGAGAACAGTTTTACTCATATGCACTGAAGGTGGTGCCACATTGACATTTCTTCCTCCCCCTCTTCTCCTCCGGTGGTTATTTAAAAGCTGCACAGAGTGGAGGAGTCAGGGAACGAGTGGAGGAGTCAGGGAACGAGTGGAAGTCAGGGAACGAGTGGAGGAGTCAGGGAACGAGTGAAGGAGTCAGGGAACGAGTGGAGGAGTCAGGGAACGAGTGAAGGAGTCAGGGAACGAGTGGAGGAGTCAGGGAACGAGTGGAGGAGTCAGGGAACGAGTGAAGGAGTCAGGGAACGAGTGGAGGAGTCAGGGAACGCTCCACCTGGCAGTGTCCAGCTCTTTTCTTTAAATCTGTTCAAATGATTTAAAAGCAAACATACTGATGTAGATGGTCATGATTCCCTCAAAGAGGAGTCTCGTTCTGCTGCTGGTTCCCTTCAACCATCTACTCCTGGTTCCCTCAACCATCTACTCCTGGTTCCCTCAACCATCTACTCCTGGTTCCCTCAACCATGTACTCCTGGTTCCTTCAACCATCTACTCCTGGTTCCCTCAACCATCTACTCCTGGTTCCTTCAACCATGTACTCCTGGTTCCCTCAACCATCTACTCCTGGTTCCCTCAACCATCTACTCCTGGTTCCCTCAACCATCTACTCCTGGTTCCCTCAACCATCTACTCCTGGTTCCCTCAACCATCTACTCCTGGTTCCCTTCAACCATCTACTCCTGGTTCCCTCAACCATCTACTCCTGGTTCCCTCAACCATCTACTCCTGGTTCCTTCAACCATGTACTCCTGGTTCCCTCAACCATCTACTCCTGGTTCCTTCAACCATCTACTCCTGGTTCCTTCAACCATCTACTCCTGGTTCCCTCAGCCATCTACTCCTGGTTCCCTCAGCCATCTACTCCTGGTTCCCTCAACCATCTACTCCTGGTTCCACCATTGGTGAGAGCAGCTCCTGCGGTTGCAGCTTGTTTACAGGATCTGGTTTGATGTTGGACTCAGTTTCATCAGGAATGAAAAGAAAAGGTCCTCCTGCTCCCTGACGGGTCTGATGGCCTGGAGGTCTGACCGGCTGAACGCCTCACCGCTCCCATGAGAGAGTGACGGCGGTGAAGACCCTGAACGCCTCACCGCTCCCATGAGAGAGTGACGGTGGTGAAGACCCTGAACGCCTCACCGCTCCCATGAGAGAGTGACGGTGGTGAAGACCCTGAACGCCTCACCGCTCCCATGAGAGCGTGACGGTGGTGAAGACCCTGAACGCCTCACCGCTCCCATGAGAGCGTGACGGCGGTGAAGACCCTGAACGCCTCACCGCTCCCATGAGAGAGTGACGGTGGTGAAGACCCTGAACGCCTCACCGCTCCCATGAGAGCGTGACGGTGGTATAAAGTACTGTGAGACTGCTGAAGTGATTAAAAACCACTGAATGAGTAAAGTGTACTCACCACTTACCAAGTTATACAGTATAAATCTGGTCTGGACCGGTTTGAGTCCATTGGATTCATCTTAATCAGATTTGTCGACACGCTTGAAAGTCATGAGAACCTTTGATGTGTTCAGACGTCTGAGGTTCAGGATGTGAAGCCCTGCAGAACTTCTGTTGGACTTCAAGCTGCTGCAGCCGCCGGCCAAACGGTCCAAGTCAGAAATGAGCCTTGAGCTTTTCACTATAAAAGCTTCGGAGATGCTCCTCCACACACTTCCAGCTCCAAACCGGGCTTTAAAGAAGATTCTGTGAGCAGAGGTGGAATCTGAGTCTCAAAGCTTTTAGACACGGAGGCGGAGCTTCAACGTGACTGATCATTGATTTATTGATTTATTGATTCTGAACGTGTGAATCACTCAAGATAATCTGAGAAACAGCGCCGCAAAAAAGTAAAAGAATAAAAGGAAACTCATTTAGCCCCTCTAGTAACTTTGATTACTTAATAATATTAACTATATAATAGAGAATATGTATGTCATCATATGACATCATTTCTAATGTCGGCCTATTGTGTCATAATAATCATAAAATAATATCATGGACGTATCAGTAGGTATTCATACATCAACCATGGAAAATATAATATAAAGTATTTTGTCAAAGAAATCGACAAATACAAGCTGGATATATATGTACACATAAACAAATATTTATTAGTTTATTTTTCAGGGATCATGACTAGAAAACTTTCATCTTAAAGAAAAGAGATTATAGCAGATTTAGTTCCCATCTGCAGGAACACAACATGATCATACACATTACTAAGAGAACCTCCAATAACAGTGTAGAACTTTAGAAGAACCACTCAACTTGATCACCTGGTTTCATAAAATTCTTCCCCAATACAAAAACTTTGTCCAGTACATTAAACAAACACTACAGTACACATCATACCTTTAACCTACAGTAGAATCATTAACATCAGTACTAACCAGTAGAACTCATCACCTGGATTCCTAATATTAATACAGAATACTCAAATACATGATACCACAATGCAGTAGAGCAGTTACCTCAGTCTGACACCGCCGGGGTTCCATGTTTTCAGGTTTGGAGAAAAACTTCAGTCTGAAACTTCCACAGTTTTTAAATGGTTTGAAATGAAACGGCTCTTTGTGCTAAAGGTTTGTGGGAAGCTCTGCTCTGCTCTGCATTGCTCTGCTCTGCTTCACTCTGCTCTGCTCTGCTCTGCTCTGCTTCACTCTGCTCTGCTTCACTCTGCTCTGCTCTGCTCTGCTCTGCTCTGCTCTGCATTGCTCTGCTCTGCTTTGCTTCACTCTGCTCTGTTCTGCTCTGCTTCACTCTGCTCTGCTCTGCTTTGCTCTGCTCTGCTTCACTCTGCTCTGTTCTGCTCTGCTCTGCTCTGCTTCACTCTGCTCTGCTCTGCTCTGCATTGCTCTGCTCTGCTCTGCTTCACTCTGCTCTGCTCTGCTCTGCTTCACTCTGCTCTGCTCTGCTCTGCATTGCTCTGCTCTGCTCTGCTTCACTCTGCTCTGCTCTGCATTGCTCTGCTCTGCTTTGCTTCACTCTGCTCTGCTCTGCTCTGCTCTGCTCTGCTTCACTCTGCTCTGCTCTGCTCTGCTTTGCTCTGCTCTGCTCTGCTCTGCTTTGCTCTGCTCTGCTCTGGTCTGCTTCACTCTGCTCTGCTTTGCTCTGCTCTGCTTTGCTCTGCTCTGCTTCACTCTGCTCTGCTCTGCTTCGCTCTGCTCTGCTTCACTCTGCTCTGCTTCACTCTGCTCTGTTCTGCTCTGCTTCACTCTGCTCCGCTCTGCTTCACTCTGCTCTGCTTCGCTCTGCTCTGCTTCACTCTGCTCTGCTTCACTCTGCTCTGTTCTGCTCTGCTTCACTCTGCTCTGCTCTGCTTCACTCTGCTCTGTTCTGCTTCACTCTGCTCTGCACTGCTCTGCTTCACTCTGCTCTGCTCTGTTCTGCTTCACTCTGCTCTGCTCTGCTCTGTTCACAGTAAAGTTTGATGAATGTTTTATTTTGAAGTCCTTCATTCATCACAAACAGTTAAAAGCTTTTAGTTCTTGTTCTTCTTCGAAACGTCAGTTTTTATAATAATAGTTAAAAATAGATCAATAAAATATCTCACTATATTACAATATTAATAGAAATAAACTAAATTAACCCACATGAAAGAAACAGAGGTAAATATGGATGAATATAGATTACATGAGTATAGGTAAAATAAATATATAATAAATGAATATATAGATATATAGATATATAGATATAGATATAGAAAAAAATTATTATACATACATACATACATACATACATACATACATACATGTATATATGTATATATGAATACGTGGTGGCTTGGTTCGGTTGGTAGAGCGATCATCTCCCAATCGGAAGGTTGCAGGTTCGAATCCCATCTCTGCCAACTTGCCTAATCTGCAGCTCTCTGAGTGAGCAGCCGACTCTATCTGCTTCACACACACACACACACACACACACACACACACACACACACACACACACATTCTACTGCTGTGGCACCTTGAGAAGTTGGAGAGGTCTGACTGACCTGTTGGTTTGACCTTTACAATAACCTTTCGTGTGTGTGTGTGTGTGTGTGTGTGTGTGTGTGTGTGTGTGTGTGTGTGTCAGGGTGAGGAGGTTGTGAGGGGAGTGTATGAAGGCGAAGCAGATAGAGTCGGCTGCTTGCTCAGAGAGCTGCAGATTTAGTGTGATTTGCAGTGAGGCTCTGCCTCAGAGCTGCTCTGCCTCAGAGCTGCTCTCTGAGGCAGAGCAGCTCTGAGGCAGAGGCAGGCAGGCTGAACAGAGGAGACGTCTCGCAGGACGGAGGAAACACAAACAAAGATAATTGGATCTGCTGCAGAAGCTGTTTGGTTTCTTCACTTCGACTAGAAAAGCTTTAGAAATGAAAAATACAACTCTAGTGTAGAGCGGCTGGAATGAAGTGTGGACAATGTTCAACACAATAATCACCTTCTGATAAGCTCCGTGTCTGTTACTGTGATCTGGATGTTAGAGGAGGAAGGTGCTCTATAATCTGATGTTAGAGGAGGAAGATGCTCTATAATCTGATGTTAGAGGAGGAAGATGCTCTATAATCTGATGTTAGAGGAGGAAGGTGCTCTATAATCTGATGTTAGAGGAGGAAGATGCTCTATAATCTGATGTTAGAGGAGGAAGATGCTCTATAATCTGGATGTTAGAGGAGGAATATGCTCTATAATCTGGATGTAAGCTGTAGTGACCCCAGCAGGACGATACTCAGGAGATTCTGATGACTCGTCAGAATCGTTCAGGTTGTCGTCCGGTTCACCAACAGAACTCTTCAGGTCCATTCGTCTGTCCAGCGGCTGGACATCGATGTGTCCTTGTGTTTTCACTGGGAGATAAAGTTTATCTCTTCCTTGACCTTTATTTATGTTATTTAAAGTTAAAGTTGCAGAAGATCTATCAGAAGAAGCAGCAGTAAAATGTCTGACTTGTTCAAAAATATGAAGAAACAGTTTAAGAACATTCGCTAGAGCTTCCAGAACTGAATTCCAGAGCAGGATGTGAGAGAGTCAAACTGTGTCAACAGAGCGAGACGCCATCCAGAGCGCCCATGAAGCCTTCCTGTAAACAAGGCCTAAGGCCGCAGTAGATCTTCACCCTCTCTGGAAATCCTTTCAGTTCCTCCAGAGCGTCTTGCTTCACGTCGTAGAGCTGGCATGGTGAGTCGGTGAAGAGTGACGCTTCAGTCACGTCCTGTCCAACCAAAGTTTATGAAACCTACAGCGAGCAGCTAATAAACTCCCAGGTGGAGCCTGAAGGGAGTTTGTTGATGTTCCAGAGTGAGAGAGTAGCCACCTCTGCCCCCTGCTGGCAGCTCAGAGGAAGGTTAGAGAGTAGCCACCTCTGCCCCCTGCTGGCAGCTCAGAGGAAGGTTAGAGAGTAGCCACCTCTGCCCCCTGCTGGCAGCTCAGAGGAAGGTTCACCTGTCAGATGGCAGGACAGTCCTGGACAAAAGGTGGAAATGAGGCTTTAAATTGTTTTGCTTTGGCCCTGAGGATCAGAGTGACCTCAGGGATCAGAGTGACCTCAGGGATCAGAGTGACCTCAGGGCCCAGAGTGACCTCAGGGATCAGAGTGACCTCAGGGCTCAGAGTGACCTCAGGGCCCAGCGTGACCTCAGGGCTCAGAGTGACCTCAGGGCCCAGAGTGACCTCAGGGATCAGAGTGACCTCAGGGATCAGAGTGACCTCAGGGTCAAAGCGAAACAATTTAAAGCCTCATTTCCACCTTTCAACTCGTTACGCTTTGTTTTGGAAGATATTGCATTACGGCAGAAACAATGAAAACGATGTAGTTTTCATGTTGGTCCACTAGTTGGTGCTGTTAGTTTTAGTACTGAAAACACAGACACAAACACACAACACACACACACACACACACACACACACACACACACACACACACACACACACACACACACACACACACACAGAAAAATGAGCTCTAAGCATCAACAGGAGAACACAGACATTCTAGTGGACAGACCACTGAGATAGATTGTTATTACGGTGACTGTCAAAATAAAACCACCAAGTTGGATTGTTATTATGGTGACTGTCAAAATAAAACCACCAAGTTGGATTGTTATTATGGTGACTGTCAAAATAAAACCACCAAGTTGGATTGTTATTATGGTGACCGTCAAAATAAAACCACCAAGTTGGATTGTTATTATGGTGACCGTCAAAATAAAACCACCAAGTTGGATTGTTATTATGTTGACCGTCAAAATAAAACCACCAAGTTGGATTGTTATTATGTTGACCGTCAAAATAAAACCACCAAGTTGGATTGTTATTATGGTGACCGTCAAAATAAAACCACCAAGTTGGATTGTTATTATGTTGACCGTCAAAATAAAACCACCAAGTTGGATTGTTATTATGTTGACCGTCAAAATAAAACCACCAAGTTGGATTGTTATTATGGTGACTGTGAAAACATGGACTGGGAGTCATGACACCACGGAGGAAACTTTATTCTGATGGGCTCTACTGAGCATGTGCAGAACTGGTGGTTCTACTGCTGGCATTTCTGAAAAGTTGTGTTTTCCATTGTTTCGGACTCAGATCGTTTTCAAAAAGTTCTACCTTGATAGCAGTTTTCAAAAAGTGGCTCCGAGCATCAAACGGGTTAAACGGGGCTCAAAGCCATGAAACCACATGTTCATGCTCCCGACCAGGCAGGTAATGTTTAGTATAAATAATCTATGATAATCCCACCGAGGCTTCAGCACAGGCCTCCACACTGTTTTAACAACGTCAGCTCAAAGGTGTACTTTTTTCCCTAATACTCTGAGACTACGTCAGTCTGCCAATGATCCTTTCCTTTAGTTTGTTGTAAAGTACTATGATCAGACTAAGGTTAGTAAAGACTCTAAGAATTACACAAAAAACACAATGTACACAGCTGAATTCTGGTCAGTACTTTTCCTTTTTAACTACGAGGCCTGAGCAGCAGCAGTGAGGACCAGGTGCTGGAGGATCCAGGAGGGGAGCACAGGGTCAAGGTCTTGGTCCTGACTGGGTCTCAGGTTAGGGGGTCCTGACTGGGTCCCTGTTGAGAGGCCATCCTGGCTCCAGTCAAATGAAAGAGGCTTCATCATCTGGTTTTGTTGAAGACCCTGACCTCCTGACCTCCAGACCTCCTGACCTCCAGACCACCAGACCTCCAGACCACCAGACCACCAGACCCCCAGACCTCCAGACCCCCAGGATGCAGTTGAACAGGAACGCTTGTCTCCACAACGTTTTCAGTTTGAAGACACTGACTTCCTGTTCAACAGAACAAACTGCTGCTCCGTGTTCTGGAGGAACCAGCAGGACCGTGTTCTGGGGGAACCAGCAGGACCGTGTTCTGGGGGAACAAGCAGGACCGTGTTCTGGAGGAACCAGCAGGACCGTGTTCTGGGGGAACAAGCAGGACCGTGTTCTGGAGGAACCAGCAGGACCGTGTTCTGGAGGAACCAGCAGGACCGTGTTCTGGAGGCCAGCTGGACCGTGTTCTGGGGGAACAAGCAGGACCGTGTTCTGGAGGAACCAGCAGGACCGTGTTCTGGGGGAACCAGCAGGACCGTGTTCTGGGGGAACCAGCAGGACCGTGTTCTGGGGGAACAAGCAGGACCGTGTTCTGGAGGAACCAGCAGGACCGTGTTCTGGGGGAACCAGCAGGACCGTGTTCTGGAGGAACCAGCAGGACTGTGTTCTGGGGGAACAAGCAGGACCGTGTTCTGGAGGCCAGCTGGACCGTGTTCTGGAGGACCACACAGGCCAGCCTCGCTCACCTCCCTCGCCTGCAGCAGTGAGCCTCGAGCGTCCCCGGCCCAGTCTGTTGAACCTCCTATTGATGGGAGACGCTGAGACGCTGAGACGCTGAGACACTGAGACGCTGAGACGCTGAGACGCTGTGGAGACATTCTGACACTGTCCTTGTCAAAGTTACTCAAATTCTTCACTTGATCCTTTTTCTCATCTTTTTCCATCAAATTAAAACCATTAATCTGCTGCCTGCTGTGTCCAACCAACCCATAATCTCTGTTAATCCTCGTGTTTGTCGTTCAGATAATTATGATTCATTTGCCACAAGTTCTGATTGAAAGATCATGTTACACATATGTAGTGTGAGACGGATCACTCCATGAGGCTGCAAGGTTCTTTCTCATGTCTTTTATTTATTCAGGTTATAAAAATACTGAGGTTGTTTTGCAAAATGAAAATAAAATCAAAGTAATAAAGAGGAAAAATGAACTAATGAAAGAGACTTGACTGAAACTCAACAGCCAGAAAAACCCAGATGATCTAGTAAAACCCAGTCCTGCCTCTCCAGGGGCGTCTGCAGTACAGCTGTAGCCCCGCCCACCTGACCAAACCATCAACAGAATCATTTTGCTTTACTTTGAGTTCTACCAATAGAACCACAACAACTGCTCTTCACCACCTTCAAGTTCCTCCAACCTCCTAAAATCACATAAATCTAGAGAAATAAAAGAGTTTCTGATGCTCCCCTCTAATCTCTGTCCCTCTTGGTACGTTTGATGCTCCCCTCTAATCTCTGTCCCTCTTGGTACGTTCCATTGATTCACCTTAAAAGGGCTGAGGACCTCCTACTTCCTGTTCGACCTTCACACAAAGAGCAGCGAACACTTTGGAAGGAAATGAACCAACGAAGAACGAGTTTCCTCTTTGGAACCAACATGCAGGTATTTCACTGGCTTTAGAATCCAGGACGATATATGTGTATTTATACATATACTGTATATATGTGTGTACAAATGCTAGGCTAACTCGGCTAGCAGGCCGAAGCCTGGACTCTGTTAGCATCAGCCGACCTCAAACATTAAACCATGATCAGACCTGAGTTTACACTAGTCTATGACCTGAGATTAGACTAGTCCTGAGATTAGACTAGTCTAAAACCTGAGATTACACTAGTCTAAGACCTGAGATTACACTAGTCCTGAGATTAGACTAGTCTAAAACCTGAGATTACACTACTCTAAAATCTGGGTTTACACTAGTCTATGACCTGAGATTAGACTGGTCTATGACCTGAGATTAGACTAGTCTAAAACCTGGGTTTACACTAGTCTGAGACGTGAGTTGCAGTCTTCTTGTCCGAGTTGGTACAGTAACTAAGGGGGCGGGGCTTAGCCAAAGGTTAATTCCCATTGGACGAGGTCTCCTTCTGGTCCATGTGAGAAGGTTTGTCGTGTGGATTTGTCTTGGTGTTGCTTTAATATATGACCTCATCATTTGACTCGGAGCTGCTGGGTTCTGGTTCTGATCTCTTCCCACCTGAAAGTCTCCGTCCTCGGCCTCCATGTTTGATGTTGAGCAGGTTCAGTCCAGCTACGGAGGTCAATCAATGGGAGGCGAGTAGCGAGCGAAGACAGATGGGAGGTGGTGATCCGCTGAAGTCCTTTTGATGGTGCCGGCTTCAGGTTGGTTCTTGGAGCTTTTCAGGGCCCGGTACCATGACGGCAGGTCACTGTTCAAAGCAGGAGGAAACCATGACAGGCCTTAGATTTAGAAAATCTCTACTGTCAGCTTGTGAAATAATCCCTGACACCGTTAGCTCACCGTTAACCCGCTCGCTCTGCGGCTCTGGACGCCACAGAGAAGTTGAGTTTGACTTGAACTTTGAATTGACGGTAATTTAAATCCTCCAGAACAGGACAGAATGCTTCTTTTATGTCTTCAGTCTTATCGGGGGACAAACAAGACATTCAGATGGTTTCCTGTTTAACTGGCAGGAGGGTTTTTATGTGGTTTCCAGTGATTCCCCACGGGGGGTCTTTAGCCCTCCTGACTAGAACACGAGGACATTTTTAAAAGTGTTTAACAATAGCTGAGTCAGCATCCATATCAACTCTGTAGACAGCGAGCTCGGCGTGACGTCAATGTGGACTGGAGCGGCAGGTCCTGCAGTGGGAACAGACGATGGTCTCCAGAAAGAACGGCGTCGTTCCTCGTTGGCCTGCAGAGGAATGAGTGTGATTCCGACTTTACTCTGACCCGGTACCTGGACAGGCTGAGACCACAGGAAGAATTACACGAGGCATTGTCTTCTGCCTAATGAGCGCCGCCGTTCTGCTAACATCAAGGACAAAGATGTGAAGAGAGAGGTAGGTCCATTACATCCTCGATTGCGTCCTCTTATTATCTCTAAATAGAGTTTGGACAGCTGATTATTACAACAATTTATATTTCACCCTTCAGTGATGGCAGGACTCCCTCCTGAACTACTGTGTTTTAATGCAG
This sequence comes from Lipophrys pholis, assembly GCF_963383615.2. Taxonomy (NCBI): domain Eukaryota; kingdom Metazoa; phylum Chordata; class Actinopteri; order Blenniiformes; family Blenniidae; genus Lipophrys; species Lipophrys pholis. Next base: position 24,884,400 of record NC_137649.1, on the reverse strand, counting down.
TGGAGGATCCAGGAGACGTCCTGGCTGCAGGAGGACGTCCTGGCTGCAGGAGGACGTCCTGGCTGCAGGAGACGTCCTGGCTGCAGGAGACATCCTGGCTGCAGGAGGACGTCCTGGCTGCAGGAGACGTCCTGGCTGCAGGAGGACGTCCTGGCTGCAGGAGAACGTCCTGGCTGCAGGAGGACGTCTTGGCTGCAGGAGGACGTCCTGGATCCAGGAGGACGTCCTGGATCCAGGAGGACATCCTGGCTGCAGGAGGATGTCCTGGCTGCAGGAGATGTCCTGGCTGCAGGAGGACGTCCTGGCTGCAGGAGGACATCCTGGCTGCAGGAGGACGTCCTGGCTGCAGGAGACGTCCTGGCTGCAGGAGACGTCCTGGCTGCAGGAGGACGTCCTGGCTGCAGGAGGACGTCCTGGCTGCAGGAGGACGTCCTGGCTGCAGGAGACGTCCTGGCTGCAGGAGGACGTCCTGGCTGCAGGAGGACGTCCTGGCTGCAGGAGACGTCCTGGCTGCAGGAGGACGTCCTGGCTGCAGGAGACGTCCTGGCTGCAGGAGACGTCCTGGCTGCAGGAGGACGTCCTGGCTGCAGGAGGACGTCCTGGCTGCAGGAGACGTCCTGGCTCACAATCACAAGACAAAATATCACTTATAGTTGAATTCAATGCTTCATGAGCTCCTAGTGGAGGAGATATTAATCCTGCAGTGGCCATAGAGAACTGAAGCCTCTGTACAGTATGGAGTGTGTACTATCCTCTGTAGTAAGTACTACTCTGATCTATTCAGAACCATTGTAGGATTAATGAGAATGAGGATTCCTCCTTCATTTCAGAGATGCACTGATCAGTGACCTTCTGACCTTCTGACCTTCTGACCGATGGAGAGGAGTGACTCCCATCATCTCTGTATCATGGCTGCTGCTGGTGGACAAGATGTGAACACGCTCCAGCTGAGGCCCCGCCCCCTTTCACCCTGTCGGTCTGATGCAGTTCTTGGCTGCTATCGTGACCAGATTCTAGTTTTAGCAGCAACATTTCTTCAAAACATCAAAGTTCAGCCTTGGTGTCCTGAATGTCAGCCAGTCTGACGTCCCTCTAGTGGCTGTACTGGGAACAGCTGCTTCTGAGTCGGAGTCTGTCCACACCCACTCTACACCCACTCTACACCCACTGTACACCCACTCTACACCCACTCTACACCCACACCACACCCACTCTACACCCACTGTACACCCACTCTACACCCACACCACACCCACTCTACACCCACTCTACACCCACACCACACCCACTCTACACCCACTGTACACCCACTCTACACCCACTCTACACCCACTGTACACCCACTCTACACCCACTCTACACCCACACCACACCCACTCTACACCCACTGTACACCCACTCTACACCCACTCTACACCCACTCTACACCCACACCACACCCACTCTACACCCACTCTACACCCACACCACACCCACTCTACACCCACTGTACACCCACTCTACACCCACTCTACACCCACTGTACACCCACTCTACACCCACACCACACCCACTCTACACCCACTCTACACCCACACCACACCCACTCTACACCCACTCTACACCCACTGTACACCCACTCTACACCCACTGTACACCCACTCTACACCCACTCTACACCCACTCTACACCCACTGTACACCCACTCTACACCCACTCTACACCCACTGCTGTTCAACCAGTTTAAACCAGTATGTGAGCAGAAGCTCCTGGTTCCAGGACGGTGGATGTGTGGTTAGCGCTGCTACCAGGGAGCTCATGCCGGCTCTGATGATGCAGGACAGGACAGGACAGGACAGGACAGGACAGGACAGGACAGGACAGGACAGGACAGGACAGGACAGGACAGGACAGGACAGGACAGGACAGGACAGGACAGGTTTACAGGCGTCCCTGGTGCTCTTCAGCCTGTGCTGTTTATACTGGTTTCTACTGGTGTTTGCTGCTCGATGCTGGTTAAATACTATGTTGGTACTCGGTACTATGTACTATGTTGGTTTGATGTGGTTCTATCCTGTTGTAATGCTGCTCTAGGAGGATGGCAGGAACAGCTAGAGTACTTAAAGCAGTGATCAAAACAAGGTGCTTCATTATTCTGGATAATGGCTTTGAGAGCCCCCAGTCAAATAAGTAACGTCCCAGTCCAATCGTAAAATGGACAAACAATGAAACCCCTCAGCCGACATTGGGAAGAGCATTATCCCACCTGGAGAGAACATTAAAAGTGCTTTCAATACCCATGATTATATTAAGATTTAATATAGTTTAGAAGTGAGTTGTTTTTAAGAGAAAGGGGAGGGTTGGATGTAATAATACCAGATTGTTTCATTCTGAACAAAAACTTTATTCACAATAACTCCAGAACTTTTTACAAACAGTTCTTCTCGACTTCTTCACAAACCTGAGGAGCTGCACAGCATCCAGCCGAACACGGTTCCATATGAATAAATCACTTGTGCAGATGCATGCGGCCGCGACGGCAAGTCTTCCGCCCGTCTGTCTGCTTATTGTCGCTCTGAGGAAAAGGAAATGACCTGAGAGCTGAAGAACATCTGCATCTGATTTATGTCTGATGCGTTGTTTTGTTCCTGCAGGTAGGAGCAGCGGCTCAGGCTTCTCATGAGACAACAGCTTTCACTCATTGTTTTCCTGACATCTTGTTTGTTTGTTTGTTTGTTTATGCAACTAACTGGAGATGCAAGATATTGCGATATGATACGACCTGCGACCCAATTGAGAGACGACCCGCTTGACCAGCTGATCCACAGCCGCCCTAAAACTCCCTTTCTCCCGACATTAAAGTTCCTCCTCCAGAATAAATCTTTCAACTCTTCTTCCCATAAAGGACAGATCCTGTCCTCCATAGGGGACAGATCCTGTCCTCCATAGGGGACAGACACTGTCCAGAGGACCAACCAAACCAGAACCTCTCCTCTCATTCCAACCTGCAGGTTCCTCAATCCACCAAAGTCCAGAAGTTTCCAGACAAACCATCAAACTGTTGATGGTTCCTGACTGACGCCATCTTGGGAAACCTGCCCCAAGGGATTGTGGGATATCCAAGATGGCGGCAGCTCCAGCCAGAACATCAACATCTGAGTCTTGAATCCTGGAGAAAGTCTGGATGTAGTGGAACTGAAGCTTTTTCCTCAGAGAATCCAGATGTGCAGAGATCCAGAGGACAAACGGGACCTTGTGACACGAAGCCTCGGGAACCTTCAGGAGGTTCTGGGACGCTGAGACGTCAACACCCGGGGATGTCCCGCCAAAATAAAATGCTGGAAATACCAGTTAGTCTGAGTGTGAAGAGGACAACATGAAGACTCCATCGTTTTCAAAACTTGTAAATGTGAAACTTTTCAGAAACGATCCGTTTCCACTTTGAAACGTTTTGTAAACAAGGCCGGAAAAAAGAAGTTTGTGAGAATGTCCTGCCTCTGATACACGCAGTGATTGTCAGGTTTGAACGAGACAATAAATCCTTGACAGTTTTATTAGTGATTTGCATCACAAATGTAGAGCTGAGGGGGTTTCCTGTCTGACAGTTACGCTGCTTGCACACGTCTTCCACTGCAGCAGACGCTCTTTTGAAAACAGATGTTTATGTGGGAAATGTTTGTTTGTAGGTTCAGTCGGGTTTAACAAGCGTTTGCTCATTATTGCTGATCAGAGTCATTTTGGTTATGACACGACTGTGACAGAGGCTCTTTCACAATAACAGTCCATTTGATGATCCATCTTTACCAGTCCAAGGTGCTGGACAACCTTCGTGTCCAAACCATGGACACGTTGTCAGGTGACCACAGGACGAACACATCATATCTACGGACAATAGTGAGTTCACCCAGCGAGTACTTGACTGCACTGTGGGATTCAGGCCCCGGATACACACCGACCTTTCAGGATAAAACGCTCCGTTTGTTGTGTTTTCATTTCAGAAAAGTTTCACATCTACATGGACATGTTTTGAAATGTTTGTTTTCGTACTGAAAACACACACACACACACACACACACACACACAGACACACACACGCACACACACACACACACACACGAGGAGAACATGGACATTCTGGAGGACAGACCACCAATTTGGATTGTTATTATGGCGACTATCAAAATAAAAGTACCAAGTCCAGGAGACTATGGACTTGGAGTCATGACACTCTGGAGGAAACTTTGTTCTGATTGGCTCTACTGAGCATGTGCAGAGGAACTAGTTGGTACCATGTGGTGCGGAGGACCAGGAGGGCGTTTCCCCCTGTTTTCCACAGAGACGAAGTCCCAGGTTTTTTTTAAAAGTTGCACTTTCACTGGCTATAGACAAACTGCAGCGATAGTTTTCCATCTTCACTTGAACACCAGAGGACCTTTGAAATACTTTAAATGTCCCTTTCAGTGTGCTTGTTGAGTCCATGTCTGTCCTGGTTCACAGAGTCGAGGCATCAGGTCTGTTTTCAAACTTTGAGAAATAATTTCTCCTTAAAGGGAGAACTTTAATGGTTTTATACATACTACAGCAATAATATAGATGCAGATGTTGAAAATGCTCAGCCGACCGTGTTACATGCAGGTTGTTTTCAATGGAAATGAAAGAAGATCCTGGACTCTGCCTCTTTTTAGAAGCAGCCGAGTGTCGACATGAAGTCGAGGAGCTTTTACCCTCCAGAGCTGCAGTTATGTGGAGAAATGCAATTTCACTGGTGAACGATGATTGACGGGAGCGGAGGGATGACAGGCATGACTTATCTCTGTTTCTTTTAGCGCAGGGTGGAGAAGAGGAGGAGGAGGAGGATGGAGAACCAGGAAGGACACCGAGGGAGGTGGTGAGTCATTCCACACGGCGCCGAGTCGTTTTCAGCGCGGCGCCCGGCAGGCGCAGCACAGATAATAACAAATTGCCTCCATTTTAATGGGCTTGACAGCGAGGGATCAGAGAGCTTTAATCCGGAGCTTTGTCGCGCCCCATCGTGTTAATGTGTCTCTTTACCAGGCTATTATGTCCTCGCTCTCACGCTGGCAGGAAGTGGAGGGCCGAGACGCTTCTGTCACTTTATTGGAAAGACAAACGTGTGCTGGAGGGTCGGCACACGTTCCAGTGGCAGAAAGTTTCCACTGGTTGTACCGACCAGTAGTTCCAGTTTGGGGGTCCGCCGTCCGGAGACACGGAAACACAACTTTTTGAAAACCCTTCTATGTAGACGATGGAAATCCTAGTCTAGGTCCTGGTCTTGATCCTGGTCCTGTAATATGTCTCCATGTCTACAGTTACAGTCACTCCGTGGTTTAGTTAGAGCTGTTTTGGTAGAGTTTAAAGAATTGGTCTTTTTGAAGTTTGCTCTGATTTCCTCTCAGTGTCCTGGTGTCCCGTCAAAATCAGTGTCCTGGTGTCCCGTCAAAATCAGTGTCCTGGTGTCCCGTCAAAATCAGTGTCCTGGTGTCCCGTCAAAATCAGTGTCCTGGTGTCCCATCAAAATCAGTGTCCTGGTGTCCCGTCAAAATCAGTGTCCTGGTGTCCCGTCAAAATCAGTGTCCTGGTGTCCCGTCAAAATCAGTGTCCTGGTGTCCCGTCAAAATCAGTGTCCTGGTGTCCTGTCAAAATCCAAAAGCAAGCATGTGAAGTTAGCAGCTGAGTTCTGCGGTGAGACCTTCCTCCCTCCAGTCGGCTGGACAGACCTGCCTTTAGACTGAAGGGGGTTTGACCTCCCTGCTCCAGAGTTTTCAGTAGAAACGGAAAGTTTCCGCCCCACAGGAGACTGGAGGTTTGGGTTCTAGACTCTCCCTGCAGCATGCAGAGTGGAGGTTTGGGTTCTAGACTCTCCCTGCAGCATGCAGAGTGGAGGTTTGGGTTCTAGACTCTCCCTGCAGCATGCAGACTGGAGGTTTGGGTTCTAGACTCTCCCTGCAGCATGCAGAGTGGAGGTTTGGGTTCTAGACTCTCCCTGCAGCATGCAGACTGGAGGTTTGGGTTCTAGACTCTCCCTGCAGCATGCAGACTGGAGGTTTGGGTTCTAGACTCTCCCTGCAGCATGCAGAGTGGAGGTTTGGGTTCTAGACTCTCCCTGCAGCATGCAGAGTGGAGGTTTGGGTTCTAGACTCTCCCTGCAGCATGCAGAGTGGAGGTTTGGGTTCTAGACTCTCCCTGCAGCATGTAGACTGGAGGTTTGGGTTCTAGACTCTCCCTGCAGCATGCAGAGTGGAGGTTTGGGTTCTAGACTCTCCCTGCAGCATGCAGACTGGAGGTTTGGGTTCTAGACTCTTCCTGCAGAGCTCCGGGTGCTGACAGTCAGATAAGAGTGTGAAGGAAATGAAAAAACCTCAGAAACACGAAGGGAAGCAACTGTAAAGGATCCATGTGTGAACGTGGAACGTCCTGCTCATCACATTGATTCTACGTCTACATTCTACACAGAGTAGGAGGAACCTGCAGAACCAGACTTCCTGTTGTTCCGGTTGCAGTTTGGGGATAGAAAGAGAGAAAGGGGGAGAACCGATTCAAACTATGGTTCCGGTAGCGGGGTGGAACTTCTCCATTAAATTCAACAGTATTCAATTCAACAGGAATGAAGCTCCGCCCACAAACCTCCGGTTCCACTGTCCCGTCAAGAACTGTTGGTAAAACCACCGGACTGAGAGCTGGACGACACTCTGGATGATTTGGCATCAATCTGAAGAGTAAAGAACATTAACAGAAGATGCTCAGTGGGAAGAGGCTCTGGGCTGGAGGTCAGGAGGTCAGGAGATCAGGAGGTCGGCTGCTGGGAAGTGGACGATACTTCAGTCAGAATAAAGATCAACTGGACGGTTTGTCTTTGGAAGCAGACGAGTCGGACCTGGAGCTCCAGCTCCTTCACCAGGAGGGATAAAGAGTCGACAGCTTCCCTCAGTCACACTTTGACTTTTAATCATCTCCACTTGTCTGACGCATTATTTATGTCTTTATTCCCCGAGTGAAAGAAACCATGATAAAGCAAAGAGAACCTAAATGAGGAAAGACTAAAAAAAAGATGTAATTAACTTGGAAAGAATGAAGGTTAACGACGGAGGGAGAGAGCCTCTGCAGTCGCTTCTCTGGTGGAAAACAAAAGAGGAGAAACTGTCAGATGCTCTCTGAATTCAAACGGCAGAGATGAAGCGAGCGAGGGAAGAGAAAGACTGGGAGAGAAGGAAAGTTCCTTCAGAACATGAAAGCAGCAGCGCGGCGCCCCCTGTTGCAGTAATCATAGATTATTAACATTTCTATTGAGACATGCAGCCTCATTAGGAAGCAGCTGGAGCTTCGCTGGCTCTGGAGGCCTGACGCTTCACTGCAACATGGCGGCGGGGGTAACTGACATGCTGCAGCCGGGAACATGATGGAACAGAGACCTCTCTGCAGAACCAGCCCCCCCTCTTCATGCCCCGGATCCTGCTGCTGCAGCCGTGAACATGATGGAACAGAGACCTCTCTGCAGAACCAGCCCCCCCTCTTCATGCCCCGGATCCTGCTGCTGCAGCCGTGAACATGATGGAACAGAGACCTCTCTGCAGAACCAGCCCCCCCTCTTCATGCCCCGGATCCTGCTGCTGCAGCCGTGAACATGATGGAACAGAGACGTCTCAGCAGAACCAGCCCGGAGGGTCATTGGGTTTAGCAGCCCTGATCACAGCCACCAGGACGGTTTGGTGTGGGGTTCAGTGCCGCCGCTCTGCTGAGGCTGGGGGAGGAGCTTCTACACCACCAGGTGATGGAGGACGTTTACATCACAGTCTCATTTCAGAGAAGTTTTACCTTCACACAGCAACGTTTTGAAAACTATGTCGTTTCCATGTTGGTCCAGTACTTGGTGCCGTTGTTAGTTTTAATCAGCACAGAGGAAACGTCTTTCCTATTGGCCGGCCACTGAGCATGTGCAGAAGAAGTATTTAGTGGAGTTGTGGTGCGACGCAGTAGCAGCTTTCAGAAAGTGGCGTTAACACGGAGTCAAATCGTCTTCGAAGTCTGACCATTTTCAAAAAGTCCAGAGCAGAAATATAAGAAAAGTGTTGAACTTTCACTTGAGAACTGGTGAAGTTTGTGTTGAATCACAGTGAAGAATGTTGGTTTGTTGGGATCAGGAGAGAGAACAGCTTTGTGAAAGTCTGAAGGTCCTTGAATCAGGTCACCAGGACTGGAATCTGCCTTGAAGACGCTTCAGTCTTTATTGAAGTGACTTCAAATTCACTCTTCTGGTTCCCCTCAAAGATTCTTCCTCTCTGCTCTGTTCTTCATCTCCTTCAGTTCTTCATCTCCTTCAGTTCTTCATCTCCTTCAATTCTTCATCTCCTTCAGTTCTTCATCTCCTTCAGTTCTCCGTCTCCTTCAGTTCTTCATCTCCTTCAGTTCTTCATCTCCTTCAGTTCTCCGTCTCCTTCAGTTCATCTCCTTCAATTCTTCATCTCCTTCAGTTCTTCATCTCCTTCAGTTCTCCGTCTCCTTCAGTTCTTCATCTCCTTCAGTTCTTCATCTCCACAGAGTCGCTCTAAATGTCTTCTTAATACCATGGAGCGACACACGACCAGGATCAGTCGGTCTCCAAGTCACAATGCCACCGGTGTTTAGGATTAACTGGTTCCCCTGTTAACTGGTGACCTTCTTCCTCCAGCCAATCCTTTTCGCAGCAGATGTTAAAAACCCGACCAGAACCCGCATCTGTCCTGAAGAACGCTCTTCAACCGTTTTTGAGCTGATCTCCAATGGATGTTCGCTCCGCAGCATATCGGGGTGATTACTACGACGGGGAAAAGCTCCCATGACTCCGCCCACACTGCGGTCGTACTCTATTGTAGTGGAAAACGACCAAGGCTGAGCTGAGTAGAGGCGAGTAGAGGCGAGTAGAGGTGAGTAGAGGTGAGTAGAGGCGAGTAGAGCTGAGTAGAGGCGAGTAGAGGTGAGTAGAGGTGAGTAGAGCCGAGTAGAGGCGAGTAGAGGCGAGTAGGAACTAGTGGAAAAGTACCAATTGAATCTCTGCTGCTGTAAAATTTCCTTGAAAGAACCGTGTTGTATTTGGCGCAATATAAATAAAGTTAAAGTGAATTGAACTGGCAGGGGGGCCGATGCTGAACGGGTCTGAGGGTGCAGACCACACGAAGAGCTGGTCCTCCAGGTCGGGGTTTGGGTGGCGTCATAACCACCTGCTTCTGTTAAACCTGCGTATTGCAGAACAGTAAACTGTGAAAGCAGGACGTGTTTTTTTTACATTGTTTTCTGTTAAACGTCTCGCTGCTTGTAATACCACACATTTCCTCTGGGGGGAGTTTCTTCAGTCCAATTCATTTTCTCAAAAGTCTATTTTATGTGTTTTTCTTAGCAGCATATGCATAATGATGGTAAAAGTTTACTTTACCTTTAGCTTTATCATTTCATTACAGATACTTGAAAAATCAACTGAAGTAATTTTGTCATATTTTGAATAAAGTCCTTCCATATTTATGATTACTCTTTATTAAATTCACAATGTGTTATTATAATTATATATATTACATTCTTCTAACAAAATAAAGTAAATTTATTACATCACTTTTCTATCTTGAACAGATAATTAATCTTGATATAATACATACATGTAATACCAGCTGCACTGCTGTGTTTTGGTGTGAACTGCTTATTTGATGTTTTGCATGTTGAAATAGAGAATTTAAATGAAAGTTCATAACAAAATAGAAATGCATGTGAGCTCTGGGTGCTTGATGACAGAAGTATTCTGGGTGAAGACACTGTAGTTTCTTGTAGTTTAGTACGTTGGGTCTGGGCGTCGCCACTGAGACCCTGGATGTGAGTGGACATGCTGAGACGGCTGCAGCAGAAGGAAACCCAAAGTAGGTCCAGTCCTGGACATTCATCCTGTTTGATCTGCAGCCTGAAAGACGATGACATCATCGGGACTCCAGCACAACACCTGACCAACTTCCCTCTTTCCTCTAAGGATTTGACTTGAACACAAAAAAGATCAGATCCTCGGCTTCTCCTCGGCCGTCCACACAACTTCACTCAGACGCAGTAATTAATATTCATGTATGCAGATTGAGACTCGACTCTATCGCAGGTACTGGAGCAGCGAATCAGTCAGAAGAAATATATTCAGGATACAACATGAAAACACACACACACACACACACACACACACACACACACACACACACACACACACACACACACACACACACACACACACACACACACACACACGTATGTTTTTGGAGTTTTTCACTGTTTCCTGGTTCAGATGAAGCAGCACCTCAAACATTTGAGAAATTCTCTCTCAACTTTATGTTTAAACTTCTCCTCCTCCTCTTCTCCTCCTCCTGTTCTCCTCCTCCTGTTCTCCTCCTCCTGTTCCTCCTGTTCTCCTCCTCCTTCTCCTCCTGTTCTCCTCCTCCTGTTCTCCTCCTCCTGTTCTCCTCCTCCCGTTCCCCTCCTGTTCTCCTCCTCCTTCTCCTCCTGTTCCCCTCCTCCTCCTCCTCCTCCGGTTCTCCTCCTCCTCCTCCTGTCCTCCTCCTCCTCCTGTTCTCCTCCTCCTGTTCCTCCTGCTCTCCTCCTCCTCCTGTCCTCCTCCTCCTCCTCTTCTCCTCCTCCTGTTCTCCTCCTCCTGTTCACCTCCTCCTGTTCCTCCTGTTCTCCTCCTCCTTCTCCTCCTCCTGTTCTCCTCCTCCTCCTCCTCCTCCTGTTCTCCTCCTCCTCCTGTCCTCCTCCTCCTCCTGTTCCTCCTGTTCTCCTCCTCCTGATCTACTCCTCCTCCTCCTGTTCTCCTCCTCCTCCTCCTGTTCTCCTCCTCCTCCTGTTCTCCTCCTCCTCCTCCTCCTCCTGTTCTCCTCCTCCTCCTGTCCTCCTCCTCCTCCTGTTCCCCCTGTTCTCCTCCTCCTTCTCCTCCTCCTGTTCTCCTCCTTCTCCTCCTCCTGTTCTCCTCCTCCTCCTCCTCCTCCTCCTCCTCCTGTTCTCCTCCTCCTCCTGGTCTGGTCGCTCCAGAAACCTTCAGTATTCTAAGTTTCTAGCTCCTCCTTGATTTTCCTCATTTGAATATTGGATCATAGGAGCTGCGTTCAGAATCTGCTGTGTCTGTGTGAGCTGGACTGGCTCCGCCCACACATGCCCATCTTGGGAAGAGGAGGAAGTACTTCCTCTCGTCCTAGCCCCCCAGATCAAACCGAACCCCCCAGATCAAACTGAACCCCGGGACTGTCCTGGTGTCAAAGCAGTCTAAATGTCCCTCTAGTGAAGCTCCACGGAGAACAGGCTGTTTTTGTGTCTGTACCTTTAAATGCTAATGAGCTTTGTCTGTCCACGCCTACTTCATTTAGCGATTGCAACGAGGACAAATGGTGAAGCTTGTAATTCTTGATGACAGAGCTCATCTAGTTGTGGGAGTGTCAAAAAGAGATTCCACTACCAAAGGGAGGGGTTATTTCCCCACATGATGTCATGAGGGGGAAATCTGTGAATCACCTCTATGAGCAGACATTCGATAAAGGGTGGAGCAGCGTTAACTCCCATCAGAATGGTGGTAAGGGTGGAGTTATGTGACGTAGAAGAGGTGGATCAGGAAGCAGGACAGCAGCACCATGTGAACGGTTGAACAGTGAAACTGGTTGGAAGGAAATCAGTGTTTAAAGCCGATGTTGGTTATAGCAGTACTTATAAAATATAACTAAGTATTAATACTTGATTACTCATGTTCAGTACTATTTCCTGTTCGGAAAACCATCCAAGTACTAATACTGCAGTAATGTCTCTCCATCTCTCCATCTGCGTCCCAGAGAGCATCCCGGAGAGCGTCCCGTAGAGCGTCCCGTAGAGCGTCCCGTAGAGCTTCCCGGAGAGCATCCCGTAGAGCGTCCCGTAGAGCTTCCCGGAGAGCATCCCGTAGAGCGTCCCGTAGAGCTTCCCGGAGAGCGTCCCGTAGAGCGTCCCGTAGAGCGTCCCGTAGAGCGTCCCGTAGAGCTTCCCGTAGAGCATCCCGTAGAGCGTCCCGGAGAGCTTCCCGGAGCACTCAGACGCTCTCGCTTATTGATTTCCTGACAAAGCTTTTGGGGAAATGGTTTGTCGCGGTCGTTCAGATACGTTCTCCTTCAGCCAGACGTCCATTTGTAAGTGTTTCTTTGGTGGAGCGCAGAAATAAAGGAATCAGATTACATTAGCACTTTTTGTTTTCTTTAGAGAATCCTGGCGTGACCAGGGAGGGCCTGGTTTACATCCAGATTATAGAGCACCTTCCTCCTCTAACATCCAGATTATAGAGCATCTTCCTCCACTAACATCCAGATTATAGAGCATCTTCCTCCACTAACATCCAGATTATAGAGCATCTTCCTCCACTAACATCCAGATTATAGAGCACCTTCCTCCTCTAACATCAGGTTATTAATAGTATCAGTATTAATCAAATGATTATGTTTATAATCTCTGATGTTTTAATCCAGCGTCGGCTGCTGCAGCTAAAGTTTGAATCATGATGAAACCCAGAGAAATAACTGAGGGCGGAGATCGTGTAGGAACCAGCTCATTTCTTCAAGGTGTGTGTGTGTGTGTGTGTGTGTGTGTGTGTGTGTGTGTGTGTGTGTGTGTGTGTGTGTGTGTGTGTGTGTGTGTGTGTGTGTGTGTGTGTGTGTGCGTGCGTGTGTTTCGGTTCCTCCTCCTCAGTTCCTCCTCCTGGGTTCCTCCTCCTGGGTTCCTCCTACTCGGTTCCTACTCCTGGGTTCCTCCTCCTGGGTTCCTCCTACTCGGTTCCTACTCCTGGGTTCCTCCTCCTGGGTTCCTCCTACTCGGTTCCTACTCCTGGGTTCCTCCTTCTGGGTTCCTCCTACTCGGTTCCTACTCCTGGGTTCCTCCTCCTGGGTTCCTCCTACTCGGTTCCTCCTTCTGGGTTCCTCCTCCTCGGTTCCTCCTCCTGGGTTCCTCCTCCTCGGTTCCTCCTTCTGGGTTCCTCCTCCTGGGTTCCTCCTCCTCGGTTCCTCCACCTGGGTTCCTCCTCCTCAGTGCCTCCTACTGGGTTCCTCCTCCTGGGTTCCTCCTCCTGGGTTCCTCCTCCTGGGTTCCTCAGCAGACATGAGGCCCTGAGGGGTTTGAGGAGACGGAGTGTGAATCACCGTCTGATCAGGATCAATAATCAATGAGCTGCTGTGCAGCCAGAAGCAGAACCCTGCCTGCTGGAGGAGAACGTATGACGGAACAAAGTTCATCTGAAATCAAGATAAAACATCGACGACATACAAACAAAGAAAAACTGAGGAGGAATTCATGAAAGTAAATATAGATATTTATCATTTTATCACTTTATTCTATTTGTTGTAGCTTTTATAGAGATTTTTCTTCAATTTCTTTCTCCAATTATTTCCTAATTTTAGGCCTCGTTTCCACGACAACGTTTCCACGACAACGTTTCCACGACAACGTTTCCACGACAACGTTTCCACGACAACGTTTCACATAACAACACCTAATCTGCTAAACCAAAGGAGAGAGTTTCCACTGCAGCAGCAGAGACAACGATGTAGTGAGTCTGCCGGGCCACTGGAGGGCGCTGCTGCTTGATTCTGTAATGAAACTACACAGACGTGTGCAGAGAACCAAACACTGTAAAGGTGAAGAAAATGGAGAGAACCTGACATCCTAGTGGACTGATGAGGAACCGGATTCTATCAGGGAGAGTCTCAACTATTAAACTACTGATCTGGACCATAGAACTAGAATCTGGACCCTAACCCACCACGGGTCGTACCACTACGGGTCGTACCGCTACGGGTCGTACCGCTACGGGTCGTACCACTACGGGTTGTACCACTACGGGTCGTACCGCTACGGGTCGTACCGCTACGGGTCGTACCGCTACGGGTCGTACCACTACGGGTCGTACCACTACGGGTTGTAACACTGCGAATCGTACCACTACGGGTCGTACCGCTACGGGTTGTAACACTGCGAATCGTACCACTACGGGGCCGCCATGTTTGTTTACAACTGGATGAGCAGGAGGGGGGGGGAGGATGAGCAGGAGGGGGGGGGGGATGAGCAGGAGGGGGGGGGGGGAGGATGAGCAGGAGGGGGGGGGGGGGGGATGAGCAGGAGGGGGGGGGGGGGGGGGATGAGCAGGAGGGGGGGGAAGATGAGCAGTAACAGGCTCTGCAGGAGGGAACAGAGACCGTGAAAGAATCCTTCCACCTCGGGAGCCGGATTAAAAACTTCATGGACACAGTGGATCAGAACACTGGTGTCGTGGAAACGGACCCCCCAAAGGTGGAGGAAGTTTGGTGGATCCACTGGAATTGGTTCTGGTGGAAACGGGGGGATGTTTGGTTCTTTGCTGTTTTCTAGTTTCACTTGTCTTCAAATGTTTTCCTTTTTTTTTTCTTCTTACGTCTTTTGTTTGTTTGTTTGTTTGTTTGTTTGTTTGTTTGTTTGTTTGTTTGTTTGTTTGTTTGTTCTTTTCCTGGAAGGAGAACCAGAACGCTCTACTCTGCTCCTACAGTTTTAGTTTTTACTTTCTATCAAATAGTTTGAACTATTTGATCCTCTTTGTTTCTGGTTTTTAAGCGGTTCCAGCTGGAGCCTCAGTCTGGAAAGGAAATAAAACCAAGACAACCAACGTTTGAGTTGCATGAGCAGCACCAGAACCTCTAAACTCTGACCCAGATACCAGGGAAGGTGTTCAGGAACCAGACCAGGGAGAAGAAACCAGCAGAAGAAGAAAAGGAAGAAGAAACAAAAAGAAGAAAATGAGGAAAAAAAGGGTAAAACTGCTTTAATGGAAATATTGAATAGAAAGAGTCAGAACAGGTCTAAACAGGGAACAGGTCTAAACAGGGAACAGGTCTAAACAGGGAGCAGGTCTAAACAGGGAACAGGTCTAAACAGGGAACAGGTCTAAACAGGGAGCAGGTCTAAACAGAGAACAGGTCTAAACAGGGAACAGGTCTAAACAGGGAACAGGTCTAAACAGGGAACAGGTCTAAACAGGGAACAGGTCTAAACAGGGAGCAGGTCTAAACAGAGAACAGGTCTAAACAGGGAACAGGTCTAAACAGGGAACAGGTCTAAACAGGGAACAGGTCTAAACAGGGAGCAGGTCTAAACAGAGAACAGGTCTAAACAGGGAACAGGTCTAAACAGGGAGCAGGTCTAAACAGGGAACAGGTCTAAACAGGGAGCAGGTCTAAACAGGGAACAGGTCTAAACAGGGAACAGGTCTAAACAGGGAGCAGGTCTAAACAGGGAACAGGTCTAAACAGGGAACAGGTCTAAACAGGGAGCAGGTCTAAACAGGGAACAGGTCTAAACAGGGAGCAGGTCTAAACAGGGAACAGGTCTAAACAGGGAACAGGTCTAAACAGGGAACAGGTCTAAACAGGGAGCAGGTCTAAACAGGGAACAGGTCTAAACAGGGAGCAGGTCTAAACAGGGAACAGGTCTAAACAGAGAACAGGTCTAAACAGGGAACAGGTCTAAACAGGGAACAGGTCTAAACAGGGAGCAGGTCTAAACAGGGAGCAGGTCCAAACAGGGAACAGGTCTAAACAGGGAGCAGGTCTAAACAGGGAGCAGGTCCAAACAGGGAACAGGTCTAAACAGAGAACAGGTCTAAACAGGGAACAGGTCTAAACAGGGAGCAGGTCTAAACAGAGAACAGGTCTAAACAGGGAACAGGTCTAAACAGGGAACAGGTCTAAACAGGGAGCAGGTCTAAACAGGGAGCAGGTCCAAACAGGGAACAGGTCTAAACAGGGAACAGGTCTAAACAGGGAACAGGTCTAAACAGGGAACAGGTCTAAACAGGGAGCAGGTCTAAACAGAGAACAGGTCTAAACAGGGAACAGGTCTAAACAGGGAACAGGTCTAAACAGGGAGCAGGTCTAAACAGAGAACAGGTCTAAACAGGGAACGGGTCTAAACAGGGAACAGGTCTAAACAGGGAGCAGGTCCAAACAGGGAACGGGTCTAAACAGGGAGCAGGTCTAAACAGGGAGCAGGTCCAAACAGGGAACGGGTCTAAACAGGGAACAGGTCTAAACAGGGAGCAGGTCCAAACAGGGAACGGGTCTAAACAGGGAGCAGGTCTAAACAGGGAGCAGGTCCAAACAGGGAACAGGTCTAAACAGGGAACAGGTC